>NW_009258123.1:1644736-1963013 GCF_000149755.1 Phytophthora sojae
AAAGCGATCTTCGAGCAGTTTTTACAAATGTTTTTTTAGTGAAAACAAGATGGGCGGGGACATCATCTTGCTTGCTCTTACAACATTAAGCGAAAGAACAGGCGTTGATGACGCTCATGTGTGTCTATTAAGGTACAAATAACTACTCTAGCCTTCTACCGCCGTCTACTTTGTGCGAGGATCACGACGCCTATGATATCGATTAGCCTCCCCTAAGATCGATTTTAGACTTGACTTGAGAATTAGTGTTGCCAAAGTATGCGTGGACTTCCGACTGCAGTGTATAAACTACTAACTGTACGATTCGCTGTACCGCTCGGTGACCTTCAACTTACTACGCCTAGCCAGGGGCTGGTATATGCTCTTTTTTGAGAAGGTGCGGAGTGAGAACCCACCTGGCTTGGGTAACTGTTTCAATGTATCACTGATGGTACTCTCCAGTTTGGGCAGAGACTGGTACGGGCCTGCTTATCTGTGAGAGTGTTGTCACTAGGACTGCGCATTCACCTTGTCGAACCGCTTACGATATGTCCGCAATGTGGCCGGTCTTACCTTATCGCCAGCTGATTTTGTAACAGGGTTACACGAGAGTTACCCGAAGGGTTACTGAGTGTGGGACGCACAGGCTTGTGGGATACGCCTGCTTCGTAGCCACAACATGTGCTCGTTTGGCTTGGAGCTTGACACAAAGAATTTTTATTTGTTATTTTCATAGATTCACACTGGGGTGACGCTCATCAGCTCCATCTCGCTGTATGCATCGGACAACACGGTTCGTAGCACGAACAGCGTGTTATGGCCCTAAGCCCTTTTTAACGGAGACAACTCAACCTGCTAACGCTTTGGCGTTGATGGGTCTGTAAGTTGAACCGAAAATGGTTGCCAATAGGAGCGCACTACAAAGCAGGGTTGGTAGAAATAGCCCCATCAGCGCATTGTTGTCTTGCTGGAGGTGATGCTAGGCGCTGGCTGACTGATGACACCTCGCGCGCCTTACTGCGACGACGATCGGCTCCTGGTGGACAGCAAGTTGACCGAGCTTTGAACATAAACATGTCATCAACTTAAGGCATTTCCGTCCTTTGAAGCGAAATTAATATCGGACATAAGCGGAGGGGCCGAAGACACAGGTGGAATCAATAAAAATCGTGAATTTTCCGGGGTATTAATTTTTATGCGTGGTACTGTACGCTATCAGCACAATAATTACTCTTCAAGTATTACTAAATCCCCCCCTCCATGCTTCTTATTTTGTGACTGCGCCTTTTCCAGACCAAGTTCATCAGGAACAAGACCAAATTCATAATGAACAAAAGCAAATGCACTAAAACCCAAAGCAAAAAATATTGTGCAAACTCAAATGCATTCAAGCAAGTATCGTTGACGTTCCAAATTTCATACCCCGACAAATACGCAATTGTCGTACTTGCTTCTCGTTACCGCTTAGCAGCCCTCGAGAGCGGCCACCTTGACGAGGAATCTGAGTGTGTGGTAGTAGCACGATGCACACAGCTGCGCTGTCGTAACACGGGGGAAGAGCGTCTCAGCAGCCTCGATGGGGAAGTGTTGGAGATGCGCTTTCATCGTCGTACCAGGCGGAACAGCGATGATCTCAGCTCGGCGCTCGGTCATGAAGTCCTTTACAGCCGACTTGAAAGCTGAGAACACATTCTCAATAGGGTTGAGCAAATATGAGTAGGGTCCAAGCGTAGGAGTGTTGCTGCCGCGAATTCTGGCCCTTGGAAGACCAGCTCACCACGCGCGTTGCACGGTGTATTGTACAGGACCACCACTACCTTGCTCACGTCCGCGAACTTCCGCAGTGTGTTGCGAACGAACTCGTTGGAGTGCTGGTACTTGTTGCTACCCAGCTTCATCTCGTAGTGGATGACCCCTACCTTACCGATGTAGGCAACCATCTGCAAGTTTTGGCCGCCACCTGCCAGCATCTTCTTGACAGCGTGCCTGCCTCTGATGCACTGCGACCACGCGTGCGAGATGACCAGAGATTAAAATTGGTCTCGTCCATGTAGCCAATGGACTTTCCAACAGCCTGCAGCTGCTGCAATCTGACGAGGAAGTCCCTGCGCTTTATCTTGTTCTGCTCGGTGTTCATGTGCTGCGGTGCGGCTCTTTGTGAAACTTCTTCATCATGACCAGACTTGCATCGAGATGGTTTTTGTTTTCACGGTTTGTGGGCACACCAAGATTGAGCAGGATCGCTCGAGCTCGTCCAGCGAGCAGGCGAAGCGTGAGATCGGGGTCGACAGAGAGCTTGGACATGAAAAAGGCAAGGCCATCAGCTGCGCCCGTTCTCCGCCATCCAACGGAGCGTGCAAAGCAGCAGATCTGGTAGGGTAGCGACGTAGCCAGAAACGAGCAGTGTTGATGTTGACGCCATTGGACTCAGCCACTGCTTCCCAGTCCGCTCCAGTACGAGCAGCATCAAGGATGCGAAGCTTGGTAGCGAACGTGTAGCGGTTGTAGCGAAACGGCATGGCGAGCACAGAGGATGTTGTAAAAGTGAGAAAAGGCCAGCGTGCGAGCCCACCGCGGTCGCACGAGCCGAGCGAACCCAACAAGAAAGGAGGCGGCGCAGCTATTGGCGGAATCGAGGAGGGATTGGCGAGCGCCGCCGAGCTGAACGTAGTTGCTTTGGTACGCAATAGAGGGAATGGATTGCCTGTTAATTAGAATAAGAGTTAATAAAAGCTTTATTGTAGGATTGTTCACTTGACATGTACTTTATGCAGTTGAATTGGTTTCTAGTGTATTGGCCTTTGTTCGTTGTGAAATTGGTCTTGTTCCTGCTGGACTTGGCCTAAGAAAGACATTCATCGCAATTGCACGCTTGGCCCGAAGCTCGTTCATTATGAGCGAGGCATCATTGTAGACTGGTGCATGGTTCGACACTTGGCGATGCAGTCATTCGTATAATTCGAGACAGACTTAGAATGGCAATGATAACTAGACAAGCCAAATCAGTGCGTTAATATAACCCGGGGAAGTTAGTCTACACCGAAAACAAACGGCAACTATCCATAAAATACCGTTTAGCTGTACTGCGTCGGAGTTTAAATTTGCAAACCGGTATAAATCATAGGTATAGCTTTTGAACATTGTACTTAAAAATAAGAAACTATGAGTACTGCGGCCACTCGCACACACTCCCACACACTCCCACTTAGCGGTACTTCCCCGACTACTCAGCTTGCATTTCTGGAATTCTTCAACCTTGGGTGATATGATTCCCTTGGCCAGAATGTCACTGCAATATCCTGATGAAGTAGAAATCCAAAGCGAACTATAGCTTGCGTATTCTGCACTCGCTAGTCATAGGAAGTACAAGGGTCGTCAGACGGTTGGTACACATCTGCTGTAGGTTCTCACGAACACACTCGAATGACGATCATTAGGCGGAAGCAGGGGTTATGCAGACTGGAATCGGCAAATTATTTGTTCCAGAGAGACGGGTAGTGTTGTATCAGACTCGCTTATGATATGGGTTATGCGTTGCATTGAACAATAATTTATGTGCTCACCAAGCGTTTTGTCCGCTCGGATCTCCGCGCTCTCAAGGGACTAAGCGTCACCAAATCCTGGCCAATATACTCCAGAATGCCTATGGAAAACTGGGAATTCTGGTCGATTCACATCTATATCGACCAGGGCTAAGCTAAACGGCCAATCAGCGCCTTTAACAAGGTTTTCACATGTACGAGGGCAGCTGAATCCCCCATCTGGAAAATATAAGAGCGATAGTGTCGTCTCCATGCTTAGTATAATAAGGAGTAACCGGAGGTATACATATCGTAACTTGAGGTAAATGGAGCGCTAATTTCTTCATACCGGTCGATTTAGAGCTGATGTAGGCAAAATGTGTGGTGAGCACAATACATATCCTCTTATAAATATACGTCCGACCTCTTTCAAATTCATGTTTTGTAAAACCCTGAGCGTGTCTATCTCAGCTCACAGTAAGCCCACGCTCCTTCCTCCATCTTCACCTCCATATCCAGCGCCGTCACCGACCCAAAAATACATTTGGCAGTCCAAAAAATATTTTTGGTAAACAAAACGGGAAAAATATACTTACTTCTTCCCTTGAAATAACGCCAAATAGCATTTTATTTCAGCCAATCATAGGAGAGATCAAGGTAATGCTAAACTCGCCTGCGATATTTAGCCCATTATCATTTTTTAAGGAGATAGCATGGCTGCAATTTACTTATACCGCTCTTTGGTTCGCCGGTTGTACAGCTATCGGCTGCACAGGTAGCATAGATATTGAATGGAAGAATATCCATCGTCTCCAGGGTTGTTTTCATTTCACTTGTTCGGCCTTGGTAAATTTAACTATATGTATAGAGTGTGGCTGTATTGTGGTCGTTATAGCTTTGGCAATAGGCCAAAGAAGAGTGGCTAGATGTAGGTTTATACCAAAACCAACTAACTTCACTGTAAACTGCGAATTCATACCTGTAAGCACAAGGAAGTCATACCAAAAAGTATGCGTTCATACGAGTAAGTACGAGATCGTACTTGATATGAACTCGTACTTTCACTATCAATAGTATTTTTTTGGTATGAAATCGTACTTTTTGGTATAATTCACTTCGTAATTCGCCTCCAGCAAAGAAAATTTTGCCGATCATATTTTTTTTGAAAAAGTGTAATCTTGGTACTGATGTGCTCTGATTGGTCAAATAACACCAAATAACCCTCAATTGTTGTTGCAGCACGAAGAATATGCTTCTGATGACGGCCCACACAAGTTCCTAATACAGAGATTTCGACATCCTCGGACCGAAAAAACGTCTCAAGGCAGCCGAAAATCATTATATAGGGTTCGGGTATTCTCTTCAAACTTCTGGATAGTGCCTACGAAAGGCTACTATTAACAGTACCACCAAATAACAACTTTCAAAATACGCCTAAAAAATAGGCGTATTTTGAAAGTTGTTATTTCGGAACGCATTCCGATTTTTTTTAACGACACAACTGGTTAGTTTCACATTTATTGGCGACGATAAGCGTGGGGTCGGGCACCTAACATCAATAGCATGTCCATGGGCGCTCCTCCAAAAGTGCGCTTCGGCGTCTGGGCTCAGCGGGTTGAACCCTAACAAATCACCATAACCATCTTCGTCAAATCCTGGTTGCATTGTACACCGTGCAGACATTGGAGCTTTATTGCGATGTTATAGGGGCTCCATGGCTTTCGGAGGGTCCATATTCTCTGTTGAACGTCTTGCACTATGGTAATCCATGCAGACTAGTCGTTTGGGGCTCCAACCTTGAGCTATAGCTTCGTATAATAAACTTATGTGGTACACACTGTTCCACCTAATGCCCATGAAGTATGTACTGTTGGTGTGGTGCATAATAGATAGGAAGTCTGTATGGAAGTTGCTGCGGTGACGCCTAGCGAACCAAGGACTCGGTGTTGGAGGTTGTCACTTCACAATGTTGCTACTCGTGTACATGGCATAGTGTCAGAGAAATTTCGTAGCGTTTGGGCCATTTGTCTGGGTTTTCATGTTGGGCCTGCCACCCCTTACTTGAAAGTTGTTATTTGGAGGTACTGTTAAAGGTTATTTCAGTCAGAGTAAGCTCTATTTAAGTTCCCACTAAATTTTACTGAAGAAGAGGAACAAACATTAGAACTTTTGAAAACAGCAAATTTACAAATATACTACAGACGCTGGTATAAGGGAAATGGCCAATCTCGGGCCGATTGCCAATTAAGGGCCGATTCTTTTGACCAGTAAATGCTCGATACACCTCATCAGATGGAATCTGATTGGTCGCTTATAGTATACCATACGAATGTCAGATGTCAGTTCTATAGTGAAACCAAGTCAAACGAATCGGCCCTTAATTGGCAAGGGCTGTCATTTCAGGTGCTGTTGTTCAGTCACCCATACGGCGTTTATTTCAGTGGGCTACAAGGTACGGAATAGCCTATCAAATCGGCAAGATCATTAGCTTTTCATCGATACCCTAGCTGTGTACTCCTTTAGCGTAGATACAGTCGAAAAAGTTGCAAAATCGGCCCGAGATTGGCCATTTCCCTTACTAAAAAAACCCATCCATCAAAATTGAACCTTCAGCTATTCGAATATTTTATCTTTGTCATAAAACATCAAAATTGTATAAAACACACTTAAATCCATTATATTGAGGTATAAAGTACAAAAAAAGCAGACGGAATACAAAGATTGTAATTAGTTGGTGTGGTCCATGTTAAACGTTGTTTGATTTTGGCTGCCTTTTTGTGCCGGCTATGTATTTCGTTATATACAAACTGCCACTGACTGCCCAACACTCCTGGTTTTTATTCGTTGTAGAAATGGGGACAGAGCTCATCGGGAGCAATAGCCGTGAGAGACTCCATTGAGAAGCTACTTCTTTCCCGGAACTCAGTAACACCGTGCTCCAACTCGCTTTCAGCCTTTTCAGACGCTGCTGCTGCAGGTTGGTGGGATGTGGGCAGCACTTGGTAGTTTTTGAGTAAGTCGATTGTTTGTGTGAGCCATCGTCGTCGTCCCTTCAACGCTGCGTCCTCTTCTTCGCCGTGGTGTTGGTGCTGAGAGTCTTGCCATAGCAGGTGACGCGCACGCTCAAGAGCTTTGAGAGCGATAGATTTAGTCTCCATCTTACTTTCACGGTTATCAGCAACCAATGCGTCTCGCTCTCGTGCAGGTGGAACTAACGCACATACTGCACGCGCCGAAGATTCAAGCAGTTTGGGTGTGGAGGCTGCGGAGCAGTGCTGGCAGAGCTGGCAGAGTAGAAAATGACCGTCGAGTTCCATCACCTGCTGACGGTTTGGTCTGGAGTTTGCGATGACGGCAAAGCACTCGCACAAAGCCACCAATGCTGCCCCCCGGCCGCTTTCGTTTTCATCGTCTTCGCTATCGGGTATTGCACCGAGTGCGTACAGCAGGACCTGGATGCCGTTTTGTGCCGTGACTCGAGCTTTATTCGGCGGGTTCTGGTGACAGAGGCAAGCAAGTGCCGTAGATGCAGCCTCTATGACTGGTGGCTGGCTTACAGCATCTACCAGCAGCTGTAAGAGCAGTGTGGACGCGTTGCTGTAGCCGATGGTAAGTTGATTTACAGACGTGTACGCAAGGTTTGCGAGCCCAGCAGCTCCAGCTCGAGCGAGCTGTGGACTACGCTGCAGGTTGGTAGCTGTAAGGCATGCAGTTAGCGCCGTTGGTGCCTCAGCAGCCATTAACGCGCTCTGGTTAACCACGTGATTGTACGCCATGTTGCCCAGAAGCTTCGCAGCCTCGGTTTGCACTCCAGCATTCGAGCTTTCCCGAACGTATCGAATCACGATCGGCAGGAAGTGCGGGCTCGTCGCGATTTGAGAGCGTAAAATTTCAGAATCTAAGACAACATGTAGCAAATCAGCCACAAAAGCATTGGTAGAGATCGAAGCATAATTCTTACCATGACACAGATTAACAAGAGCGCTTAGCATATTCTGCTGGACAGCGGGATCCCACGGAAATGGCAACTTCTCAAACTTGGTAGTCATATCTTCGTCATCATCATCGTCACGCTTTTCTCGATTTCTTGGGGGAATACGAGGCATCAAATGTCGGACAAGAAAGCGAACCACGTTTTTTGAGGCCAGAACTCGCTTGTTAGGCACGTAACCAGCTAGAGCAGCGCACAACCGCGAAGCCTCGACGAGCACTCGAGCATTCTGAGACTTTTCGAGGACGTCGACCAGAGGTGTTGCCGCACCAGCCTTCACAATTTGCTCGCGCATATCCATTCCATTGGTAGGAGCGGTCGATAACTGACGGGATCTTGTCTTGGTTTGATAAATTGACAGGTGAACGAGTGCTATTAGAACTGAGCCGGTGACAACATCGCCCATCTTCTGCTGCAACAAGTGCACAAGAAAGGGAAGAGCTCCAGCCTCAGCCACTTGAGGCGCCTGCGATGCAGGGAGCAACGCGAGGCTTTGTGCAAAACGCGAGAACACGTCGTCTTTTGGGTCAATCACGGGGGCTTTCGATGGTGTTGACGAGACGAGGAAACTATCGTCAGGTGTCTCGGGTGACACAATAAATCTGTTTTGCCAATTCTTCTGCGCTTCCTTGTCATTCCTCTCTTGATCAAGCTCTGCCTGAAGCTCTTGCACGACTAATTTCCAACGTTTACGTTCTTCCTCCACGGCCGCTTGCTGGGCTAAAATCTGGTCACGCTTCGTGCTCTGCAGCATTTGTGAGAGCTCATGGACTCGGACCTGTAGCCTATTTTTTTCCAAAGCAATCGGTGATCATTAGCTAAAACAACGACGGGGTGTCAATAACAACAACTTCACACCAGCACAGCTCGTACTTATGAACTTGCGACTCCAGGTCTCGGATCTGAGCTAAAGATCGATTTTCTCTCAAGTCTTTCTCTTGCTGGAGCGCCACAAGCTGTCGCGAGAGCTCCAGCTCTTTCGGAGTTGGTACCTGCGGGTACTCCTGTCTCGTAGAGACCAGCAAGCATGAGCAACAACAGCAATATGCCCACTAATAAGCATACCAACGTACCGCATCCTCTGGCTCGACCAGAGCTCTAGCTGGCATGAAAGTGTAGTGGTCCTACGCGAGCACTAAGGCTGCTTGGAGAAAGCTGCACCAAAATAGCTCACCCACAGATGCGTCTTAGTATGCGATTGCTTCACATGTCAGTTGGACTTGCTTGACGCCGCGGTGGTCAACTTGGTCAGCTATTACCCCGCAGCCATTTAAAAAATACTGCCTTTACTTGAATCTGATGGCAAAGGGCAGTATTTAGAGATCGATGCATTGCTGCACTGTCGACAACTGACAACAGTCTGTTGTTGAAGACAGCTCCAGCAATCATCGACGCGCAATGCCGCCTCTTTGCAGCGGCAAAAGACACGCACAGGAAACATCGTTTCATTAATAAATATCCTTTGCCATTTAATCATTACATAAATCAATACAGGTTTAAAAGACCTGCAATATATACTTGACCTTGCATGCTTGATGAGCTATAGATTGCTGAAGTTGAGACTAGGAACTAAACTCCAGATTCACGTCGCTTAGCAAGCTTAGCAAAAAAAAAAGCTCGGGAGTGTCTAGACCAACTTCGAGCAGCATCATGAATGCGCCAAGCCAGCTAAACCAGTCACCAATTCTGGAAAGCAGTGGCAAAACCAACACGAATACCGCAGGTATATACTAATGGAACTTCCGACATCGGTCGATTGCACGCTTGCCATCTATCTTCATGGTGAAGTGAGGTTCGTGCTTGCGCAACAACCTGTATCATGCTGGTACATGTAGTCGCCGTGATCCTACTCCATGTAATGCAGTTATGGCAAAGATTCGCTTGCGTGCGCTGGTATTCAACCAGCCACCACCATCCACAGCTGTAGGCAACTGGCCCAACAAAGCAGCTTGGGCAGCATGGTCAGCGACATAGTCATGCATTCATTCATCGAAGCCTATCCATGACCGTCGGCACGTTGAGGTGCAAGGCGCCTTGCACTTGACGGTTGTCCTGCTTGCCTACGGCATTTTCACTTTGCTCTCAAACTAGCTACGCTTCTAGTAAGTTGGCAGTTAAATCCCATGCCCCACACCCAGTCACCTCCACGACGTTGGGATCCGTGGACGGTCAGTCAAAAGCACCGGCATCGGCTACGACGACGCCGATCGGAGACCTTGAGGCTGTTGACACCCGACCGCATCGGTGACCACCTCGTGGCCCGGTGCATGGCGCTCGACGACTTCCAGGCGCGGAATTCGGCGAACGCTTGGCTGCCTAAAGCATTTGCTGGGCCCCGAATGAGCTTCGGGCCGCGCCACGTGTTGCTCGGCATCGTCAACGCCGTGAACGACCAGATCCAAGCTATCGTGGCGTATGAGGACGAGCCCAATGCGCTCCTTCAGCTAGCGCAGACCGGATACATCGTTCAGCAGATCATGCGGTTGAATCGACTTCTGGACGTCGCACTCGCGGCGTACGGCATCTCGGAGCCGCGCGGCATGGAGAAGTGGCAAACCGTGTTCCAGCAAGAGCGTCAGGAGCGCATGGCGCGATTCAGGAAGTTGGCGGCGAACAAAAAGCTTTTAATGGAGACGTTGGGCGACGAACCGCAGCAACTGGAGATACTGACTCTGTTAGTCTACGATTTCCGGAACCACAGCGACGACACGTACACGGAGTTGGAGTGCCAAGTGATCGCGGACGTGTACGAGACTTGTACGAGACTTTCAGGTATCGCAGTGACGACTGTCCCGGAGTGGTTCGTTCCAGCCTACGAAACCAAGCAGAGCCGGTGGCAGGGAACTCAAGTCGACGTGGAGCGCTTGTCGGACCCGAGTGAGGAGCTTTGCATTCGTCAGGCCTCCGCGTGGTGGGAGCTACATCACCCTCATGTGATGAAGCTCTTTGGAGCATGCCACGTCGGTAAATCCCTCGTGCTGGTGCGTGAAAACGCGCAGTGCGTTAAGAAGTCGGGAGCGGCCTTGCCGAGTCGAGACGTTCTAGTCGGCACCGCCCATGTTCTCCAGTTTCTCCATGAACGGCACATCAAGCCTGCAAACCTGACACTCGAGCGATTGTTTTCCACGGAAAAGGAGCACAAGATCATGCTTCACGGTGGAGAACTGCTTCGGACGTCCGTGGACTCGCCGACAATGAAGCCTGCAGTGCTAGAGCCGATCGATCCTCTCTCCTTGTCGACATGTCCAGCTTTCTTGAAGAACGACGACTGGGGATTGATCAAACAGGTATGTGCTGACGACCTCAGCGCTCGCGACGACGTGTCTTACGTGATGAAGCAGCTCCAAGAACGGAGCAAGCCTCCGCACCGACACTTCTGGAATCGCAAGGCTCATCAACTTCCAAACGAGGTTTCCAGTATCGTCAAGTACACCCAAAGCTACGTCGATCCGACACTCAACCAGTCCGTTGGTTCGTTGCTCGAAGAGATTACGGATACACTCAATAGAGACAACGGCAACGCTACTTTGATGGACGGCTACGTGTTTGAGCGAATCCTAAGTGTGCACCAACAGCTCTTGGGCTCCATTTGTGCCAAGGACGTGGTTCGTTCATTCGTGGAGATCCTCATGCGCTTCCAGGCTTCTTTGGTCCATCGCGCCGACAGCAGCGTGTCTTCCTTCTGCGTCGCATCATCCCGGAGTGTTGAACACACCAGCGCCTCTTTTCACGCTGAAATCGACGCCTTGATATCACGCTGCGGCTTTACCAAGAGTGAGACGACTTCGATCCACGACTGGAAGCAGCACTGCAACTTCCTCCGACTCAACCAACAAGAATCCTTTCAAACGGCTCTCGATAGTCTCGTGGACGATTTGGGCGAGGAGGAGGAGAGGGTCGAGGCAGCAACACTTCTTGTGTTTGAGGCGACCAAGCACCGCAGCAGCTACGACCGCCACCAGTTGCGAGCCATTGAACGCACCGCCGCGAGTATCGCGGGGCTTTCCGATGATCAAGAGCGCATTGTGGTGCCCAAGTGGTTCATCCCGCGGTACGAAGTCGAGGTCGGCACCCAGATCAGCGCGGGGTCTTTCGGGGCTGTTCACCACGGCAAATGGCTCAACGCTACCGTCGCTGTCAAGTGTTTGTTCCAAAGCGACAGGAAGATCTTCTTGCGCGAAGCGAATATCTGGTCCACACTGAACCATCCGAACGTGGTCAAACTCTACGGAGCGTGTCACGCTGGCAATTCTTCCTCTCCTTTGCGCAGTCTCGATGAATCGGAACGCCAAACCGAGCGAAGACCGTTCTTCGTGTGCGAGTACGCGAGCGAAGGCACGCTCAACGAGTACCTCAAGAAGTGGGAAAGCAGGCACCAGTCGCGCTCCAACGTGTGGAAATGTCTGTGCGAAGCTGCTCGAGGACTTCAGCATCTTCACGAGAGCGGCATCATCCACGGCGACCTCAAGGGGAACAACATCCTCGTCGGCTCCGACTATCAGGCCAAGTTGACAGACTTCGGTCTGAGCGCTTTCGCGAAAAAGTTGAAATGGACCGGAAGCACCAAAACCGTTTGCGCTATCAGGTGGAAGGCGCCAGAACGCCTCGGGGGATACGATCGCGGGCCGTCCTTCGCGTCCGACGTCTACTCCTTCGGCATGTGCATCATCGAAGCTGTGACCGGCACGTTCCCATGGCGCGAGACTATGGACGAAGATGTGGTCATCTCCGAGGTGACGCAAGGCAAACTACCCCCTCGCCCGGACGTCTTCAACGACGAGCAATGGGATCTTGTGTCACGCATGTGCCGCTTGAACCCTGACGAGCGGGTCACCATAGCTGCAGTCGTGGTGTTACTGGACTCGCTCTGTTGAAGCAACCCACACAACATGTCATGTAGAATAGCAAAACAACACTAGTTAATAATGCAAAAATGTCGTATTTATTGAAGAAATTCGTCCTGGGCGGTTGATTGCTGTGCTTCGCTTCACGCGAAAAGATGTATCCGAAGGCCGCACTGTCTGGATAGGGAAGCAACAAATATAGAGACGAGACCTGAAGCAGTTGATCGCTGCCGGAGCACCACACCAACAAAATACCAGCACCCCACTCATTTATCATTACATCCTCGTGACACGCTTCTCACTCTTTGGCACGGGCACGACTCAGTCAGTCTTCACGCGCTTCACGTCGTCATCTCCGTCACTATCACTGTCATCCTAAACAGCATCACAAACAAACACAAGGCACTACAGTCAGTACAATGCAAATGCTAGCATGTCAATCACAGTTTCGTACCTCTTCAAGTGATCGCTTCATGCCGCCGCTGCTGCTGCCGTTCATAGTATCATCCGAGCTCGCCCCCTTCATGGCCACGTCTCGTTCGGCAGGAATCAAATGCGCGGGCGTGACTTGCTTCGAGTTCGCCATCACGGTATCGTAGCAGTACTTGTGGAAGATGGTATCCTGCTGCTCGTTTCCATTCGGGCCGGTGTTGTGGATCGTGCCGGCAACTGCGTTAGTGTACATCCAGTCTTCTTCTTCTTCGTCCCAGCTTTTAGAGAAATTCTCGCCACAAATCCGGCATCGAGTGATTGTCTCGTCCACTGGAACTCGGGCATTCTCCCACGAAGCCTGCTCGCCTGCATTCTTCTCGTTCTCCTTCTGTGTCCTGTCGAAGAAGCTGCTGCTTGTGCTCTCGCGAGGTGCCGTGTCTCCAGAGAAGTCGGCCACCCACTGGTCTTCATCCGGGTACCACGACCGTGACACGCCCCCCTTACCGCGCTCCTTCCGCGCGCGGTTGTACTGGAAGAGGAAATCCAGGTGAGCATCCAGTTGGGCCTGCTCACGGAAGCGCAAACCACTCTCACGACACACTAGAGGTAATGCTGCATACAGCTTTTGGACGTTGGATTCTACACGGTCCTTGTGGGCCACAACCTTGTCGCTGAACCACATGCGTGACGCATTGTCGGTGCGAGGCGCTTGCTGTTGCTGGTCACCTTGCTGCTGTTGCTGCTGGGGTTGTTGGGCTTGCTGCGGCTGCGCTCGCGGGGGTGACGGCCCGGACGCTGCGCCTCCATTCGACATTCCCTTAAGCTTCTGCAGGATCGACATGACTGCTGCTGCGTCCGGAGCTCGAGGAGGGTCGTTGGTGATTTCTTGGACTGGTTGTTGCGGCGGAGAGGGAGCACGCTGCTTCCGCTTCAGTAGCTGCATCAAATGAGCAACGTTAGACGACTTGGCTGCCGAGCCGTCATCACTCTTGCGAGATGTCGAGCTTGCACGAGGTGGCTCCACTCGAGGAGCCTGTGATGGAGGGGGTGCAACCTGCTGCTGCTGCGGTGGAGGTCGCGCACGACCAGCACGTGGGTCATGGGGAGGTGAAGGGCGGCGGGGGTCTCGAGCCACTGGGGCCTGCTGCTGCTGCGGAGGAGGCTGCTGTCTACTGGGAGCTCTCTGAGGAGGGGCACTAGAAGCACCAGGTCCTCGTGCTGCGCCTGCCTGCTCAACCTTCGAGGCGGCAAGAAACTCGAGCAGCTGGTTGTAATAATCTGGGTTATTCGTACGCACTTCTTCAAGACTCATGTGCTCCGTCGGGTGAATGCCCATGTCGTTCTGCAGCTTCGTGAGCAGCGACCGCAGCTCCATGTCTTGCTGCTGCTGCGCGAGCTTCGCGCCGGAGTTGGCACTTGTAGCACGAGCCTGTTGGGCCGACTTCTCCTGGTTGAAGCTCGCAGGCGCCGACCGAGCCGACGGATCCGCCTGGTGCATGGCGCGGTTCGCAGCGCTGCGCATCTGAGCGATGGCGTCCTTGTCAAACAGCCGCGTGGTCTCCCATGTATTCAGCACATGAATGAAGCGCTTCAGGTCCTTGCCCGACACCTGCAAGCAAGTATCCATACACAGCACAATCCAAAGCGTTTAGGATCGGCGACAAGTAGCGTTTTATTCTTCGTACAGCAGCTACACAACTCAAAGTAAGGCGTTACCTGGCGCACACAGTTGCAGTAGAGCGGCACGATCTTGGCGGCGAACAGCGCCAAGTACGGGCCTCTCACGTTCTTGAGGATCGAGTCTGTCAGGTAGAAGATCGGCAGCTTGCAGTTGGGCGCAACCTGTCACCACACAAAACACCACACAAGACAACATCAGCTTCACGGCTCACTCGTAGCTACTGCCAACCTGTCCTACTAGGTAGCCGCCGCACACAGCGAGTCTCTCCATCTCTACGTATCACGTCTACTCAATTGCACATTGGTGCAGAGGCGGCAAATGGACTGGGGGTGTCGAGCCGACAGACAGTAGGCAGCTGACTAACTGGTGTGCATATAGTGCGTGGATGGATAGATAGAGAGACGGGAGGAAACTAACTAGACATGGCTCCGTGACAGGCTGGAGGAGGGAGGGTGTGTGTGTGCATTTACCCGGTGGATCTTGGTTTCCAGGAAGCTAACAATCTCGGGGGCGAACTGCGTGCGCTCCGCCAGCATCGTCAGCGCGTTGATCGTGTCCTTGGCCGGGTAGTCCATCATGGCGTTGATCTGCGCGTCGAACTGGCCCAGCAGCGACTGGATCTCCGACTTGGCGGCGGCGCTGGAGGAGGCGGACGCGGAGCCGGAGCTGGCGCTGGCGCTGGGCGTGGACGAAGCGAGCTGCGCCATCGCCATCGGTCGGGAGAGCGGCGGACTGGGGGCGGGCGACGGCGAAGGCGAAGGCGAGGGCTTCGGCACTGAGCCTGCTTGAGCTTGGGCCTCCTGGCTGGTGGCTGGCTTCTTGGTCTGGCGGAATACGCGGGCGTTTGCTCATTCGTTCTTGCAGGTCTGACCCAAGTCCGTCACAGAATCTGAAAATTACCCCTAGTATCACATACTAACTTCCACGAAAATGATCAAAAGTAACCTATTTATATATCTCAATTTACAAATCTGCACTGCTTTGCTACCTCGTGCACTGATAACCGTGACGATGCTGCGCCGCGTTGGTGCTGCCCGCCGCCTGCCGCGCTCGTGGTCGGTCCGCGCCGCGTCCTCCAGCCCCAGCTCCAGCTCCAGCTCCAGCTCGCCCGATGACCAGTGGAAGTTCACGCACGTGAGCAGCGACGGCGGCGCCCCGCGCATGGTGGATGTGGGGCGCAAGCAGGTCACGCGGCGCTCGGCCACTGCGCGCTCGACGATCCGCCTGCCGCCGGCCGTGCTGACGGAGCTGCAGCGCCTCCAGCAGGGCGGCGGCAAGAGCGACGACGCGAGCCAGTTGCTGGGACCCAAGGGCCCCATCGCGGCCACCGCCGTCATCGCCGGCGTGCTGGGCGCCAAGCAGACGAGCGCGCTCATCCCGTTCTGCCACCCGCTGCCGCTCGAGGACTGCCAGGTGCGGCTGCAGGTCGTGGGCCCCGACGCCATCGAGGTCGAGTGCCAGGTGCGCGTGACGCACAAGACGGGCGTCGAGATGGAGGCGCTCACGGGCGCGTCCGTGGCCGCGCTCTGCGTCTACGACATGTGCAAGGCGCTGAGCCACGAGATCGTCATCGAGAACACGCGCCTGGTCGAGAAGACCGGCGGCAAGAGGGACTTCTCCAGCAAATAGTTGCATTGCCGTCCGTGGTGAATAAATAACATAGAATATATAAACGAGCTTTAGCGCTTGCTTCAGCCGTCCGAGTCGGCGTAGTCGGAGCCGAGCTCCTCCTCCATCTCGTCGTCCGAGTGGGTTGCTGCCGGCTGCGGGGCTGCAGTGGACTTGTGTGTGGCGGCGGGGCGGGGCGAGCTCTCTTCGACTTCCTCGTCTTCGGCGTAGTCCTCTTCGGCGTCGTCTTCGTACTCGTCGGCTGAAGCTTCGACCGGCTTGTCCTTCTTGGGGGAGCTGGCTTTGGGGGGCGAAGCGGGCGCGTCGTCGTCTTCGAACTCGTTGTTGTAGTCGTCCTGGTCGTTGGCGTACGCCTCCCCCTCCTCCTCGGCTTCCTCTGGTTCGTCCGCCACCTCTTCGATCTCCTCCTTGCGCGCAGAAGTTGGGGGCTCGCTACGCGTAGTCGTCAGAGGAGGCACTGGGTCTGCGGCCGGCTTCTCTTCCTCGCCGTAGTCTTCGTTCTCATAGTCTTCGTACTCGTCTTCGGTCGCTGGCGCCTCCGTGACAGCAGCGGAAGGCGCTGGGATCTCCACAATGGGGGCTGCTTCTGGGGCGGCAGATTCGTTGTCTTGGTCTTCGAACTCGTTGAACGCGTCCTCGTCATCGTACTGGTCTTCGGTCGCTGGTCCCTCGCTAGCTGCAACACCAGGACTCTCGATTGCGATCTCGTCCGGCGGAGACTCGACAACGTCAACTGCAAATTTCTCCGAGGATTCAGGAACATCAACAACGCCCGCCTGCTGCTCAGGCTCCACTCGAGGCGTTTCCGTCGAAGGAGCTTGTTCCTCTACCGCTTCGTCTTGGATCGATTCAGCAGGTGCGGGGTCAACAAGAGCAGTGGCTGGCGGTTCATCTTCCGGTGGATCGGCGTAATAGTCGTCAGGCTCGATGGAAGTTTGATCCTCCGGAGCTAGGTCGACTGCTTCTGCTGGGTCTGGATTGGCTGCCTCGGGCATCGGTTCCTCTTTCATTTCGGAAGTATCACTGGAGACGACTTCACCCGTGTTTTGGACCGCTTCCGTTGCTCCGTGATCGTCGTCGGCATCAAGATCGTCAGGATAAACGGGGTCATCAGCACTTTCATGGACTGGAAGCTGTGTGTCTGATGGCGCATCGACTTCAAGGCCGCCCTCAGGCTCGGTATGATCAGGATTCTCAGCTGCAACCACGACGGTAGGATCTTCACTCACAGGGGCTTCAATGGGAGAACTTGCAGGTTTATCAGCGGATTCGACGGTAATGATCTTTTCACTGGACGCTTCTTCTTCGACGGCGACATTTTCCATGACCTCAGGTGCATCTTCGTTAACCGAGATCGGGTCGTTTCTCTCTTCGACGACTTCCTCCTCATCCTTGGCGGCAGCCTTCATAGGCAAGTCTTCATCACTATTGCTAGTGGCAGGGTCAGCCACGTCGGGAATTTCAGGTGTGAGGTCTTCAGGGTTAGCTTCTGGTGTAGAGGGCTCATCAAGAGGCGAGTTAGCGGTGGCATCTTCCAGAGTGGGTTCCAAAGCAGGAGCAGAGTCGGCTGTGGTACACGCATTCTCCACATCTTCAGATTGGGCTGCGTCTACAGGGACGGCCTCAGATTCTGTGGTTTCCGTCACGGAGTTCATTGCATCGACTGCCTCAGACTCGTGTACATCGGGTTCAGGTGCTGCTGCTTCCGTTGTTTCAGCTTCCAGTGCCGCCGTCTCCGTTGTTTCCAGCTCACCAACATTTGCTTCTGCTAGTTCGGACTGTACAACCTCGGACTCACCAGATTCTGGTGCAACCGACACAGGCTCGGATTCGACAGCGCTTGGCTCCGGTGTCACTACAATCTCAGGCTCGACAAGTTCCGGTTCTTCGGCCGTCACAGCTTCGGATTCAATAGCCTCTGGCTCTGCCGCCGACACAATCTCGGATTCAACAGCTTCCGGTGCGGCAGCATCGGGCTCAAGAGCTTCAGGTTCTTGACCTGACACAGCCTCGGGCTCGACAGCTCCTGAATCTGCAGCTGGTATAATCTCGGACTCAACAGCATCTGGGCCTTCAGTCGCCGCAGCGTCGGGCTCGACAGCTTCTGGCTCTTGAGGTGCATCAGCCTCTGATGCTTCAGGTGCGACAGTCTCGGGCTCAACCGCTTCTGGTTCTTCAGCTGCGTCAGCTTTGGGCTCGACAATATCTGGCTTTAGGGAAGGAGACTCCACAGGATCCGGTTCTTCCGACTTCGTAAACTCATCATTCACCATGTCTGCTTCAACGCCTGTAGGCTCTGTAAGTTCGGTCTCCACCGATACGGCTTCGACATCATTACTCTCGGCTGCTGCTTCGGGATCAGTTATCGCTACTTCAGAAGTCTCAGGCTTGGCTTCGAGTTCTGCGGCTTCGGGATCGACAACTTCAGATTCCACAAACGTCTCCGTTGGTTCCACTTCGACTGAGTTTTCTGTGTCGCAGTCTTCGGGCTTTACTTCCTGCCCGTCCTCAGCAACAGTTTCTGCACTAGGATCAATTTCACCCTCGATCAGCTGATCACTTTCAGCTACGTCAGCATCCGGAGGGGTTTCCAACGTAGTGCTGACGTCGACGTCAGCTTCAACGGCGGCATCTTCAGCAACGGGAGTGGAGTCAACCCGATCGCTCGGGTCAACAACTGGAGTAGTTGTATCCTCATCAAAACCTTCATCGTAGCCCTCGTTACTTGGAGATGCGTCCGGAACCTCGTCGACGTCAGGGGAAGGTTCTGCACTTTCAGCAGGAACGTCACTTGCAGCGGATTCTATTGCGGGGCTATCAGAATCGGCCACAGCATTGTCATCACTAGTGGCGGCTTCTTCTGAATCGCCCATTGGCACTTCTTCATTCGTTTCAGGTAATGTGTCGGACGGGAAGTCCTCCTCATACGTCGTCGCATCTGGGCTCGACTCAAGACTCGGAGTGTCTGCATCGGGTGCGTTGATGATGTCGTCGCTTGGGTTACCAGAGGCTGCTTCTGGAGCATCATCATCTGCAGGCTGGCCGCTTGCTCCCTCGTCGTTACCTCCACAGATTTCTGCTGTTGCCTCCGCGGGTTCGGCCGGGTCTTGATTCATTTGTGTTTCGTCGCTAGCAAATGCTGTGGCTGGGTCTGCCTCAGCCTCCTCTGTTTGGAATTCAGGATCATCATAAACAACCTCAGCGCTCTCCTCTGGCTCGGCGACATCAATAGGAAGGGTGCTTTCTGTCTCGAGGATTTCCGCCGCCGCAGTTTCTTCAGTTTCACCAGGACCTTCTTGAGCAAGTGAACCATTAAAGGCTGCTTCTTTCAGTGCAGTAGCATCGTCTTCAACTTCATCAAAGTCGGCGTCCCCATACTGGTTCTCCTCTCGCGTAGCTTCATCTGAAGGCTCCGCTGAAGTGTCTGCCACTGCAGTTACAGCGACCGGACTTTGGTCAGACTCAGGTGAGTCTCCGGCAAGTTCACCGCCGGCCTGCGTGGAATCGGGAACTTGCTCAGTTACAACATCTTCTGCTGCACTCGGCTCGTACTCATTTGCAGGTGTTTCAACAACGTCCGAAATCATTGACGGTGGCTCTGATTCCGGTGCTTCATTCGCTGGGGCAAGGTCAACTGCGCTTTCAGGCACAACATCCTCATCAGCATTATCCTGAGCAGAGGCAGAACCCTCCTCACCGATCACTTGTTCGTTTGGAGCAGCAGATTGAAGTTCAGGCTCGGCCGATGATGTAGTTTCAGGCTCAGGTGCTGGCACTTCCGCCGCAGTGACAACTTCCTCATCAATTGGGGAATTTGGAGTCACATCGTCATCAGCAGCCACGGCATCACCAGGTTCTTCACCTGACGCGTCTACATCATTTGCAGCAATTTCATCTTCGATAGTAGGAATCGACTCGCTTTCAATAGCAGGCTGCTCTTGCGGCTCATCTGCCTGCAATTCAGGTTCAGAAGAGACCACCGCAGATTCATCAAAGTTGCTTTCTGCAGCTGAAGCGCCCTCAGCTTCGTTGGTAGTTTGTTCTGACGATGGCTGAACGTCTGGCTCGTCGTCCTTCAGGCCTTCATCCATTTGTACGACTACAATAAGGCCAGAATCCTGGGTCGTCAATGACGGAGGTACCTGCTCTTCTTCTCCACCATTATCGAAGTCGTCCTCATCATACGTCGCTGGCTGAGCACTGACATCAGGTTGTTCTGCAGCTTCTTCCTGCGTAAGGTCATCTGTTGGGATTGTAATTTCAGGAAGCTGACTGGCATCAGTATCAGTCGGCTCTGAAGGAGCGGTAGTGCTTTCATCACTGTCAGGGAGAGGATCAGATCTTCCAACGGGGTCTTCAGTGGTAGCATCCGATTTTGTATCGTCTCCGTTTGCATTCTCACCGGAGTTCTCCGTTGGTGGGTGGTCGTGGTGCTTGTCTGATTCATCCACGGCCTGCTGGTCTTCGGCAGCCTCGTCCTGGAGCACAGTACCTTCAACTGCTGGGACCTCAGCAACAGTCCCGGACTCGAACATCTCTGCGGAATCACTGGGCCCAACTTGTTGTAGTTCTGAAGGTTCATCGGTTGTCTCTGTATCCAAAGCTTCGTCAGCATTTCCCTTTGATGACTCACCTGGTGCAGTATTGTCGAGATCTTCAGCCCCAGAGGCCACTGGCTCGCTCGGAGCTTCACTTTCTACTTCAGGTGGTGAAGACGCTCCATCGGCTGGTGCATCCGTTTCAGGTAGTGCAACCGGTTCATCAACCTCAGCGTCTTCATCTACGGTTGGTTGCTGATCAGGTATCTGGACTTGAGATTCCGAGTGATTTTCTTGAGCAACTTCTTCGTGTGCACCGTCGTCGAAATCGTCATCTTCATACGCCTCTGACTGCACGCTTAGCTCGGAACTGTTAGCTGTTAGCCCCTTGGAATCCTCCTCCTCATTATTGGCATCAGGTGTCGCGTCATTTGCATCAACCTGAGCGTCGGCAACTTGAGAAGTTTCTTCATCTTGTTCCTGCTGCGGATCCACCAAGTCAGCTGCCTGGTCTACAGGCTCAGCAGCTTCTTCGGCCGGAGGGGAGACGGAATTAACATTAGCCACGTCTTCGCTTGGATCTGCTTCTATGTGGCCCTCCTCATCGAAGTTATCTTCATCATAAGCTGCAGACTGAATGCTAACCACGGACACATCCGCCAACAGGGTTTTGCCCTGCTCGTTATCTTGCTCCGTCAAAGGTGCCGACTCATTGGCCTCCAAGCCCTCGGTAGCAGCTTCAGTGACTTCAGTCGAGTTGTCCTCATCTTGTTGAAGTGGGCTCGGATCAGCTTGTGCTTCTTCAGATGCAGGGTCAACGAAGTCTGCTGCTTCACCCGCGAGATCGGTTGCTGGGGCTTCTTCCTCCTCAGCTGCAGCACTTTGAATGCCAGCCTCAGCGTCTCCCGCCTCATTCTCCACCACCGTTGGCTCAGTCACCGAAGTAGTAGTATCCGCTTCTGGACTAGACTCTTCCTCGAGGGTAGCGCCTTCTGCACCCACCAAATCATCTGAAGTATCATTACCGCCGGCATCTTCCGTGGCGACGGGCTCATTTCCACCACTGCCATCTAAGTTGCTGTCATCAGTCGGATCTGGTACAGATTCACCTTCCAGATTGGGGGACGTGCTTTCGTTCTGTTCCTCTTCGGTGTTGCTTACGAGTACATCCGGATCACTTGTAGATTCCTCCGAGATAACAGCGACGTCTGCCGGGTCTGGCTGCGGATCATTTGATTCTTCTGGCTCAGCAACCGCGCACTCAGTTTCACCACCACCGGCATTGTCATCCACATCGCCACCCTGCACCGCACTTTCAGCCTCCGCTTGCTCCTCTGCACGTGAGCCGTTCTCAGCTGGGGCATCAGGAGGATTATCATTTTCAGTATGCACTTGCTCATTTTCCGTCTCGATCACGCTTGCTGCTGGTTCAGACTCACCAACTACCGATACACCAGAAGTTTCGTCTGTTGTTTCTGGCTCAGGATTGGCCTCAGTATCAGCTGCAGGGACATCGTCCGCCTCGGCTTCTTCAGCATTTGGTGTGTCGTCCTCATCGAACTCGTCATAGCCATCGTCGTACAAGGCTTCTCCACTCTTGCTCTCCTGCAGCGGAACATCATTTGGAGGATCCGATGCTCCCGTGTCATGCATAGGAGTATCTTCTGCATCTGCTCCGGCTTCAGCTGTCATATCTTCATCATCGCCGCCGTTATCATCAAACTCGTTGTACGCGTCTCTATACATGGCATCCACCGTCGCACTTCCTCCACTTGGTTGGTCTTCAGCAGGATCCGGCATTGCACTCGGCTCCTCCAAAGGCGGTACAGTAGTCTCATGTGCTTCCTCTGTTGCCTCTGGTACGTCCGTTGCAGCCTCGACATTCTTCTCTGTGGCAGCGTCAGGAACAGATTCCTCTTGCGGCGGCGGAGCATCAACAGGGGAAGTGATGGTCTCCGTCTTGCTTGGTGTTAAAGCTATCGCCGTTTCTTCAGCCGTAACATTTTGCTCAGGTGTGTTGGATGGCGAATTGTCTCCTTGTGCAGCGGGGTCTACCACTTCAGTTGGTATCTCCGATGGTGCAGTCTCCACCTCAACCGCAGCAGCTTCGATACTATTCGAAACCTCTGGTTCCACTTGCTGTGTGGGTGTCGTATCTGTTGAAACAGGGATTTCATCGACTGTTTCGGGCGATGCCTCCACAGTGACAGCATCCGAATCCACTTGAAGCGGCTCGTTAATCGCTGGGGTGCTAGGCGGAACGACTTCCGCAACTACTGCAGTAGCAACAGACTCCTTCACCCCCTCAACTTCCTTCTTACCAGCAGATTTCGTAGCGGCACTCTTGTTTGACTTGAGGACAGTCCGAGGCTTTTGCTCTGAAGTTACCTTTAGAGGCACAACGGGCCGGGAAGCGACTTGCTTGGCCCTTGCGACCATGGGTGCTTGATGACCAGACGGAGTTTGGTGACCCTCACTTGCTGCAGCTTGGCGCTTGGACGCCCCGGAAGTCGGCTTTGCAGGCCTGACCTCGGTTGATTCCCGTGGCGACAAAATCTCCTTCGGAGTGTACTTCGGTGTGCTGCTGACTGCTGGACGCGACTTCTTGGAAAGCGGGCGCTTGTCATCCGAAGATGACTCACGAGTCTTTCGTGCTGTCTTCGAGCTCGCCGAAGACTTCTGCCTTGAAGTGTGGTCGACAGCGGGAACGGGCGTCGTGCTACCGTTTGCCAACGTCGATTTTGCTTTGTCAATCATCTTGTGGAGCTTTTCAGCGAAGCTCAATCGCTCTCGCTCTCGGATCTCCTCTTTCTCCCGCGGTGTCAGCTTGGAGCTGGAGGGGATGCCGCTTCCTGCACGAGATACGTTGTCTTGGAACAACTGCGTGGCGTAGTCGTTTAGTGACTCAGAGGAGGTGTTGTTCGACCTCCTGGTCAAAGACGAGTAGCCTCCAGCAGTGATTCGCTTTTGGCGCGCCTTCGCTGCTCTTTTAGTCGCAACACCCAAGCGCTGAGGCGACGGATACGGCGAGCGAGTCTCTCTGGACACTCGAAGCTGGTTCTCGTTCTCAATTTTCACCTGGAAGGCAGCTCGGGGCGCTGGGTTCTTCTTCTTCCGCTTTGCTCCTCGAGGTTGCCTCACTTCGGGTTCGTACACGGCAGCGTGGTGAGGCTCGTCATTGTCGTCCCAGCGATTCTGACGGCTCGACATGAAATCTCGGTGCGAATAGGCCGGCCCATGGTCCACGTAATCCGATCGACTAGAGTAAGGTTTGCTGCTTGATGGGGCATGTTGCTGCGGTGGGGCCCAAGCGGATTCAGCGGACGCCAAGTGTGCTCTTAACTGAGCTCTCTTTGTTCCATAAGGTCTTCCGTTGGCAGCGCTGGGTACTCCCTGGATTCCGTACGCGTCAAATAGCTCCGATTGCCGGTCCTCTTTCGATAGTTGTTTCCGCTTGCTGGTGGAGCCAAATCCGCTGTCCATACCTAGACTTCCGTCAAGTATGACAAGGCTGCTTGGCTGCTGTGGAGCCGTAGCAGCCCCAGGGAAATCACGAGCAGGGTAGCCAAACGTGCTCGTATCACCTCCAAACCCAGAAGCTCCTTGTCCGTATGGAGATGCCGCCTTTGGGAAGCCTTGCGTGTGTCGATAAGGTGTGCTAGAGGTGTAGGCAGCCCCACGGGGATACGAAGGGGCTCCATACCCTGTGGCCGGGTTGCTTTTGCGCTTCCCAATGCTGGTAGATCGACCTCGAAGTGAGCTTTTCTTCACGGGCTGCCTATCTGTGGGAGTATTTTTAAGCGACTCAGCCTCCCGTAAAATCTCTGTAGCGGTGTCCTTGATTCTCTTCGTGGGCGATTGCCGGACAGTACAAAGTGCAATTTGCTTTGACGCTGCAGCAGAGTACTTTTGGATGCTTGGTTCGGTAGGGTATCTCGCCATAACAGTTGAAAGTTCAGCTATTCCATTGAGACCCAGGATCAAGGCAGCTGCACGCTTTCCACTGGCCGCCAAACTGGAAGTGAAATACACACAATTATCCAGATAAATGAGTTGCTCGAACGCACAATTAGTTTCCAAGCCACCTTTATCTCACTCATGATCCGTACCACATGAGTAAGCTACCGACAGCGCAGCAAGCCTTCTTGTCATCGAGTGAAAGTCCTTGGCGCAACAAGAAGAGCAGGAGAGAGATCGGAGCCATATCTCCCGTAAAGTCTTCCTCCTGCTCACCACACAACAGATTCAGCGTTTGAAGATCGTCCAGCTCGCACAGCTCCAGCAGAACTGCAACATGACGTCAAAACCATATCGACAAACCGAGTCAAAACGAGTTCGATATGTATACATCAAAGGCGAGCACGTTACCTTCGCAAGCGTAATAATGTACTTGCCGCGTGTGTACGCTGTAGGTTTTGTGATAGATGAGAGTGGATAGCACTAGCTGCGCCACTTGGTACTCGATAAGAATGTTCAAACCAGACTGGACTCGCGTAAATACAGCTAAAGCTCCACAGGCAGACGCTTGAAGAATAGCGTCCTCCGCAAACGCATTCATCGCTTGGATCACCAACTCCACGATTCCATTGCGCAGCAAATAGTGTGTGCTTTTCACACACAAAAAGCAGAGTCTGCGCAGGAGCACGAATCCGTAGCATTGAATGACTGCGTGAGACTGATGAAACTTGAGCGCGTCGATAATTAAACGCTCGCCGCCATGTTTGTGAACCAGATTGGCTGTGACTTGGGGATATGCACGCATCTGCTTGACCAACGTTGAGAGAACCGACTTGGTAGATGCCGAGTCACCCAGTCGCTTCTCCAGTAGCTGGAGCGATTCAATAATGTACGCGCGCTCAGCAGACACTCCCGCAGGAGAAGGGTCGGGAAGCTCTTCATTTTGGCGGCTTGGGGGGAAGGCTTCGTTGTGCTTTGGCTGCTCAGGTCTGGGATGATCAAACTGGTCCGATGTTTCGGCTGTCACTGGCTCGTCGGACTTGTCATCACCGTTCACGCTCTCTTCATTTTCTTGTGCTACATCCGCGCCACTGAATGTATCTTCCGCTGGGTTGTTGGGAGACTTCTGTGCTTCCTCCATTTCTGCATCCTTTTCGTCGTTCTCGTCCTCCTCCTGCTGTTGCTCGGGTTCTACATCGTTCGGCGTTTTCTCCTGTTCCTCTTCGTCTGCTGCACCCGCAGCCTCTGCCTCGTCCTTCTCCTCTTCCTTGGGCTCCAGAATATGAGCGAGGGGCACGTCTTCTTCCACCTCGCCGTCATCGTACGCAATGGTATACCTTCCGTTCTCCTGCACATCCGAAACCTGGCCTGGGTAATACTCTTCTCCGCCATCGTAACGACAAAGCACACGAGTTCCAACACAAATGGTGCCAGGCACATGCTGGCGAAGAAATTCAGGTCGCACATGCGTCTCCACTTCTCCATCGTCGTACAAAACTTCAAACGTGGGGCCGTCTGCGCTGTCAGGCTCTGCTTCGCCTGCATGGACGCATCGTATCCGCCCCGGGTACCACATATCGTCGGAGTTTTCATCGTATAGACCGTCTACGCGGTCGCCAACGCGATAGATCGCTGCCATGTTTCGTGTAGTTTCGTCGTCGGACCCCACTGTAGCAGGCTGCACCAGTCAGGTACTTCGGACACGCTCCCTTCGTCCCAGCCAGGCTATGTTCCACAGGCGATTGCAGTCGTAAGTGGCGTCTCTCGCTGCAACACCCGCTCGATGCGATAACCGACCAAGAGCCCCGTTCGTTTCCGGCCAATATTGGCGTCGACCCTTCATTTCCAAGGAAAACTGCCGCCCCACAGCAACATGTTACCCCCAACTAGCGATCGAGTTCTTGCTTGACGGCACCTGCATCACCGCAACTGGCCAACAACAACAACACCGCATACTCGCATGCTACGCGATCGTACCGGTGTCTTCAGACGAAAACGGACCCACTCTTCACCTACACCGGTATTGCAGCCAATGCAGCATCACGGAGCAATGAAGTACAGGTCGACAGAGGGAGCTCAATGTCAGTCAGCCACACCATGAGCAAGCAACACGCAGGGACATAAGAGAGCAGACATGAAAAATAAAAGCAAATAACATTCCATTCGCAAGGACCTCGGACCGAACGCCCCACCTCTCCATCTCTTGTTTCTCGGCTGTGCTGTACCCTTGGACCCCCTCACCCACGGAGGGTCCCATTCGACCTCGCAAGACAGAGACGCAGGACGTCAGCGTCGCATAGTTTTGGGGTTTCTGAATTGGGCGTCTCAGCTCATGGACATCATGGGCTGCTGCTGAGCTTGTACCACCTGCGGTTGGCGCGCCTTGCCCGCGCGGATGTCGGCTATGAGCTGCAGCACCTGCTGCCGGTCGGCTTCCACCTGCGCTATGCGCCGCTCGACGGGCCACTCCTCGAACTTGACCTGTATCTTGGCCTTGGCCTCCTGCAGCTCGCGCCGGTCGCTCTCCCGCTTGCGCGCGATCTTGTCGCGCAGGTAGTCGCACTGCGAGACGGCGCAGCGCTGGCCCAGCGGCGTCTGGCACGTCTTGGCGTGGAAGCAGAGCAAGCCCCAGATCTTGGAGCACATCTCGCAGCTAAAACCACGCGCATCGTCACGTAAATCAGAGGCTCTGGGAGATTAAACCCACGGCGTAGTTTAATCTAATTTGTAGCGGCGCACCTCTCGATGGGGGAGACCTTGCGGCGCGGGCCGTAGCAGCGCACGAAGTGGTCGATGCTGGCCTTGACCTTGTGGCAGCGGCCGTTGAGCGCCTCGCACTTGGACTCGGGGCACGTGGCCGCGTGCACCAGCGCCTCGTTGTACACGCGGAACTTCTCCTCGTGCGAGGCGCCGCCCTGGTCCTCCATCTGCACGTCCATGGCTCGACTCGAGGCAATATAGACAATCGCTTCTTCTGCTTGATGGAGTTTGACCGCGCCCGACCCGGAAATAACACCACGCGCAAACGTTCCCACCCATGTTGTTGCGTTACAACAGGACTATTAAGTAGCAAAGGCTAAAGGGGCACTTAATAACAACAATGGGATAAGTTATGACAGGATACTAGTTTTCAGTGTATAGGAAATTATGCGCGTATTGACAGCAAATACATTTTTTAGCAGGCTAAGAAACAGATGCCGATGAAAAACAAAAGACGGAGTCCCAGCTGGGCTCTTCAAGCAGAGCAGAGCACACGAGGGACGGCCTCGAGTCAACGAGCGAGCGCTCGAGTTAATGATGGCGGCGTGCAGTGTACAAGCTTGTACTACACGACGCCCGCCCTCGTGAGAAGCGGGCGCCAACCGCATCGCATCCGTGGGGCTGCTTCCGTTACCCTCCAACGATACCATTGCCTGCCCTGGCGTAACTTGCAGCTCGCGATCCATCTACCGCTCACCTATGGCGGTGCGAGTCAATGCATGCTTTGGATGGACAGTGGTGGGGTGGTTCATATTGATACTTAAATAGGTGCGCGGTCTACTACAGTGCACATGTAGCTCGGCTTGCCACGCAGGATCCGGGGGCCAACGCCGTCACGTCAAAAACTCGCGAGGTGGGGGACGAACAATACAGAGGGCGGTCGGTCAGTCGCCAGCGCCACCGAGGCTGCTTCAGCCGCCGCAACATTAGGCCGAGCAAGTGCGGGCCTCGGGCAGGAAGTGCGGCTCGTGGAGGTCGACGAGGTGGCAGCTCTCGACCAGCTTCTGCTGCTGCGGGTCCAGGTCGCTGTAACCCTCGAGGCACTTGAGCGGGATCTGGCGCACAGCCTTGTAGCACTCGACGTGGTGCCAGTTGATGCACACGAAGCCGTTGCGGTGCTGATAGACCACGCCCACGCGCAGGCGCCCGGCCTCGATGGTGGCGTCGCACGACTTGCAGCAGGCGTGCGCCTTGCGCGTGGCCTCGATGATGTACGTGCCGTCCTTGGTCCAGGGCGACTCCATGGCGCTCGGGCTCACGGGGCTGCCGATGGGGCTGGCGCTGCGGATCTCCACTTGGGTCATTGTTACTACGGTAGTTACGATCGAGAGAGGGGTGTGCGCGCGAGTGAGGCAAATGCGAAGTGAGCTCGCCTTTGCTCGCTTGACTCGGCGAGCAGCGCGGCTCGGCCAGCTGGCAGCCAAACGAGGCGAAGCGCGGCGCGGGAGCTTAGCGGATTTCAGAGACGAGGCCCGGGCTCACAAGAGAGCAGGCGCTGCAACGGCCGCGGCCATAGTGAGCGCGAGTCAAACAAGACGGTCCGACTGCGACAACCACCGCGGGCTGACGCCGCGGCTGTCATGCCGCTGGCCGGACGCTTGTTGCTGGCAGCGCGCTATGCTAGACTTTTGCTGGCAGGCAACTCATGCTGGTTGTTGCTCGAGCTAATGCTAAATTTGCTCGGCGAAACCGCGCTCTCTGAATATTTGGATCCCGGGCGCTATCTCTCGATAGATTCTAGCACTCTCGCCGCCGCATGGCGAGCCGCGCCGTGTTACGAAAGCAGCTGCAATTGCTGGGTGTGTTAGGGGCTGCGTTTCTGCCGCTCTCGTTCCGACGTCGAGTGCAAGCGATCGACCACCCGGCCCCGATCGCGTGAAAGGCGGGCCCCGAGCACGGGCTTGGCCGCCTATCGGCCGCAGATTCCGCTCGCCATGCGCGAGACCAACCACCAGCACCTGTCCTGCCAGCTTGTTTGCTTGGTTGGCTCGACTTCGGAGGGCCGTTTCCATTCAGAATTTCGCTACTAGTGGCGGTTATTGGATACCGTTGCAGTGCACATATCGCGGGGGGGGGGGGTCTTATTCATGCAAACTTCTCCTATCTACACTTGGAACCCCTCGGATTTTCACGCACATCTAGTGCATTCTCGATTCAAATGATAAATGATCCATTGCTCATGCATGTCGCCGCCGGCCGTGGCCAGCCTGTTATGGTGGCCACTGGCGGCCAGGATATCCGATATCTGCACCCACGCGCGATGGCCGACCACTGCAACGCGTTGCAGTGCGTTGCAGCCGGCAAACGAGCCGAATCGACAGTTGAGGCGCGCAGGCGCGGTGCTCGCTTCAGACAAGGCGGCCGGCCGGGGGGGCAAGGATTTTGCGGGGACATGAGTGCTGAAACGGCCCCCCCCGGTCTCGGCGACTCGAATGAAGGCTGCTTGCTGCTCTACCCTACCGGTAGGGTAGGTAGAAGCTGCCGGCATGCATTTATTTCGCTGCTAGCGCGGAGCGATCTGCCGTGTCGGCAAAGACCCCTTCAGCCCCTGCAGCGCGCATAGGCCTCGCGTTGTGAATCTGCCCGCAGAAAAGTTAGCTCGTTGTCGTGATTTGGCGTTCACAATCCCGCCCGCTGGGCGGGAGCTTCAATCTGCACAGCGCGCTCTGCTTCGTGGTCTCGCCACTTTCTGCCCGCGATGATTCGGCCTGCGGCTGCACGACGCACATCGCGGCGACGCATCTAATTCAACAAGCCTCGCCGTAGAGGCCGCTGCCGAGCAAGACTCGCCAAGCCAAGTACAGCGGCATCCGATGGCCTCGCCAGCCGGCTTCGATCACCACCTTAGGCTCGGCAGCAACATGATCATGGGCCTGGGCACCTTTTCGTCAGACCCTTTTCACCGCTTTGGCTCGGCTCACGCCGCTCCGGTCTGCCGCAACGCTCACAACCTCACGTCCACCGAGACCCGCACATTGCTCCTGCCAGTTGGTGCACATTTTGTAAGCAAGCGCTCGCCACCTGGGCGACGACGAACGCTGCGAGTGTCAGGACTGACGCATGGAACCGCATGGCCGCGACCGACTTCCGCTGGTCCAGCTAAAGCCAGATCTAAATGAGCTCGTGAAGAAACCACTGCACCGCACTGCATGGCTCCTTTAACAGCACGCCAGCCTCGCTCAACTCGATGTCCAGAAATGGCACCCCCTCCCCACATCGCATGCTCAATGTTCGAGCCTCGAACATGACTGAAATTACTCGATACACCTTCGCGTCCATAGAGCACACTCTCTCGCTGCAACCCAGGCTCACTTCAAGGCAGCTCTCGCCGATGGAAAGGCCTCGTGTCCGCGCACTGCGCGGCGCAGCTCTGCACCAGGTCCCTCGCGGCCTATCTTTTGCCAGCAAGACGATCCCGCCTCGAACCGCACCAGAGTCTGCGTGTTTGCTTGGCCGCCTCTTGACTCGAGAGGCTTGAGCACGGCAACTTTCAAGACCGACAAGAACCGGTGGATTCGGGAGTCTCGACGAGACCGTCGGTCACTTCAACCACGGCTGCCCAATGCGCTGCAGCTGAGACCGAGCAATCAAGCGCGGACCGTCGGATCCTCGCAAAATGAAGCCCGTCCGTGACTTCTTTGAACTTTCGGGACAACAATCGCCCAAGAGTGCCGCCTCGTCTTCCTGTCCACTGCTGTGCGCAACACGATGCGCGCTGCGGGCCGCACTGCAGAGCGGCACTGCGGGTTGGCAGCAGCAACGCAGGTTGCTGCTTTCACGCACAACTTCGCGTTTGCACGAGCCGCGTCGACTGTTTAGACCAAGTACATATACGAAGCTCTGCCCGGTAATGAGCACGAGCAGCGCCTTAGAAATCGATTTGCAGGAAATGGAGCTCAAGTCGATATTAATACATGTACTTGGATAAAAATATGTTCACTTCAAGAAAGCCACTTGGAACTTTATCAAATTTTGATTTGATTCAAAGCTCTCGTGGAAGAGGACCAAGACTTTCGTGAAGCCCGTCAGGCTCATTTCGTCCTCGTCTCTTGTACAACACTACTCACTCATAGTACTCCGACTAAAAAGAGGTGAGTTAAGCGGCAACGAGCTTTATCAAAACTTCCCACAAACATACTGGAGGCATATCTACCAATCATATCATAGATTATGTTTCAAGCAAACATGGCAACAAGACGGGAATGTACATGTATACATTTTCTAGGACATAATAAGACGTCAAAGGATTTGTATGGGTACTTCTTTCCCTGAAATAACGCCAAATAACATTTTGTTTCAGCCAATCATATGAGAGATCAAGGTAAAGCTAAAGGCGCCTAAGATATTTAGTCCATTCTCCGTCCTCTAACCGAGAGTCCTGTCGGTGAGTTCGTCACGCTTTACGAGCCTACAGCATAGACCTGTCATTTCGACTACGTTATCGCGGACCTAACAGATGCATTATTCACTCATCAAATCGACTCGCACTGGCTTTTAAACTATTTACGAAATTACAAAACTAGACACAATCACGCCAAAATTCGTACTTACGCGGAAGAAATCGGACTTTAACGGGTGTGATTATCCCATCCCCCATTTTGAAAGTTGGCGCGCGGTGGGCGGACGGACGGAGGCAACGAGCGGGAGGGCGCTTGGCGTACCGGAGTAAGCAGCGGGCTGCAGCGGCAGCGGGCACTACCACAGTGAGTACATGCATACGTTTACATTAATAAACTACTTTACGGTTTCGGGAGTTCCGCCTGTTGGGATAACTGGTGCCTTCAGGGCAGTCGAGGGTTTACAGTACGGAATTAGGGGTAGACTGGTGCTTATTAGGCGTTCATCTTCTAATACACCAAGAATGTGTGCGAACGGCGCATTTAGACCACCTAACGCTGCACATAGATTAACTGATAAACAGCACGCGGCGTGGTGTTGCTGGCAATCGTGCTGTATTCATTTGCAGGAATCAAGCATTATAATACACCAATTTGAGTAGTCGCGTGCTCAACTTAAGTTACTACTACGTAGTAGTTGGTCGAATTAAGTAAACCCAGGTGCATCACCAGCGCGCGCATCGAGGCGTCATACTTACGACTTTTTATGTTTTTTATTAAGCTGATTAATGGCAGGATCTTGCTGCAGTCCGACACTCGCTTCCATAGGAACGATAGTCGCATCAGCCAAGTGACAACAATGCACTCCAACTCAAATCAAAATCGAGCATATCCCAGGTACCCTGACTCTCGCGCTTCAACAAAACAATTTTAGAAAATGCTGCTCGAATTGCGCGCAGCGCACAACAGCATGGTCGTGCGCAATTTCGAATTACTGTTACTAAGTACTGTACGCCATGCACCAAGAGCAATAACGCGTTATAAATCCAGATGAAAGATGCAGAGTAGGCAAAGCGTAGAATAGTAGTGACACTGGCAACGCATGCAGCTTTCAAAATAAATGCGCGCTGCTACCCTAGATACGTGTACCGTAAACTACTGCAGCATGCACATAATGCAGCTTAGTGTAGACATTGTCGTTAGAGCAATATATATATGAAGCTATTGGCCGGACCCCGGGGTCCCGCATCATGTACCGATGGCGACCGGAATTATTTATTTTTATCGGCGGGGCAGTGATAATATATATGTTGTGACAATTTTGTGATAATTTTTCGAGTTTAGCTAGAGCTCATTTCACCTTCAAGCATCTAGCATCCAGTATGAAGTCTAGGCGAACTGGAGGTGCAGAGGTTCCTCGGCGCAAACGTGATACTTAAGTATTGAAATCGTCGTGACCACAAAGCTGCTGCATTCGTTCGTTCTGTTAAGCGTCTTGGTGAAGATATGACCAAGAAGATTCAAGCTGACTGCTAGAAGCTAGCGCCTACTACAGCAGCAGCGGCGTCAGGCACGCAAAGTTGCGAACTCTGCAGCTCTGTGCAACTCGATAGTCGATACTACCAGAGATACATAGCATCGATACAAACATGCAGCACTTGAATTTACCGAATATACCGGTTGCTTATGACAGCTGGCGGGACAAGCGGGGACCCCGGGGTCCCGCTTCATATGCATATACACGATACACAACAACCTAACCATCGAAGACGCACAGTCGTTACCGATCCGTATTGAGTTGAGCTAAATTTACTATGTCTATTTGAACTGTTATCGCGCAAACCAGCATTACTACATGTAGCGCGGTGCAGTGCGTAAATTCATGCTGGCAAAGTTGCAGTCTTTCAGTGCTAACGTAGTAACAACACTAGAGTACGGTATCGACGACAGCTACCAGTTTGCAACGCTGTATAAACCACACCCAATCATAGTTTCAATACTTTAGTTATTACTTCAAAGTAAGTAAACACGCAGGTCACTACACTGTAGTAAGGCATGTCCGTGACAATGTAGCTCGCCTCGCAGAAACGGGTGATCAATAATACAACGGCAACGATATTCAGCTCACTCGATGTTTAGGTACTCAACTTTGCATCGTGAGCGACATTTGGTAATTAGCTTAATAGGAAAATGTATTCCTACTCATTTGCTACTAAAGCACGAAGTTATAGCAACGAATATGTGTCAACTGTATCCGCACATTATTGTTATGGAAATCAAAATGATGCATGTACTTTAAGCTATGCTATTCCAGCAACCCGTGGTCAAAGCGCCCGCGTAGCGGGTGCCCAGAGCGCTAGTTCCCCTTCTCTTATAGCAGTTTCCGTGTCCGTCACGACCACAACGTGACAAAATTTTCATTGGACGAAAATACATTAAGTACGAACTTGAGGATGGCGCTACACTTTCCTTATGTTAACCGTTCTTTGGTTTGCCGTTTGTGGAGCTATCTGAGCTGTCTACTTAAACCTGTTGCCAAAGCTACAGCGACCAGAATACTGCGACACTCTATACATATAGTAAAATTCACCAAGGTCCAACAGGTGACATGTAAACAACTCTAGAGTCGATGAATATTGTCCTATTCAATAGCTATGCCACCCGTGCGGCCAATGTAGGTTTATACCAGAAACAACTTTCCTCACTGTAAACTACGAGTTCATACCTAAAAACACCAGGAAATCATACCAAAAAATACGCGTTCATACGAGTAAATACGAGATCGTACTCGTACATTTTGGTATGAACTCGTACTTTTCAGTATGACTAGTTGTTTTTGGTATGAAATCGATTTTGCTTTGGTATGATTCACTTCGTAATTCGCCCAGATCAAAGAAAGTTTTGCTGATAATATTTAGTTTTAGAAAATTGTAATATTGGTACTGACATGCCCACCGAAACAACGTCTCAAGGCGGCCGAAAATCATTATATAGGGTTCGGGTCACTTCCATACAAGCTTCATGATAGTGCCTACGAGGGGCTACTATTGAGGTGTTATTTCCGTCAGACCATGCAAAACCATTGAAAACACAAAATAGATTATCAAAGTTATATAATCCCCATCTTTATCGAGACACATCATTGTACCTAAAAATGATACAATTGGTAGACGTTCCTCAAGTAAGATCGTCCGGCGCATGAATGTGGTCGTATTCGCCTTGCACCACCGAATCCAGAGGAGGGTGACAGAAAATACAGCGCTTTAGGCCAACACATATTGAGTTGAGGTAGTAGCATACCAGGTGGGGTTATGCCATACCCTTTACGTTAAATGAGGACAGACCATACTGGTAGGGTCAGAATATATTCTCCGGTCCGCTGAATTGCACCCAGTGACGGTTTCATCAAACTCGCTTCACTACTACCTCTTGAATGATGAGGGCGCTTTTGCTATCCTATGTTGTGCTGACTATCTATAGATGTACAACCTCTCCTGAAATCCATCATAACATCTCTAGCATCCGCTGCGAAAGTCGGCGAGCCGACGGGGGGAACAAGAAATGGAGTCATGACGTCAGCTCTCCGTTGAAGACTCAGAGGATAACTATGAGGGCTCCCGTAGGAGGGATGATAAACTTCCTTTTTCAGTTTTCTTATATCTTCTTTTATCGAAAAAAAAGATTGTCGATTTTCTTCTTTTTTCTTAATTGTAGCCAATTTTCAACCGGTTAGTTGATATGAGGGGATACTAGAAACGAGCCGTAACTACAGTACAATAGTTCATTTGTTGTCTATTCAAGGGATGTAGTAGTCACCTGATCAATCGAAGGCCACTCCAACAAAGTGACCACTACATCCTAATCATCACTCCATGTCCCATGTATTCAACGAAATGCCTGCTATACTTTTCAGGTATGCTGCCGACTCCGTCTGCGTCGATTATCTATTTCCAAAGTGAAGGCAACAGTGTTAGTGTAGCGACGTCGACTTCAACGGCGAAGCAAGTAGACAAAGTGGTAGGGACCTCGGCTAGGTATATATGTAATTTGGGAACCGAAAATCTTCTTTTATCTTATTAGGGGTAGTCAATGTCCGTCACTTTTTTCCGCCGCAGCAAGTCGGATTTTTTTCCGGGGCTGTGATTGGTCAGAAAAAATCTGCGATCGGAACGTTCTGGTCGAGCCGCAGCAGCAGCTCGTTTTTTTTTGCTGGCATGGCTAAGATCTGAGCACCAACGGTACGGCAGCATGATCATTGCGCGACGGATAGACTCCGCACTTGGGGGCTGTGCCGCGAGCAGAATTCTTGTAAGGTCGATCTAGGAAGTCTACATGTGTCAGTCGACGACTTGGCGTGCAAGCGTTTCTCCAGCACCATCATGTAATGCACGTTGTATGCCGAGTGACGGAGATAAGAAGAGCACTTCCACGCTCTTACTGAAGCTCTAGATCTACACTACTCAAGTCTTCCCTAGCAGCTCAGGGCTGTATCAAAAGCTGCGTCCGCCGATGGCTGTGTGTTAGAAGGCGCTGAGAGTAGTGAGCAGACGGCAGTTAGCTAAGGTAACAACAGCTAACTTAGCTCTACTTTCGCATCAGCAGCCTGAGCAACAAGCGCCTCCCCCCAACAAAACTCCCCACGTTCAGCCTCCACACCTTGATCATCAACAACAGGTGGGAGGGCGCGTTCAGCAACCTCTACAACCCGGACAGACGCTGACTGGAGTTTCCTGCTGAGATCAGCACTTACCACGTCGACTGCAGCAGGATGGACACGCCGCTGCCTTCTCACACTCAACTTGAAGGAGGTAGAGGGCATCGCCTTCCTCTAGCTGGCGCTCCAGGCGTTCCAGCGCACGCTTTCCCCGCATCCCAGAGGACAAGCACGTGGGCTGGACGTTTGATGCCGAGGGGTGACTGAAAATCTAGATCTGTTGCTGCAGACCGAGAATGGGGTGGTCAACGCACTCAGCTTGTGATTGGCCAAAAACATTTGGCGCGTTCGAGCAAGAAAAAAAAATAGTTGCTGCTGCAGACATTGACTACCCCTATTATATTCTTGAGAAAAAAACCTCATTTTTGATCATCTTTTTTTTGACATCCCGGTTCCGTGCTGAATCGATGCGTTGTATCGCTGTGGTTCTGAAGCGCGATTTCGATCTGCCGTACGTGTGGTGGTCAGTATATAATGACAGAGCACCGCCTGCAGTGTAAAAGCAAATGTGTACTATCTGGAAAGCATTCACTTGTGGGTAAATGAACATGGTCGCAGACATGGTGTTATGCTCTGTGATGTCGACGTACTATTTCAGTCATGAAGTTGTTCTTCGCTGAGTGAGACGAAATCGGAATTCCTCCGCGCCTCATTCTGGTGAATAGGAAGCGACACAGAACATCGGCTGCAGGCTCGACCCGTGCACTACCGACTCTAAAGTAAATTCGCAATGTGTTCAAACGCATTCGACTCGATCAAGGCAGTAAAATTCGAGGGGTTCAATTCAACAGCTAGAGCGTCTTCGCTGTTATCAAAGTGTGATGAGCTTCAGTACAGCCGTTTTGTTTGGAGCCAAGCTGGATGGAGAAGGATACGACTACGTCGGTATCGGGCCAGATGAAGACTCATTTATCCTTGGCATTTCGCCCTTGTCTACGATCGATGCCTGCTTGCGCTTTTCAAAGAACTGCGCGTATTGCCAATTTCACGCCGATGCTACTTTCAAGGTTAATGACACTGGGTATCCCGTAATCACGTGCGGGTTTACAGACAAGGCGAGGGCGTACCAAGTGGGAGCATTCTTTGTCGTAAGTCGAAGGACAGTGCACGAATACACCGAGTGCTTTCGAGGCTTTGTGGGCTTCGTACTTGATCACCGAGGCGCTACCCCACAAGTCAGCGTCGTTATGGGGGATGCAGAAGATCCGCAGTATAGCGCTTTCGGGTCGTTACCAACCTTTTCCGGTGCTAAGATGCTAATGTGCTTCTTCCACGTTTTAAAGAATATGCGAAAAGGAGTTCAGCATCTTCCAATCAAGGACAGGATGCAAGTCATGACGTCGATTGTTGAGATGCTTCATGGAAGCGTATGAGACCATTCGAGATCAGGAGCTTGGAAAATGACCCAGCTCTCCTCGTTTGCTGACCATTTCGACGCACAATGGCTCAAAGGTCAATACTCACAATGACAATCGTTCCCCACACCACATTTTGCTTGCTCAAACAATCCCTAAGAAAGCCTGAACGGACCTTTGAAATCACTTCTCCAAAGACGTCGCCACCACATGCGCCGACTACTCTTAGAACTCTGCGAATTCATCGAGACTATAAGCCCGTTGATCCCAGTAAAGTCTGACTACAAGGCGATGTCTACGAGTGGTGTGGCCAAGGCTGCAGCTGAAATGCTTGAAGCCGGTCATGTGCAAATTGAAACGACCTCCGAAGCGGCTCGTGTCAGGGTTTTAGTAATCTCGTACCGGATACCGCATACGAAGAGGATGCGGAGGACGAACACTAATTTCGTGTGGTATTCGATGACGAGACACCCTCCCGTAGCCCCCAGTCATCACAACCTTCGGCAAATTCGACAGCGCAGAGTATGTGTTTGAGATTAATTTCTGGTGGGGACACTGATGCTGAAGGTGATCAGGCCGGTGGAGACGCTAAACCTGGTGGAGATCCCGTCGATTTACCTGAGGAAGAAGATTCACTCATAGGAAATGAAAGTGAGCTCAAGGATGAGGCAGAAAAGAAGCGGCTTGCAGGCAAAGGATCTATACGACATGGCTACCAAGTGGTCGCTACGCCATCATCCTAGAGGCTGTTAGGTGGATCTCGGCGGCAAGGCGTGTGGATGCAGGTATTATGAAAAATATCTCGTTTGTGCTCACTTAGTTGCTGCGCAGCGCAAGTACAGTCTCATAGTGTCAACCAATGCCCCGCTCGAAAAGCTGATAAAAGGGATTAAAGCGACCACTAAAGGAAGTTGTGCAAAGGCGCCTAAGCCGCAGACGAGTCAGCAGAAGCCCAAAGCGAAAAACCAAACAGGATCTTGACGTCCAAAGATCATCCGACCTACCGAGCAAGATACCCAGGTAGGTGTTCCCACAGGTAGACCTACAGTAGTAGCCTCGATTCACTAGATAAATCGCACAAGCTCTTGAATTCTATACGCCGCTGCCTTGAACAGCACATCCCTTTTGTTGCCGGCGTGCCGATGCCTGCTCCAGCTTCATGCGGTGTGAATTCTCGGATCGCGCACAAATCCTGGTGTTAACGAGTACCGCCGCACCGACGGCTCTATCAGTATTGTTGTTTCCTGGACTGGCATTGAGAGCGGTCCCGAGGAGCGAGCCACCTGAGCGATGCCGGGAGCTGCAGGAAGACCCCAGTGCCAGGTGCGCCTCGTCCATTGTGGGCTTGGCGAGGCTTCAAGTGCTTTCAATGAAGCTGTGAAAGATTCATTCACAGTAAATTTTTATGGTATACATTCACCTAGTCATGGACGCTGCGGAGTTTAGAAACGTTTAGAGTTTGTTTGCAAACTCACCTGAGTTTTAAGGTTGGCAAAGTTTCAGAGGTTTAGACCCCTAAACGTTGACACCTCTAGTAAGGGGTAAGCCGAAATTTATGTACTTCTTCATCATAGCTATGAGTCAATTTTGCGTTACAAAGTTACACACAGGTTTATGAGATGCTGATCAAACCCTGACACAAATAAAAACATGAATTAGACTTATGCGTTTCACAAAGAGGTTATGAGCTTCGAGAAGTCTGCGATAGCAGCACTTACGTCGCTTCCTATTTCAGTAAAACATCCGTTTCACAGCAATCTAGGACCCATCAGACCAAATCGGATTATATTCGCGGTACATCAAGTCAAAAGATGGTTTCTCTTGACATCTATCTGGCAATAAATTTTCTTGAAATCGGCATGACTCTGGGGGCACACTGGGTCCTCCAAAAGGTTTATATGCGTGGGTAGTTTGAACCATTATGAGTCAGTAACATATATCGAACCGGGTACGAGTCGATTGAGTCAAGTAAACGGAATAGTTGAAGCGGACGAACAACTGTAGTAGATTACAGTGGCACGCATTTTTCATTTTCTACAAGCTACAAACATATCTCGATCAAGCTTCTTTCCATTGCTAAATGCGCTGCCAAGTCATATCTACACTTTTAAGGCGAATTGCTGCAAAGCACGCGCAGGAAATGAATGTGTTTAGTATGATCATTCACCAATAAAAACGGAGTTGTATTGTGAAAACCGATTAGAATGTCTTATTGGGTTGTTAATCTGCCGATTTAGTGGCTTAATGAGGCCGACGACCCCCTATTTGATACTTAGTAAATCCGACCTCCGAATTAGACTGGGGTACCTCGATTTGTACTCAAGATTACTACCTAGGACGACTTAAACACTCAGAGCATATGAGTAGGATTTACATTTGCTAATCGGCCGATTAAGCCAGAACCGGCCGATTTGCTTGCTGTTCAGACGGAACGTCCGATGTGCAACCGGCAATCGCTCCTTGTAGGCTAAATCAGCCGCCAGACAACAATGGTTGCAGTCGCTCTTGGCTAGGTAGTCAAGGATACAACAACAACATCAGAACTAAGCAGGAAAAGCTGCACGCTATAATACATGTAACTGAGATAGGCAAGCGACGCGTTTAAGCGTGGTGTTGTCGCTGCACTTGGCGAGTCTCGGGCCGAGGGTACATGCATGTTGATCCAAATTGCTAGGCTGCACATAATTACGAGACCGATGAACGATTTATACTCCGATTATAATTGAGACATCCCCGATTTATTAGTCTTCAAATCCGCTATGAGCGATGTTTAGCCGGCTAATTCAGCAGGACAAACTAATCGGTTTTCACAATACCTAAAATCCTTCTACCCCTTGTTTTCGAAATTAGTGAAATAATTACGAAAGATGCATAACATAACTTTAGCCACCGTGAAATTTATACTACGAAAAAAGAATCAAATCCTTTGTTGATGTGGCACACACAGGTCGTTTTATCCTAGCGACGGCGCCTAAGGATAAAAATGACTGGGCGTTTGTAAAGAAAGCTTATCTGTCGTGTCGCGCGACTCTTGGGAACATAAGATGCTAGAGGTATTCAGGGCGATACTCCAGTCAAGTCGAAATGCGATTTTTATCCTAGCGGATAGGATAAATCTGGCTTTTTGAAGGAATAGCTTCAGGTACTCGTATCTTTTTTGTCGGCAGTTGTTTCAATAAAGAGAGCTATACTTTTTATCCTTTCTTTTACCCTACGCGTCACTAGGGTTAGGGGTAAATGGGTCACGCCTAAACACCTCTATTGGTTTGTTTGGGTTGATATTCCTCCCGAAAAGGGCCTTCCCACGGGTGTTGGAGTAGTTTTGTAGGGCTATGTATTACCAGTGGTTTATCCGATCGATATGTGCTGCATTGGGCTATGCGTCGTGGGCTTGGAAGTATGGCTGGCACATTGGACATGTAGATCACTTGGGTTTTGAGTAGGAGCAGTTCCCTGTTGGGGTGGCGCTCTGGTGGCCGCGAAGGCCAGGAATATAATCACTCTGGGTGGCTTGCCACCCGCCGCTGTCCCGCAGCTCCTCCACGGTTGGTACTGGCGACATGGGAGATCCAAATATTGGCGCTCGATTGGATGCACGTTAGGGAGTTCGACCGGTCCAGGCGCTTGGCATCACTCTTAGATAGACCGAGTGCTTCCGTGAAGGTTTTGAAATTGCTGGGGTGAACTGACCCCAGTGAGCCGTAAACAATTGCAGCGGTGGTGGTTCGCCAACCACGTTGGCGGAGGTTGCGGGCGAGAGGTTCATAGGTCGATAGTTTAATACTCCGCGCTTGGGCCATGCTTGATGTTGAGCAGGATACTGCTTGACCGTCAAAAGCGACGGCAAGGTCGCAAATGACAACAGTTTTCATAACTGTATCGATAATCTGAATGTCAGGCCGCCGAGTAGAATCTGGAATTTGTTCCACAGTTTGGTTAATCCGGATACGAATGTTCGGGTTGTCGACCGGTTTGTGGGCTGCTTGCAATTTGTTGCCAATCGCTGCGAGCACCTTGTCGTGGCGGGCACGAATATTCTCGTTGTTACCGTCACAATGGTTGAGAATGTGTGCTAGGGTTTCATTTTGCTGTGTGCAGCCAGCTTGTCGACAGCGTAAAGCACTACCTCGCTTTTGGCGTTTGAGCACTGAGCGAGTCGGCAACTGGTTGAGACGACCCGCCAACACAAAGCGATATTCACGATCCTGTAAACTAGCCGGTCTCCCAATAAACGAGCTGCCCGCGTGTCCATGGTTTCTTGCAGTCTTGCCCTGGTCGCTCTGTTTCATCCATTCCTCCGCAAACTGGAGCTTAGCATGCAGTTTCAGCTGCGCGATGACATTTCTTCGATCAAGATTGTTTTTATGCTTCGGAGTAGTTAGGCCTAAAGCAGTCGGGGCTTGGTCATCATCGTCATTTGCATCGGGTAGCGTAGGATCCATTTCACTGTCGATCGCATCGGGCTGGGGCTCCGGCTGATCTGGCCGCGGGGGCAACATGAAACTTAGACCCAGTCGTCGGAGGTGAGCTCGAACTTCCACCCACAGCGAGCATACATCGTGTGATTGTCTTTTTTTGACTGCATGAGGTGAGTTCTCGAGATTGCCATTGAGGAACATACCAATCAGAAGCTCGTCTTGGTCTTTCCAATAGTCCGGCGTTAAGCGATAGCGCTTCTGGATAATCTCCACCACCTGCGCACGAGCTATATCTCGAACGTGGATGTCCTTCGAGTGTAGCATTTGAAAAGCGTGTCCAATGTGCGTAGTTGCTGCGAGTTCCGTGAGTGGCAGTAGCCCTAATCCGCCTTTCGAAGTTGGGGCGTAGAAGAAAGCTTTGGACGCACAGCGTGGAAGCCGTAGTAAATGTCGGAGCTCCCTGCGAATGGCCGCATCAGAGCGTTCAAGTTGCGTGTGATTGACACGCACATGCCTCAAAGCGAAATCCAGCTTAGAATACACGTAGACCTTGATAGCCTTGAGAGCTTGCGCTGGATGGAGTCCAGAATGTAGTAGGGCGTGTGCGTCCTGGCGTAGGTCGCGGAGCTTGCTGTCCATTTGGAAGTCTGTGACCGAGTGATCAAAACCATCCTCAATGCCGAGGTAGCGGTATGTTTGATTCATAGTTAGTGTCGGTATTAGCTCTCCATCAAGATGCAGCTTCAGAGGATCGAGCGATCGACGCCTGTTCTCCATCTTCGTACCGAACGCAGCGCACTTCGCTGGGTTGGCCGTCATGGTGGACCACCGTAGGAAACGCTTCACCTTGTCATGGGCTTCTTGGATACCTTCTCGGGTAGCGCTGTAGGTTTTCACGTCGTCAGCGAATGCTGTGACGTTTATTGGCAATTGCGCACCAAGTTTGACGCCAACATGTGAGAGTGTCGTCAGGCATCTAATCAGCGGCTCCATTCCGATCAGGAACAGGAAGGGGCTCAGGGGGGCAGCCCTGGTATACCCCCATGCGGTGGAGGATCAACGGTGTCGAACCCGTCGCAGTATTGAGGACCACATAGTGTGACATAGCGTAGATACCCTGGCAGCACTCAATGTAGTCATCAGGAATCCCTATCAGCTTCATCACTTTCCAGATCAAGTCGGGTGGCATCGCACCGAATGCGTTTGCCACATCGTACCATACCATGTAGAGTGCTTTTCCTTGGCGGCGAGCGTGGTCAAGTGCCATTGCACTGACAAAGTTATGCTCATTGCACCCGTTCACATGGCGAAACCCTTTCTGTGCTGTCGTAAGGCGTTCGTTGAGTTCCAGCCAAGACAGCAGTCGCTCAGCAAGAACACTCGCGTATAACTTGTAGAGTGTTGGTTGCAAACAAATCGGGCGCCAATTGGACGGGTTCATCTTCGAGCCCTTCTTGTAGATTAGATTGACACCTCCTACTCTCCAAGTGCCGGGCAGTCGCTTGTACTTCCAACAGAAACAATAGGCGTGGTGCAAGAGCGGGAGTAGCTCGTCTCGGTACTTGTACAGGATGTCGTATCCTATGCCGTCAAGACCTTGGAGTTGCTCTTCTACCTCGTGGCCGCTACAAGCACAGTGTGTGCGAGCTGGCCAGCTGCGCGCTGGGCCACATCAGATTGGTGGTTCTCCTCGTCGATTACGTGCAAGATCTCCGCCAAATCCTCGTCGCCGAGAGCCGAGAAGAAGTCGTCTTCGTCGTCGTCCTGGATGCCGAGCCGTAACGGAGGCATGTCTCTCTCAAGATAGTGTATGCGTGTGTAGAGAAGCTGGCTTCGTACCCCCGCAAGAGGGGAGATAAAACAGAAATTGGAGCCGGCCAGTGGCCTTCCCACGGGTGTTGGAGTAGTTTTCAACTAGCAATCACGATGCATCAGCAAAGCTTCACACACTATCGTATTGCCCCAAGCACAAAGATAACTCAACTATTCATTTACTGCCATCTTTATACATAAATACTCGCCGTACGTACAGCTGTCAGTTTCGTGGGTTGGACCTCCGGAATGTTAAGTGGCAATAGCTTGTTTGGTGGTTCATGCAATTCTGTGGCGAAACTAACCAATCAGCAGAGGGAATCGCCCAACTCCGGAGAGCCGCACACCTTGCCATCCCACGCCGCTAAAGCCAGGAACGACGATGGACGGACCCGCTGGAAGCGAGAAGATCATGTACACGACGGTGCGTCCTGCCCCCGCCCTCTCGTCCGGCACTCCACGGAGCATGTCCGTCCTCTCTCTGACCTTAATTTACTTGTTTGCTGCGTGTGTACAGGCCGCGGGCGCCTTCTTCGGCGCCGCCATCGGCTCCGTCGAGTCCGTCTGGGCCATCCCCAAGCTTGGTGCGTCGCCCTCAGCTCGCTCTTGGTGCTCTTACGGTACAGGACACTCACCTCTATGCTGCTGTATATTTTTCCGTTGCGTATAGGCGACAAGCTGCCCAAGCTGTCGAACCAGCTCAAGCACCTCGGCACGCGCTCGGTACGATAATTACAGCGTTGAGGCCCTTAGACAAGGTTGATGCCGTTGCTGACCTCTTACTCTTACACATTTTTATGGCTACAGCTCGTGTTCGCTGCCGTCGGCGCCATCTTCACGACGGGCGAGTACGTGACGGCGTCGATTCGTCAGAAGGAGGACCCGATCAGTGCTGGTGTCGGTGGCGCTCTGGTGGGCGTGGTGCCCGGCATGGTGAAGCAGAGCATGCGTGTGGGTGTTGCCTCGGGTGTCGCTGCTGGCGCCGCCATGGCGGCTGCATCGTACTGGTACGTTTATCATCCAGTGTGTGTATGGGTTCGATTATATTCTGACATCGTGCGTTGTATTGTTCTGCGCAGGCAATCTTCCCAGGACTCGGCTTTCGACAAGTACGCCGCTGCGCGTCACGCCGACCGCTCTTAAGCTCGCGGCGGCTCAGTAGCTATTGGCCATCGCGACGAAATGAAAGAAATGAAGGACACCTCGAGTTTGGGCAGCTATCCTGATTACACGCAGAGCTGACAACAGCATTCTGCAGTGTTCACTTCCGCCGTTTAGAAGGATACGTGACGCAGTGCACAGCTACCTCGGTGGTGGGATATAAATGAGCAAACACGAACGAGAACAGTGCATGCGCGTACAGCTCCTGGCGCCACGTTGTTACACAGTGCTGGCTGGATGAAGTCTTCATGGGCCATCGTGCACGGGTTGTGTACTTGTAGTAGTAGTACAGCTCGGAAGGGCTTCGATGCAAATGGTGTAGCTATCTGCAATGATAGCTTTTTGCTTTCAAAACCAGCGATGGTGCGAGCAAGGGCACTTGCTTGATGCCACCTCTACAACAACCTCGGTACAGCACTATGTTCATGTTCATGCTCCTATTACTGCAAGTCTAGTGGAACCATTGCAACTGCGCACAGATCTCTTATCTGGTGTTCGCACTAACTACGAGGACATGCATTTGATTGTGTGAGTTTAGTATGGAGAGGATCGTGAAAACCCCTTCTTCACCGGGTTATCCGAAGGGATCCCTCGACCCCCATTCTCAATATGGGCTCGCCGTGCCCAGACCAAGTTGCCACCGAAAGTGCAACGAGGCCGTATGGTTGAGCAAGCAAGCCGGCGGTAACAACACGCAAATGTTTGTACTATACAATAGCTCTTCCTCCTTGTTCACTCCAACGTTGGCCCTTGCGTAATGAACTCGCAAAATGGTGCTGCTAGACGCGCGTGGTCCACGATTGGCCAGGGAACTACGGTTCAACGGTTAGCATAGCGCGGCGCTGATTGGCTGAGCGGATCCTGAACCGGTCTCCGGACATTTCAAGCACAAGTTGCCTTTTACGCGAGCGGCGACAGACTGGCGCAGTTGGAGCCATAGAACCCGGGAAAGCACGAGCACACGCCGCTCGAGTAGTCGCAGATACCTCGGTTAGCACAGTCGACGTGGCACAGATTTCCTGCTGCGCCTGGGCCGACGCCTCCTGCAGCAACGACGCCCTCGCAGTCTGTTTCGTCCTCTGCTGTCATCGGATCGTCTCCGGAGGGGCAGTGCACTGCAAGGCAAGTGAGAAGCATCAGCAAGAGAGCACGTAAGCCTAGGAAAGAAGATAAGAACTACACATTGTGCCACGTACTCCTAGAGCAGTCAGGTCCAAACCACTGCGAGAGCTGCGACTCGCCTGCGCCGAGACCGACGGGCCAGTAGGAGTCGCAAAGGCAGCCTTGGATGCGGTCTTGGTCCCAAGTCGTCGCAGTCACGTCCCCGCCGTATGTCGTCGCTGGCGACAAGGGGAACGCACTGGTCTCCGTCGCGAGTTCACGCATGCTGAGGCACTGGCCGTGGCCGGAGCAGCCATTGGGGCAACTACCTGCATCGCAAACAGCGTCAGCTATTTGCCTATGGCGCACTTCCTGCAACAGCCAGCCAACGTACTGCGCTGGCAGGCCGATCCTTCGTATCCGTAGTAGCACATGCACGTGCCCGTGGAGCGGTCGCAGACGCCAGCGTCGGAGCACTCCGCCTTGGCATGGGACGTCGTGGCGCTGGTCGGGATGCCGCCCCACGACGGGCCTGCCGGGCAAGTTCCTGCAGCACCAGCCAAACAACACTTACGGGTAAGAATGCCAGCCAACATCAGTGCAATACCGGGCGATGCATTGAGGCTCCACACACGCAGCGAGCAGTCCGGGGAGCGGTAGTTGGTGATGTCCGTGGAAGCGCCGTAGCCCTCGTTGCACTCGCAGGTCTTGGTCAGCGCGTCGCAGCGGCCGTGCGCGTTGCAATTGCTCAGCGCCGCGCAGAGATTGCCCGTCGGCACGCCCAGCTGCGCTCGTGCCAGTGGCGTCCAGGTAATAGCAGTGGCGGCGGCGATGCACGCCAGCGTCACGAGCCGGATGGTCATCACCGTCTTTGGTCGGATCCGGTTTGGATCGACCAGATGGCTACAGTCCCCTAAAAATAAGACCGCGACCCTTGAAGCCACTCTCGCATCTGGCAACGCCACTGGCCTTGTTTCACCTCGCTTTAGCGAGCATCTCGGTATCGTCATCGGGTTGTACCCTTTCCTATGTGTCCTCCACATTACACTTCAAGTCGTTAAATCCAGGTTCAATGCGTTGCCCAATGGCAGGCGCGAAAAAAGATCACTGTTCGTTACACCGGCAAAAGGAAACAACCGCACTCTGCGCGGTAGAGAGCGAGCCGGTGAGGAAGAAGAAGCCAACGCGCCTGCAGCCCAAGAAGAGAGAGCGCGCGCTCGATAGCCTCGTAGATAGAGACATTACGTGCAGGCGAACCCTATCCGGTCCCGTGTCTGCGTCTGCGTCTGCGTCTTGGCGTGCAGCTACCGTAGCTCATTGTGGAAATCTCTGTCTGCCATGGCCGAGTGCGAGCGGCCGCCGACGCCCAAGAGCAAGAGCCCGCGGCGCGCGCCGCCGCCGGTCATCGAGATCCCGCTGCAGAGCAACATGAGCGCGGAGGAGACGCCGTCGCTGCCCTCGTCCCCCACGGACGCCGACACGCTCGTGGGGCTGCCGTTCGTAACGCCCAGCTGCTCGCTGGCGCTGCAGTCCAAGCGCGTGTGGCACGTGCGCAACGCGCTGGTCGCGTCCAGGCTGGCCTCGTGCAGCCTCGACACGCTCGCGGCCGCCATCGACCAGCGCGCGGCCGCGGACCGCGCGTCGCCCCTCGAGAAGGACGAGTTCGTGGAGCTCGTGCGCGCGCTGCCGGAGCTGCGCACGGGCGAGACGTTCAAGCCCATGGAGGAGACGCTGGAGCGCATCTTCCGCTCCTTTGAAGCCACCAACCGCACCGATATCTACCAGCTGGCTATGGGCTGCCTCGTGCTGCTGCCCGGGGAGGTCAAACGCAAGGTGGAGATCGCCATCCAGTTCAGTCTCAGCGGCTGCGGCGTGGATGTCGGCGGCCCGGCCACGCTGTCCATCGTACGCACGGCGCTGGGCTGCTTGTTGCTCTCAGTGTCCGCGGTGTTCGACCTGGAGACGGCCACGGCGGACCAGCTGCAGTCCACGGCGTCCATTGTGACCACGTGCGTGGATGAGACGGTCGCGCGCATGTTCGCGGCCAATTCGTTGGGGAAGGACGACACAGCGTCGTTCGAAGAGCACATTTGGCCCTGGATAGAGGCGAACAGCAGCTCTAGCAAGGCTGTCCCATGGATTAAGTTGCTGGACCAGAAGAAGTGGCCGGGATCCAAGAAGCTGACCCCGAGATCGCCTCAAAGCTCGCCTACGAAGTGGGGCCTACCGGAGGACCCTCCTCCGACTACCAGTGAAGCTGGAGACGACGATGGCGAGTATGATGACGATGATGACGATGCAACGGCGGAACTGAGCTTCCGTTTCTCCAGTGTAGACGGCGGCGTGTTGACCATCGGCGAGCAGCAAGCGGTCGATTTGTACGACCTGTTGGTGCAGTCTGCGTTCACGCGCGTAACTCCGCAAGCCATGTACGATACTTTTGTACAGCACACTGGGGACGGTCTGCTAGAGGAAGAAACGTTCTTGGAGGCGATTGAGGAGCTGCTCAGCATGACGGACAAGCCCCACTTGATGGAGAACAACGCGTTTCTGGAGAGTATGCTGTCGATCTTCCGCTCCTTCTTGCCCGAGAAGTGCCCTACCGTGGATGCGTTCGAGATCGCCGCTGGCTTCAGTCTGATGTCGTGGGGATCGAAGAGCGACAAGCTCGCGTCTGCCTTCCACTACTTTGACGCAGACTGCAAAGGATATCTGAATCGCCAGCAGTTGTGGCGGTTCTTGAGGTCTGTTCTAATCACGCTACTGTATTTATCACCTCCTACAGACGCTTTCTTGCATCGATATGGCTCGTTGGCGGAGCTGGTTGACAAGGGAGAAGAAGAGATCCTAGAAGCCATTATGGAGGGTCTTCCCGACGATGAAGGCGAGGAAGATGATGAAGAAGACGGAGATGATGCCAGTGATGGTGACGCCAAGCAGGAGAAGAGTGCTGCTGGTAGCGATGACAGTGGAGAGTACGTCGACGAAATTGATGGGGATCGCGCGCGAGCAAACTCCGACATGCGCTTAGGCCTCTATACGTTTGAAGATTTCGGATTGTGGTACAATGGCGGAGGCTTCAAGGGCATGAGCTGGTTGGAGCTATTGGATCTTCGCAAGTGGGTATTTGTATCGCCTTCTTTCAGCTTGGAGGGTCTTGACACGCGATCGGTGGACCCAATCGTGGCAAGCAACAACTACTATACTGCCAATAACATTCAAGTTGATATTGATGCGGTAGACCCGCCGGACGGAGTCCCAGGGGTTAAGAAGCCATATTTCACGTTCGCTGACGTGATTGATGAGGAGGAGGACGAAGATGAAGACGACCGTGGCTCGGCTAGACAGCACAATCCCCCTCCTCCTTCGTCGTCATCAATCGAGTCATCCTCTACAGCTGTGCGATCATACAACAGCAGTATCCCGGCTACGCTGCCTGCGATCTGCTTGAAGAATGAAATTGTGCTAGAGTTTGATCTCCCATTCGACGCCGATGACGATGCGATCACGGAACTACCTTTGACGACCCTTTGCTTCGACAATGGCGACTTAATCCAGTACTTTGAGCTCCAGCGTGTGATCAAGCTCAACCAAGTTCAGCTGTATCGCGTGTACGACGTGTTCGAGCCGTTCATGGAAGATCCGTCGGCATCTTGTATCGAGAAGAGTACGTTTGATAAGTGCGTCGGAAAGCTCCTCCCTGCCAACGTAGCCCCCAGTGTGGCAGCAGCCTTTGGTGCTAACAGCAACACTCGGGTCGCGCCCCGAAGTGTAGGGCGTGGAAAGGACCCGAAAATGGTGGCAGACACCCTCAGCCGCCTGTTCTTCGCGTTTAATCGCGGTGGTACGGGGAAGATTGATCTGGTTGAGTTCGTGTCGGCGTTTACCATCTTCTGTGCCGGCTCAAAGAGTGAGAAGCTCGCGTTTGCTTACCGTTTGTTCGACGCTGATGGAGATGGCTGTCTTACACGCCGGGAGATGTGGAAGTATCTGCGGTCTTTCTTGACAATGCTACTGGCTTTGGGAAATGGTTCCGAACTATCTGCTGAAGCTATCGCCAGCGTCGCGGATACTACGGCGATTGAAATTGCAGATTACATCTTCAAAGACACGGACAAGACCTTCAGCACAAGACAGTCAATACTATCCGCGCAAGAGGGAAGTCAACGACACAGCTTAGATATCCCCATGTCGGCGGACACGGCTTCGTTCAAGAGCTCCTCGCGGCATCACCGAGGTCAGGGGCGCTACGAGCACCGCGGATCTTTTCCCGAAGACAGCAACCTCCATCTCGTGGGAGCAGCGTCCAATGCTGCAGGTGCTGGTGCGGGTAGTGCATTCATTCGTGGCGGCGTTGTATCCTTCGAGGAGTTCGCCGTTTGGTACTCACAGCATGGATACACGATTATTGCCTGGATTGAGTTATTGGACACCAAGAAATGGCCGGAGGTGAGCCGTTCAGTGGCCGATGCCATTCTTCGCTACAACAGTCGTCAGCAGCACGCGCTTGAGAATGCTACACAAATGGGATCCGACGATACTGGATCTGGGTCATCCAACGACACCGTTTCCTCGAACGAGAGCACTAATCGCGTTCACGCATCATTGCAACCGAACTACCCGGAGTCCAACATGACGGTACTCGACACTACCGCCTTCCAGACTGCGAACCGCTACGCAGTGGAAGCAGGCATGGATGCTGTGACCGGCATCGCCAACCTCATAACATCCCCAACGGCGTCGGCTGCTGCTGCGAAGGACCTCTCGTCGGTGGCTTTGCAGTTCAAGCTAACGAGCTATGACAACACCACCCTCCGAATTCGTTTGAAGGACGTCGCTATCGTGTACACCATCTCCGAGCGCATGAACTTCAGTCGCATGTCGTGTGGTGAGCTGGTACATCTGCTCAAGAAACACGCGCACAACCGCTGCCTGACAAAGCCAGGATATTTACGAGCTATGCGTGACCTTGTCCCCCGCGACGAACTGTCGAACGAAGACCAAGAGTTTTTATCGTTCCACTTGCTGCGGATTTTCACCCTCTTCGAAAGCGAGAGTGTCCTCCAAGGTAATGAGGCCAACGACAACGGAAGTGTGGAAGACGGCGACGACCAGAATGGCAGATTTGCCAACGGCGTTGGGATGAACACCATATCGGTGGAAACGTTACAGTTGGTCGCTGGTATGTGTGTGTTTTGCGGAACGACCAAAAGCGCCAAGCTCAGCGTGTTGTTTAAGCTCTTTGCTTCGCATGGAGACGGCCACGTTTCTCGGCGGCGTCTATTTGAGATGCTGAAATCTATCCTGGTAGTGTTGTTCGCTTTCTCAAGCTACAACGCTACGAGAGGCAACTCCAACGACACGAGTTCAGTCAGTTCCTGGAGTACAAACTCAATCGCAGAGCGTGCCGCGGGTGCTGTTGTCTCCAAGCTGTTTTGTGAGGCCACCTGCAAACGCCCCGATGCGATCAGCCTGGCGGAGTTTGCTGCGTGGTATGCGGCTGGGGGCTATATGGATTGCCCGTGGCTGGAGCTGCTTGATTTGTCGAAGTGGCCAGCCAAGGAGGCCTTTGAGGCTAGCAAGCGTGAGAAGCCGCTGATCTACGCGTTCGACATGCTTGAAGAAGGCAGTATCTTACACTTTACTGAGAGCGACATATCGACGTATCTATTCATGCTGCGCTCGACGAAGCTGGGCGAGCTGGGTGTAAGCAAAGTGTATGATGCGCTGCTTGCGTATGCAACTCCATCGGCGGAGGAGGCGCTCAAGATGTCAAAGGCAGTTGGTACTCAGAGCCGCCGAGGTCAGATGTACTCGTATGCAGCTGTGGAAGAAGACGAAGGAGCGTACTTGGTCCTTACACGCCCCAACTTCTACGAGTGCGTTCGCAGTCTGGTATCAAAAGACGGAATGTCGGAGAAAGCGCAGCAGACTTCGTCCAAGTTGCTCTCACGACTCTTTAATGTATTCGACCGGAAGCGTTGCGGCCGCGTGAATGCCTTGGAACTAGCTTGTGGCCTGAGCATTTTGGGCAGAGGTTCCAAAAGCCAGAAGCTATCGTTGGCGTTCGACTTCATCACCAAGATGCGGCAGCAACGGCACAAAACACTAGCAAGCTACGCACCTCCTCCTCCAAGTACTGCTGCTGGTTTTGGCGGCTTTGGGGGGCTTGGAGGACAAGGAACGGCAACGGGTGGTTTTGGCTTTGGAATTGGGGGCATTCCAAGCAACCAGTTCTCGATGAGTGGGGCTGGTGGGTTTGGATTCCCTAGCACTCGCGGATTGGGATCAACTGCGCAGGGTATGCGTGGCGGAATGAGTCGCCAGCCTCCACCGCTCTCGGTTGCCGAAGTGAATGCTCTTCCGCACTCAGTACTTTTCATCTATCTGCGGTCGTTCTTACTGGCGCTTATGGCGCTCAGCGACGGCACGTACCGCCTCGGTCTAGAGAAGATTTACGTGGAGGCCGACGACTTCATCGAGGAGGCTATGGGCGACCTCATGACGGACGTGACGGCTAACGGGGGTGCCAACGCATCTGCAGCCACCGCGCTTTCTGGGTACGGCAGTGCTCGCTCGCGCGCCCGCGTGACATTTGAACAGTTTGGAGAATGGTACAATACTGGCGGCTACCAGCTTATCTCATGGGTGGAGCTCCTTGACGTGAGCAAGTGGCAACAGCAGCAAGACTTCCAAGAACAGTCCATGTCAACAGCGGGTCCCGCTTCAACTCACCAGAGCAAGCGTATGGCGCCCGTTATGGGCTCGCAGAGTCGCGGTCCCATGTCTACCGCAGCTCCGATGCCAGTGGAGCCCATGCAGCCTATTCAACGATCAACAAAGCCCGTTACTCGTCGGCGGCAGGTGCGGCAGAGCGACATTGTATCAACGCCGTTTGTCCGTGGCTTGCCTGGCGATCGCTCGGACTCGAAGCCTGATCCTCGCGAGTCAGCGGGGGCAATCAGTTTGAGCTCCGACGGTCCCGTCATGGTGTTCGCTGTTGCCAAGGAGGCCGCCGAGCTGCAGTTCTTCAACGAAGATATCTCGACCCTCAAGCTATTCTTGCGGCAGACGCAACTCCATACTGTCACGTCATGGGAGTTGCAAGGAGCTCTTCTGGAGGCACTGGATTTCCCGACCGCCAACAGCAACGGCATCATGCTGACGAGGCGAAACATGCTCATCCGTGGGCTGCAGCAAGTGTGCGGAACTTTGCCTCTCATCGCACCGTCAAGTGGATCTAGCGGCCAGACGGGATTCCTAAGCGAAGAGGGCACCGATATGCTGCATCGTTTGCTTGGAGTATTCGTGCATGAGCCCGCTTCTGACGACGAAGGCGAGCAGCTAGCAACTGATGGCGACGATGATGATGAATCTGAAGACCCCATCGACATCGGGGCAGCGATCTGCGGCTTGCTGGTGGTATGTGAGGGCTCGATGCTGGAGAAGCTCAAGTGCTGCGCTGCACTGATCTCCGATGATGACAGAGAGAGCACGCTCAAGGGCGAGGGCGAAGGAGAGAGGGAGAGCGACGTCCCGATGATCAAGCTGGAGACAATCAAGTCGAGCCTCATGTGCTTTCTGATGGCGTTCTACGGTATGAGCAGCTCGTTGAGCGCCGAGGTGGCGCGATACTCCGCCGAGCTGGGCGCCGACGCCGTCCTGCAGTCGTTCCTTGATTCGACGATGGAAGGCGAAGACGTTACCGCTGACGATATGGACCTCGAGAAGCAGGTCTCGCTGCGCGAGTTCAGCGACTGGTTCGGCGAGGCCGGCTACCCGACTCACCCGTGGCTCGAGCTGGCCGAGCTCAACCACTGGCCTGCCGCCATCAATGTGTGCGGCAGCAATGGGATCACCGACTCGGGCGACGAGCGAGACTAAAGGCAAGTGCCGTTGCAAGTAGTAAGTAGATAGAACATTATCCCAATACATGTATTTTAATACATGTATTGGGATAACGTCGTTTCTACATGTAGTCTTACGTGTAGATAAGCGCGCAAGCCTTGGAGCATAAGAAGGTGTTGTTGGCGTTTGACAAGATCGAGTACATCAATTGCCAGCTACGGTAGGCAAGTAGCATGAATTTATCGCGTGGCTATTGAGCAAAACTTGTGGTATTAAGTTGTCTCTGTCATCTCGCAGCCAAACAGCAACAAAGAGCCAAGCTGGCCGTGGTCCACGCAACAAGCGATTGGCAAAGCCGCCATTGAAGACTCTACCTGACGCGTTGGTGCCGCGGAATCAGGATGAACAAGACGCGGGGCCCGAGAAAGATTCAACGCCTGTGAAGGTGTCAACTCGAATGTTGCGGTCACGATACCCTCGATTCTTCGAGGCTGTTGTGCCGACGGAGACACCGAAGAGCTTGCTCCCAAGACAACGCGGCATCAATTGGCTGCTCCGTACGATCGAAGTGATTTACAACGCTTGCGGACATCCTGTTACTGAAGATGGGGTCGGAAAAGGTCGAGAGTCTCGAATCCCAGCTAATGGTGGATGAACCTACGAGTGAAGAACAGCATGGCCAGCCATCATACGGCTCTGTGGCGTAGCTTTCGGCTTTGCCGTTCTTCACTCGTAGGTTCATCCGCCATTCGCTGGGATTGCCAGAGCTCGCCGATCAAGAGTGCATGGATCTCATGTATAACATCGAACTCAACCGCGATGGTGGCATTATTCGCTTCGTTCTAAAGAATACGATAAAATCAGGTACTTGTCAACATGTTACTCCTCCTTGGTCTTCTTGTCTTCTGCCTTGTCTCCGTGCAGGAGGAAGGCGAGTCCCACCATGATGACAGCCGCCCCCACGAACCACCGAGCGGGCAGCAGCTCCTGGAAGAAGAAGAAGCCGCCAGCGGCCGACAGCACGCAGCTCACGGCGGCGCTCGTGACGGTGGCCGTGAGCGAGTCCGTCTCGTGCAGCCCCTTGACGAAGAAGTTGATCATGAGCGCGTTGACGCCCAGCATCAGCGCTAGGCACAGCAGCCGCACGACGGACGCCAGGAATCCGCACGACTCGGACAGACTCGAGGCCGCGCACTGCACCTCGAGCAGCTGCAGCGCGCTCGAGTCGCCGTCCGCGCCCAATTTGCCCAGCAGGCCGGCGACGGCGCCGAGCGAGCCGGATAATGCACTGGTGGAGAGGAGAGCAGAGGGGGTTAGAGCGAGGTGGAGGAGGACAAGGAGCTAAGGCATCTATCTACCTGAATCGCATTCTTGTGAAGTGGAGGTGTCGTGTGCAAGGTGCAGTACTGTATTCTGCGTTGTGAACGACGCAGCATCGGATAACCTCTGGTACTACATACGTGCTGTGAGCATTTTAGTTCCTACAATTCCTTGGACATTACATTCACTTCAAAACCAAGTTAGATACAGTGTGAATGCTATTGAGGGTAGGAACTGTAGTTGTAACAACACTTAACACAAATGCTGCTTTTGCTGCTGTTTTGCTGCTCGAGAAGGGTGCATGCTCGCGCCTGCTAGATGCTGTATGACCCTGTAGCATACGAAGCCTGATCGACGGAGTGGGGGTTTCGGGTGTTGCCGGTCATGGAGCCATTCACTTTAAGTGCACAAGCACGGCTCGGCAGACTCCACCAACATCCTCGACGTGGGTTCGAAAAGGCAACCTGAAGCTGCATGTTCAAGCACTCCGCACCGCTATTTCTGAGTGATGAACTCACGGTCTTATCACCGACCTCCGTCTATGGTGCCCGCCTATATTTGCACGTGCTCACGCCGCGCGCTCACGCCGCTCATACCCCGCCACTTTCCACCTTGCATTACGTCGCTCGACACCTCCCATCCACCGCTCGCCGACCTGTATATTAATCTGCTTCATCTTCACTTGCCATGAGCACCATCAGACGCTTTCGGAATATCTACGCGGGTCCCAAGACCCGCAAGCGCACGAACGCCGCGTTCGCCGGTATCTGTCGCTCCAAGGCGCCGCCTCGCCGTTCGGCCACCACCATGCTCTGGGGCGCGTCCACTGCAGCGCAGATGCACCAGCCTGCCAAGTCGAAAGCCCCGTCATCCAAAGTCCCCGCTCGAAGTAAGCCGAAGCAGCCGAAAAGCACCGTCGATGCGTTAGTGGAGCGGTTCCAGTCGTTGTCGAAAGCGCAGCGCTACAACGTCATCACGCGCGTGGCCAGCAACTACACGAACGAACTCGAAAAGGTGCTCAAGACGGCCGACACGGACCAGGACGGGCTCCTGAGCCACGACCAGCTGCGCGGGCTGCTCACGTCCCGCTTCCGCCTCCGTCCAGTCGCCAGCACGAATCCCGCGGCCTCGCTATCGTCCCGCGCGCTTGCTCCGCCCACTCGTCGCCAGCTCAAGCTCGTGATGTTCGGCTCGGCCATCCCATTCGTGGGGTTCGGCCTGGTGGACAATCTGATCCTGTTGGTGGCGGGGGACGCCATCGAGACGCACTTTCACTCGTCCTACGCCATGTCGATGCTATGTGCCGCTGCGCTGGGCAATACCGTGGCCGACGTGGTGGGGCTCAGTCTGGGCGGCGTCGTGGAGTCCATGGCCCGGCGTCTGGGCATCCCCGATCCCATGCTCTCCAAGGCGCAAGCCAACATGTCCATCACGCACTGGTGCAACTTCTTCGCCTCCGCCGGGGGCATCACAATCGGCTGTTTGATCGGCATGATCCCGCTGCTCTGGATGAACCACGACGCGTACGAGGAAGAGCAGACCAGCGAGCCCGTCAAGAGGAAGAAAGCTGATACTGACGCTGCTGAGTCCGCAACTGCAACGGCCAAGTAGAATGCTGCTCCACAGTAGAATAGACCCCCGTGGTCCTGTATACCACCGCTGAATCACTTTCGCGCCGATCAATCGCCTTCATCTCCACCACTTTGTCCGTTAAACGCGAGAGATACGCGTTGCCTGCCTCCCATATTCGTGTCCTTCCAGCCGCTTACACTTGGAGTTTGTATGTGCCCACCATGCCAATTGTTTTACGTGGGGCTCGTATCTTTGCCGCGTGACCCGGCACCATGCAAAATGGCCGTTACGTCCGTGGACTGCCGCGTCCCACGCGCATTTGACACGCAAAGCTGAATTTGACACGCAAAGCTGTAACAGAAGCACCGCGTCAAGTGATCCGCGCCATGTCACCGCGGAGGCTCGAGTTCGCTATTTTAACACTACACGTACGGACTCGAGCCAACGCCGTCGCGTCCTGGGCCCCACGTTGCGCTCGGGCCGGCCTCAATACAGGCCCTTGCGTTTCAAGGACCGGCCCAAAATTCTGAGGACGACAGCGCGTCGCACATAGCTGGGGGGAGGAGGCCTCCAGCCACTCACGTTCGCGCATTCGCTCTCGCCGACATATGTGATCTCCCAGAGGGATTTCACTTGGTTTGTGCGTTCCTGAATATAAGAAGGTACAGGTCATCGAATCGAACAACGCTGACGTCAGCAGGTTTGCCGCCAGAGTCTCCGCTGCGCTGTGCACTTGCTCGCCCCGCTCGCTTCATTCCGCATTTTGCGTCGCAAGCCCCACCAAGCCCAAGACCTTCCACCCTCCTCCCTCCCCAACTCAAGACAATGGCTGGCCGTGTTGCTCAGAGCACTACCAAGAGATGGCTCGGTGACAAGGGCACGTGGCCCGTGCTCGTGACCTGCGCGGCCGCCGCTGGCCTGTGCACGGCCCAGTGCGTGCGCTACCTGGCCGGCCACCCGGACGTCAACTGGAACAAGCAGAACCGCCAGGACATGTTCCGCTACAAGGAGGACGTGGGCGCCGACTGGCAGTCGCACCGCCGCAAAATCGCCGTCATCCACAAGAACGTCATCAACGAGGCCAAGGGCCTGAACAACTAAGTCTCCGGATGCCGGGCTGGAGACCGCACGCCGTCCGACTGACTCTGCGTACCGACCGGTGCATCAGATCACTCTACCTGACTGCCTGACTGACGACTCGAGGGCAAAGGAACGACAACGCGGAATCACAAGCTGAAGCCTTCAGTGCTGTACTTTTACATTACAGCCCTCTCCCGACGTTGCCTTTAAGCTGACGGAGGGGGTTAGAGCGAAATGAAAACACTTATTTTGGTTCTACCTTTTACTCGCAGTGGTTGTTCTACCTTTTGGTCGTCGTTGCGGTTAACTCACACATTATTGTTAAGCATGTTGCATACGTACAAGTTTAATCAGCATCATCTCCCTTTAAAGCTACACGACGCACTTCAAGCAACCGTCCTCCGTGCCGAGTAGCACAAGTTGGCGCAGAGGCAGCACCGCGATGCTGTGCGAGACGACGCGGCTCTTGTTGTTCTTGCTGGGTCCTCCAGGCTCCGTGAGCTGCCACGACTCCATCCGCGCAGTGACGGCGGGCTGCACCGACACGACGGCGCGCGGCTCCGTTGGGAGCTGCACGCAGTGGATGCGAGCGCCGTTGGCGACGTAGAACACGGTCTTGTCCGTGGCCGAGTGGACCGAGATCTGCGACGCGCAGATGCCTTCTGGTACACCCGTGATGGTCATCCGGAGCTGCGGGTGGCCGTGACTGCGCAGCATCACGCGCCACACGCGCGCCTCCTTGTCGGCGCCCACCACCAGCAACTGCGTCGAAGAGATCTGCACCAGATGGACGACGCGCGCGCCGGGCTCCAGCGCTTGCCAGCGAGCTGCCTGCCGACCAGTTCGAGCGTCCAGCAGTATCACGCGACCGCTTGCAGTCCCCACTGCGAGATACCCTGTGCCATCCACGAACGAAGCCACTGCTGCCAAGCTCACCCCGGCCGCAGATGAACTCGAGCCGATCCCTGCAGCATCTGCGTGCCACTCGGCTACAACGCGCGGACCAGTACGAGCATCCACACAGACAACACGTCTCCCAGTCGCCACGGCCACATCCACAGCGTAAGTCCCCGTAGCCATCGACACGACAGGCTCGTTCGTCGCGGAGAACGGTAGACGCATCCGCGCTTGACTCGTCCGCAGATCCCAGAGCATCACGCCTGAAGCCGAGGCTGCCACTGCCAGTCCGCCCGCGTCTCCTGCTCCAAGTGCACCAGTCTTCATTCGCGCTCCAGCTCGACCTGTACGAGCCACGGCCAGGATCGGGCGGTTGTCGGACGCCCCGGTCGGCGCTGCAGCCCGCGCTTGAACCGGGTGACCTGCTAGCCGCCACACTCGACACGAACCGTGGCGGCTTCCAGTCAAGAGCAGCTCCTCATTCGCGTCCACACTCACGCAGCGCACAGAGCTGGAGTGGGCCTTGATGGACTGCCGGATTTCGGCGCTAAGAGCCCAAGAACTTCCCAGCATGCCACCACCGCCTCCTCCACCTTCGTATCCAGCCGCACCTTCGTCCCGTCGAGGCTCGAAAGGTTGGCGAATGCGCGATCGAAGCCAAATAGCGTCGGCTCCAGCGCGCTCGGGGGCAACCGCGGCGCTTACGACCTTGCGCTGACGGCGAGTTTCTTGCAAGATCAACAGCTCCTTGCTGAGCGCAGCCTCCCACTGCGCCGCCTTCTTACCAGAACCAATGAGCAGCGTCGATGGTACGCGGAGGAAGCTTGTGGCACGAACGGAGTGCAGACGAACCGCGTGGTAGGCGAAGCGCAACAGCTCGGGCGGATACGTCGCGGGATCTTCGGGCTCTGTCGTCGAAGTCACCGATGCGTTATCAGTCTCGTCATTTTCGTCATCTGGGTCATCATCATCGTCGTCCTGTCCACCTGAACTTTCTGCTTCCTGGATCAGTGGCGTCCGTTTACGCAGGTGGATCTGTGACTGAGCCAGTCGGTTGTCCAGAGAGCTGAGGTTCCGCTTGTCGCTCCTCACCGCTTGGCTGTCGAATCCGCCACCTCGGTTGGGATCGACGCCGGCGCTACTGCTCAGCGGAAGCAGCAAGAGCTGGAGGACCGAACTTCCTGCAACGATGGGAAAGTAACGGTTGAACAGCTCCTTCCCTAGCAGCGTACGTAGCGGCACACACAGCTCGCTCACCAGCTCACTGGCGAGGTCCCACTGGAAGTTGGACACCTCTAGCTCGGCGTACACGTCGCTGCAACGCTTCAGGAACCGGTTGATGCCGTTCACGACCGTGGCATCCGCCACTGTGGCTTCTGCTCCGAGCTTCTGGCACACTGCTAAGATCGTACGCGAGAGCCCAACCACCGTAAATGCGCGTAAGTTGCGGTGATCTGCATCCTTCATGAAGTTCAGGCTCCGCAGCACCTTTTTCTTCGTCGAGACAGCAGTAGAGCCGGTAGCGGTTGCGCGAATCGAAGAAGCTGACTCCATGCCTGCAGTGGCGGCTGCAATCACCGCAGTTGCCATGCGAGGGTGAAGGAAAGGTGGCGCTGCCTGGGCTAGCAACTCCATCAGGCTGCTCCGCGCGCGGCGAGATAGCAGGTCTTGCAGAGAGGCTGTATCGTTCAGCGTTCGTACCACATGCCTTAAAATGCGAAGCAGCACGTAGATCTCACGTCCTAGTTCCTCCTGCAGCGAATTGCGATGATTAGTTCTGCAACAACAACAGGTTAAGCTATAGAAGTCAGGAGCCACGTACCGGAACGCCTTCAATGCGGACCGACCCGATCTTCTCGGATAGAGAAATAAGCCGCGGGAGCACGTCAAACAATCGCGGGAGTAGCATGTTGGCCACGGGGAACTCGCCCAACTCACGGCACACTTGCAGAATAGCGTCTGCCACGTGATGCGACTCGTACAACTTGGCCTTGGACAAGAAGGTAAGATGAAACTCGGAAGTTCCAAGAAGATCGCTGTCCTCGATGATGACAGGAGCCAAGCTGACCTTCTTGTCAGTGCGCCGCAGTGTCTTGGAATCTGCGAGGTGTGTCCAGCGACTCTTAACGCGCCCAAGCTGGTTCAGTAGCGGTGGCAGCAAGTACTTAGCCGTGAGCGATGGGCCCAGCATCGCCGAGCATGCCAACTCACCGAAGGTCACGGCAGTGAGCCCCGCAGACTCGCCAGCAAACGGAGGCAGCGGTGGTGAGCGCACAGACAACGGCGTTAGCGACGATCTTAATTCCGCGTCGGAGTCGGTCGTTGGAGGCACCAACCACTCCAAAATCACAGGAGCGAAGCTGTCGAGAACTGCAGTCGCCCCAAACGCGCGGAGAAGGGAAAGCAGCACGCTTGGTGCCCCCAAACAGCATCTCAAGAGTAGCGAGCGTCCCAGCTCACTGCTTTCGTAGACACGCACGACGTCAGGCAGCAACTCAATACGAGCCCGTTCACGCCCAAGCTGTCGCGCCATCTCGGGTAGCAAGAAGACGACGGCCGCTGTCACACGCTCGGCGCGGATCGTCTCCGTGTGTGAACTTGCGCGGAAGAACCTCAACAGCTCAGGCATCGCGACGCGGAACAATAGCTCCGATAATCCAGATAACGACGATAGTAGTTGCCTTGCTGCAGTAAACCTGGCATGCCAATTACGCTCTGGAGCGGTGTGAAGCTTCGTCAAGAACTTGTACACGACTCCCAGGTCTTTCGGGAACAGTGCCGAGGGAGCCGCGTGGAACGCGTCCAAGGGCCTGGTCGAGGGCACGCACGCCTCACTCTTTAAAGAGAGCAGCGAGTTGCCCAGAACTGCAGCAGGCTCCAATCCCTCAATCCTGCAGGCGAGAAGCAGGCGCTCACGCGGGTCTGGATGCAGCATGTCCAGCACACCCTGCTTCAAATTGAGCGGCAATCCTGTGAGTCGCTCTGCCACCGCGTGATTCCAATGAAGTTGCTGCTGCGCAAGTTTTGACTTGCATTGAGCAGCCAGAATACTCGAAATCCAGCCATCTCCTTCCTCATCGCCACCGTCAGCCCCCTCAGTTACCTCTTGTTTCTGATGTCGCGTGTATGCAGCAAGGTAGTCCTCCAGAGAGCGTCGCGAGAAGACTGGCGTGTGCGTGTACAGCTCGGCGGCAATACAGCCCATTGAAAAGATATCAGCAGCTTGTGCCAGCTCAAATGGCGTGAGCTCTTGGGCCGTGCCTGTAGACTCCAGGAACTCCTCCAGGATGCGGTATATTGGATCCACCACCTCATCCGCAAACGCGTGTTGATCATTGAGCCTTGACACCTCCACACCAGGTACAGTCGGTGCATGGGCTTCAGGCTCCACTGTGTGCTCCTTTTCAGCCTCCGGGAGAACAATTCGCAGTCCAAGCTGGAGCAGCTTCAGGTCGACGTCATCGAGTGGGCCGCAGGGGTCAACGCCGGGAGCAGCCTCATTGACAGCGTCCAGCTCTGACAGTTGCATGTCGCCGGGGGCTCCAGCCAGAGTTAACATGAGATCGTGACCTGCGCTATGGCTCCGACGATGCCCATGGCCGTGCCCACTACCCACACCATTATTTCCAGTCGAGCTGTCATCTTCAGGCTGACGCAATTGTTGCCACAAGTCCCGCAGCAAATGCGACCCGGTATTTGGGCTGCCACCTCCCAGGGACGCGTGGCGCGTATGATGCGACGTTGGGACGCCTTCTCCTCGCTCTCCAGCTGATCCACCAAGCCCACCGTTGACATTACCATTTCCGTTCTGAGGCGTTGTGATGGTGAGAACACGGAGGTCTGGGGGTCCCCCACTCCCCGTGAAGCTTCGATTGTTGGTGCCGTGCGGTCCCATCGAGTTTGGTGGACTTGGCGACACTTCTGGAGCGATAGGGAAGGCTCCGTTTGAGGGCGTGGCACCACCAGTAATGCTGTTGTTGTTGCTGTTGTTGCTTGGGTTGGAGGAGTCCGAATGGAAGAGGTTCCCCAGCCTTGACGCACCCAGTCCACTCGATCCAGATCCAGAGGACGGCGCCGGAGGCGACACAGCTTCACGCGCACCTGCGGACAGGAACGCTGGAGGTGACACGAGTGGATCAGCCCCGCCCACGTTTGCGTGCGACCGTGCTCGAGGCTTGGCCCCACGTCGACGCTGCTTCAGGTTGCGCATGATGACTTGGCTTCGCGTGGCTTCATTCGGGGACGCGGCCGTCATGCTCAATGCATTAACACCAGCCCCCGAGAAGCCGGTGCCGCCATCTCCAGCACTTTGGCTATGCAGGAGACCGAAGCGCGACACCTCCAGATCTGCGCCTCCTCTCGCTGCAGCCCCTAGTGCAGCCATTCCGCCCAGAACGCCGCCTCCTCCCAAGGTTAAGGGAGACAAGGATAATCCATCCTTCTGCGCGTCGGCCACGATCTGCGTCGCTCTCGAGAGCATGGCGTTTACTTCCTTCGTGGTGCCCTGCGGTCGCAACGCAGCGCGTGGAACATCCGACTCTGCCCCAACCGAATACGCTGCAGGCCGTTTGGTCGGCTCGGGCTCCTGTTGCTGCTGTTTGTGACGATAAACCCGCTTGGGGTGCGCAACCGAGAAAAGCTGCACAAACCCAGGACTCTTACCGGCAGCGTGCACCACAAGCGGAACATTTTTCTCTCGGATGGCGGCGTCACCACTCAGCGCGGCGCCAAAGTTCAGGTCGATCCACTTGTGCAGCTGCGCCGACACTTCATCACTCTCCAGCATCGCGCGGTGGCATCGCACAAACACCGAAGCAGCGTCTTGATCCGCTTCACCTTCCACATCCTCCCACAACGGGAACTGCAAGTCCTCCATATCGCTACCATGCAGCGACTTGAACACTGCTGGGTCCGTGTAAAACTCCGGGATGCACTCGTCCGGCGTCCACTCGAACATCCGCGCCATGGTGGCCGGGTACTCGCGCGCCTGGAAATCCCCACGAACCACGCGACGCAACAGCGCCATCGGCGTGCGCCTCGCCAAGTAAATGTAGTACGTGATCTCCGACAGACTCTCCGTGATATGGTGCGGCACCGCGCTGCTCGCGAACGTGCGATCCAGCTGCGCGTCGCCCTTGTTCAGTCGAAACTTGCTCTTGCTCAGGTCGCGCCAGCCTCCGCGCGGACCTGCCGTGAAGTCCGTGACCCAGGGTAGGAACGGGTGGAACACGCCGTCCTCCATGCGACGTCCAGCAGCAGCGTTAAGCGTCATCAAGTACTCAAAGTTGCTGATGTCCCCAGTGCACCACCGCTCCGTGACGGACCTCGAGGTGCACGAGTCGACATCAAGAGGCACCTGCAACACTCTGTCATCGGATCCACGCCGCGCATTGGCACACGCGTCCAGCACGCGCGGCAACGCAGACAGGTGCAGCCACAGCGTATCGGTTAAGTGAAGATCGCGCGGAGAGAAGCCGTCGCAGGCCAAGCCGCGCTCGTGCAGGAACTCGAGCACGCGGCGCAACTGGAACAGCACCAGCCGCTTCTTGAGGTCTCCGAGGGAGTCCTGCTGCTCTTCGGTGGACGCTTGGGGCTCGCACACTGCGTCTACGTCGATATCACGAGGGATTCCTTCCAGCACTGTGCGGTTGTACTTGAGCACGTCCTGCAGCGACTGCGCGTCGTACTCGAACACGGCAAAAGTGCATGTTGAAGTTGAAGTGGTCGATTCATTTGTCGTGGAGGTGGTTAACACCCCCCTTAACGCCGGCAAGTGGGCGTTACGCGGCGTCGCCTGCACGTCGAACAAACTTCGAGTGATCTTGGCAACTCCGTCCTCCTCAAGGTGCGACGGAATGTCCTCATATAGGCGCTTGATCACCTCGCGCGTGGACAACTGCAGCACCATATACATACGTCATCATTTTCATCATCCCCAACCCCAATTTAACACCACCACACCATGTTTTGCAGCAAACTGCAGCAACAATTGTTGCTGTTGCTGTTGCCTTCCTTCCGCACCTGTTGCAGTTCGCAGCTGTCATGTTGCTCCGGTTCCTCCTTGGCAGCCGCCGAGTCAGCCACGAGCCCCGCCACAGCGCCAAACCCTAGTTCCTGCTCCAAAAGCGTCTCCAGGTCCCCCGATCGGCCGCTCTCCTCGTGCTTTTGGGCGCCTTTCGCCGCTTTTGGGTCCGCAGGTTTGGGCACGTAGTTGCAGTGCGTCAGCGGCGGCAGCTCGCGTACGAGCCACTCGGCCAGGCGCGCGCCGTCCTTCGGGTGCGCCACGAGGCAGCGCGCGGCCGCGGGCTCCGAGGACGCGAAGGAGAAGTCCCAGCCCAGCGACGCCCGCAGCGCCTCGCGCACGTCGCGGCGCGGCGATGCCATGAGCCACCTACGTAGTAGTGTAGCTCTTCGTCGGGTTGCCAAGTGGGACGATCCACTCGAAATGCTCTTCAACGTTGTTGTTACAGTTTAAGAGCGGATATCTGCGACGTGTGACAAGCGGGAGCTTGGCGCTGTAGACGAGGACCGCGGAGGACCCTGATTTGGATGGGGAAGTGAGACCGAGGAGGTGGAGAAGGAGACGCAGAGATGGAGGCTGCGAGTACTGTGCTAGCTAGCAATGGGAGTGTTGCTTGAGCGCCGCGGAGCTCATGCCAACATGAAGCCCGCCGGCGGACGCCATGCGGTGCCGGACTGTCCATCTGCGCGCTGGATTTGCTTGCCATGCCGGACGTCATCAGCCTCAACTCGACTCGGTGGCGGCGTGTGCAACACTGCAACACACAGCATCGCGGAGCGGGGCGCCGGCAGCGAGGATGGATCTCCGCGCTGATGACAGGACTCCGTTTAGCGGATGCCCGGGTCCAGCAGATTTTTCGACCGGCGGGCCGTCTGCACGGAACGAGCGCTGAACGAGCAGCCCCGATCGATTGCTTTGTTCTCCAAGCAACTCAGGCCGACCCCAGCAGCACCGGGTCGAAACGCCGGAGTCGCGCCTGCAAACACGCCGAGGATGCAGCCCAAGGAGGCAGAGGACCGTTCGAAGCCGGCGCCAAAAAACGCCGCAGCCGCGCGGGATAAGCCACGCGTTGACTCAAGTCAGTCCCGCATTGAACAATGCGCGGCGCCGAGGCACCAGCGTTTTAGCAGTGCGCACGCTTGGAGACCTTCGCCGGCCCCGGAGCTGCCAGCGCTGCTCCGTCGGAGCGCGTCGATTGAAGATCGTCGCGGACCGCGCGTTTATGCAGCGCGTTCTGACTTCCCAGCTAATTTTTATGGGCTGGATAGTCAGCGCGCGGCATCCTAAAAGCGGGTCGTAAATCGTCGCCTAAATCGTGCTGCGAAAATCTGCGATGGCCGCGTCGGAACAAACTCGTCATGAGCCCGCACTGCTCTCTGTCACGAGAACTTTGCCCACTGTGCTGCCCTTGCTGCAACAGCAGACTCCGCTCCTGCATTCGGGTCCTGCAGCCGATAGCACAACTTGCCTACCGGTAATGTAGCTTTAGCTTATGGTAGCTGCGACCGTGTCCGCTTTGGATCCAGCAGCTCCACACGTTCGTCTTGTCAGCGTCCGGAGTCAGCGTGGCGCACCGAACTGGATCCAGCACCGCTCGCTTGACCCGCGCGCCGCACATTGCAGCGCAGAGTCTGCATCCTCAACGCAACTACCTTGCTACTTATGCAGCTAGCTGCCACGCTGCAGCGCACGCAAACACCACCGCGGGCTTGAACGTCGCCCCACCCGGAAGTGTTAGCACACCTCCTCGGAGCCGCATACTGGGCCGATTCAATAGCCTATAAACGAATAGATCACGAGAATTTAATCACCGGGTGGATAATGTTGCCTCATAAAAACCTCTCAACACACATACAATCTAGCATTCAGTACGTCCCAAGCGCCAAAGCCGCCATTGTAGCACAAGCCCCCGGCCCGTCTCTGCTCCGCGGCGGCCGAAATCTTGGTTTCCGTTTTCTATGGGGCCCTAGCCCAGGCTAGGGCTCTTCCTTCCCCATTTACTCTTTCGCCGCCCAAGGTGTGCTGCGTGTGTGTTGCGGCCGTGCTCATTCACACTCGAGGCACTTCGCGAGAGGCCGAGAAAAATAGCCCCACTCCCAGCAGCACTCCTCCACCCACCCAAGAGAAGCTCCCACACTAACCACCCTGTATAACACACAACGCCGGCCCGCCATGGCGCTGCTCAAGAACAAGTACATGCCTCTGAGCGAGGCGGACGTGTCGCCCGAGCGCGTGGCGTCCTACGACGGCCAGCACCTCACGCTGTCCTCGTCGCCCGACGCCGCGGCCTTCGTCATGGGCAACTACCTGGGCGGGGGCATCGCGGGCGTCGTGTACGAGGCCTTCGACCAGCGCGCCAAGCGCCCAGTCGCCGTCAAGATCCTCAACCCCGTGGGCTACAAGCTCACGAGCCCGGGCTCGCTGCGCCGCGCCGAGGTCGTCAAGAAGGGCGCGCCCGTGGTCGGCCACGTGCGCGGCATGACGCTGGACAACGTCTACTGGGTGCATCTGCCCAGGCGCAGGGAGCTGCTGGCCTGCTACGCCACCGCCGGGTCCCCCGTGCTGCGCGAGCTCACGCTCGAGATGTGCGTGAGCCTCTGGCTGCTGGACCACCACGACGACGAGCTGCAGCCCAGCGCGGCCAGGCGGCGCCCGCGCAGCGCGGACCGCCGCGCCGCCAGCTTGAGCTGCGAGGACCCCGCGGGCTCCGCGTCCGCGGCCACAGCGGCGGAGGAGGAAGGGGAGGAGATGGACGGGGAAGGAGAGGTGGTCGTGGTTAACGATGTCGCCTACGTGATCCCCAGCATGCCGGCCAAGTACCGCGCGTTCCTGCAGGCGAGGAAGACCATCTACCGGGAGATCGCGCACATGCACAAGCTCACGGGCAACAGTGTGAGCGGAGAACGGATTGGCAGTGGACACGAGAACGTGCTGCAGCTTTACGACGTGCTGGAGCTGGTGCAGCCGTCCAAGTCGACGATCTTCCTCGTGCTGGAGCTGGCCTACGGAGGAGAGCTCTTTGACCGTATTAGAGGCGACTCGGGCGTCGAGGAGGACACGGCGAGGACGTACTTTACACAGCTGCTGGCTGGAGTGAGGTATTGCCATCAACTGGGCATTGTACACCGAGACCTCAAGCCCGAGAACTTGCTGCTGAGCGACGCGGACGTGCTCAAGATCGCGGACTTTGGCCTTTCGGCGCACTTTATTGCGGCCGTGAGCAGCGGAGCGAGCGCCGACGAGCTGGACAACAACGGAGAGGGCGGACTTACCAACATGATGGCGCCCTCGCGCTTCCGACGGTTGAATTCCATCGTTGGGTCGCCGCACTACGTGGCTCCGGAGGTGTTGCAGAACGCGCGGTACGGGTACGACGGCCGCAAGGCGGACATGTGGAGCAGCGGCGTCATTCTGTACGGACTTCTGGTCGGCACGCTCCCCTTTGGACGCGATCTGGCCACGTGCCCGCGGTATCTCAAGTTCGGCGAGTGGCTGCGGTCTCTGCCCGTGGACCCGCACACTGGCAAGCTCCTGTTCGACGCCAACCTGTTCCAGACTGGCGGCAGCTCTAGCGGCTCTAAACAGGAGATGCCGGAGATATCCCCCACCCACCCAAGCTTCCACGCGACCCCGCCAATGCTCGGGCTTATGCTGAACGGCTCCAATATGCTGTGGAACCAGAACCAGGCCGCCGGATCGTGCTCTGCGTCCGCAAGCGCCAACAGTCCGTTCTCGTCCGACGCCGGTATGCTCAAGTCGGGAGCTGCTGGCGTGGGCGGCGTTCAGTCGCGACGATCTGTGGCCTTCCCGACGTGGTTCTTCCCGCCGACATTATCACCCAACGCCGTCTTCCTGCTGGCGTCTTTGCTGCACCCCGACCCGAGCAAGCGGATTTCATGCGAGGAAGCCTGCAAGTCGAGCTGGGTGCTCGATGTGTAGCCCACCTCATCTGCCCCCACCATCTCACCAAACCTTGTGCCAGACATGTATTCACTCAACAACACCAAGTACTCTAGATGCATAGCCACTCAAACCAATCGTACCAAATAATATGTATTTGAATATCCTACGTCGCCGCTCGCGTGGCTCATACGACTGAATGCCACGTGGGCGGCTGCCAGTCTGCGATCCCGTTGCGTTCACTCAGCCTATAGACTAACGATCAACTTCATGTGTGCAACAGAGATTACGTGCTAGACTTAGAGCCTACAGACGTGAAGATGCTTGGAAGTCGCTCTTGTAGCAGTGGCTGAGCCTGGACGAAGCGGCAGATATCCATGACGTTCACGTGTTTGAGCTTGGCATGATCCTTCCGGAATTTGGCACTCACCGCGTTCAGCTGTGCCTCGGTGAACTCCATCTTCAGCGAGATGAAGATGGCGTCCAGCTGCGCGACTGGAAGACTCAAGACGGTGCTGGCGTCTCCCTTCGTTTTCTTCTTCTTGCTGGAGCTGGACAGTACGTCCTCGAATGCTATGGTGACTCGGTCGTAGAGCGCTTGCTGTTGAGCCTCTTCAGCGTTCGCAGCGGCGATCTTGTACTCGAGTCGGAGGCGCGTCACCTTGCGCATGGCATTTCGACGGCGGTATCGAGCCTGGATTTTGCGAGCAGCTTCGAGTCTGTTGACGACGTCCTGCTCCGCCTCAAGGGCTAAGCGTCGGGCGCGGTCGTCGTCTTCAGCTTGCTTGGACTGCCACCGTCGGAATCGTGCGAAGGCGTCGAACTGCTCTTCAACGCCAGCGTCTTCCATCTTGGCCAGCGCTTTCCTGCTACGAGGCGTAAGCTTGGCTCGCTCAATGCGTCTACGACGATCGAGCATGTTCTGGAAGATCTCCATGGTGCCTTTACGCTGTGGAGCGAGAGATAGCGCGAGGAGGTAGTGCGTTATGGCCTCGTCGTACTGATCGTACAGCCATTGGACGCAAGCGGCGTAGTTGATGTGCGCCTCAGCATCGTCAGGGTTTTGCAGGATCGCCTGCCGGAAGAAGCCCAGGAACGCGACCTTGTATTTGACGAGCGTCGGATCTGCCATTTTTCCTCTGAAGATCATCTCCTCGACGAGCGTTGTGTCTTCCTCCTGCGTGATGTACAAGAAGATGCCGTACGAGAACAGCACAAAGGGGATGTCTGGTCCACGCTGGGCCATCACGCGCAGGAGTCTGCCGTAAAGCGGTCGCGCTCGGTCGTAGTCGTGCACGATTGTGTGCAAGTAGAGCACGTAGTTGCCCATTTTCACCAAGTGAGTCGGATCTTCAAGGTACTCGCGCTCGCAAGTTTTCATGAGTCTCACTGCGCGGAGGACCATTTGGAACGAGATCCGAGCCACGCGCGCCCGCCAAATTGCCTGCAGAGTTTGCGCGGCTTGCTGCATCTTCTCGGTGTACCCCCAGCGCACCAACTGGCATCTAGTCTCGAAGGCTTCGCGGTCGTGCGTGATCCAGGACGGTGGTTTCTGCCAGCTACAAGCGCGTGTTACCTGGTGGCAATAGAACAACACACCGGGGAAGTCTGCACGTGCCTCCATTTCGTCCCAGACCTTGAAAGACCGCACCGCTGTCGCCCACTTCCGTAGTGCTTCCCACTCAAAGTATCCCTTCGGACCAAGCCGCTGGACGACTTTCTCGCGATAGCCGAGTTTGCGGCCCACATAGCCACGGAATGTGCGTTGGATCTCCCGTGCTGCAAGTCTGCGCTTGAGATGCACTTGACGCTGCGCGCGCAGCCCGTGCGCTTCGCGCTTTCTCGTATGATGTCCACGATACACCGCTTGGATTTTCACGACTTCGGTCTGCTGCTTCCGACGCAGTTCGGCTTCCCGACGGGCTTTCCGCCCCTTGAACGCGCGCTGTAAATCTACCGCGCAGCGGTTCTGATGGAGCAGCGCCTTGACAAGCGAGTGCGTTCTTCGAGCGCGGAAGTGACGTTGGATCTTGGTGGCAGCGCGCATCTCTTTGCGGATCTGGGCGCTATCTTCTTCAAAGCCGCGGAAGAAGCGCATGTACTCCATTGCAGACGCGCTGGGTTCATCGGCGGGCACTTTACGGACACGCGCGCGCAGAAGCTTCATCCGCTTGGAGTTCTGCACCACGTCCTGCAGCAGCGCGTAGTCGATGGGTGGAATGGTTGATGTGAGCTCGTCTGTGACCCGATTGTGGTACAGATAGTAGCGGCGATCAGCAGCTTTACGAGCTGAAGACGGATCCTCCTCAAGTAATGCTACTGCCGGCGTCATCGAGGGGCCGCGTACGATCTCCCAGATTTCGCCCATGGCGGCGTCGAATTCTACCGGGGTGTCCCAAGTGTACATGTGCTCGCCTGAAGGCCCCGCGGTGTAGTAGAACGGCACCTCGGTTGACGAGTCGACGTACTGTGTCCACTCTGCGATGGCCCCCATGCAGTACGCTTCGGATACAGCTGCAGTCCACTCCGCTGGCGTCCGTTCTTTTTGGACATTCTCATCGTCAGCCACTTCCTCTGCAGCGCTCGGCATCGTTGGTCTATCACTGGAAGCCTGTCGTTCTTCTGGGTGTTCCGTCTCGTCCTGGTTGTCGTCGTCGCCCTCAACCGGCTCAAGCTCAGGTCCGTCTGCGTCTTTCTTGTCTGTGGATTCCTGCGCGAAGTACGCGGCTACGAAGTCGACGATGGCTGGCTGGTGGTTCATGCGTGCCATACCTAACGGGGTCTTACCCTCGTAGTTCTTCAAGTTCATGTCGCCGCCGTAGTCGATCAGCAATTTGAGTGTATCGACTGCACCGTTGCGAGCTGCGATGTGCGTGGGGTGGTTTCCAAGGGCATTGGCACAGATCAAGGCGCCGCTGGTGAGCAGAAGATGCGTACACGCCAGCCTCTCGTCTTCAACGCAGCTCACGTGGAGCGGCGCATCGCCGTCCGTGTCCTTCATGTTCACATCAGCGTCGTACTGGATGAGCAGATGTACCAGCGCTTCTCGTGTGGCTGCGTTCGTGGCAATGAGCGCGAAGTGTAAAGGAGAACGGCCGAAGTAATCCTTCACGTCTGGGCCCGCGTCAGCTTCCAGCAAGCATTCGGCCACGTCGACATACCCGTTGCTTACTGCGTAAATCAACGGGGTGTAGCCCTCCGAGTCGCACAGATTGAGCGCGTCGTAGCCGAACACCTCAAGCCGCTGTCGGATGTGAGCGACCAGCACCCGGACGCAGTCAACTAACCCTCGTCCAGCACACGCGTGGAGCAAGAACTCCGTTGTTTGCCCACTGTCGCCAGTATCGAAGCTCCCTGACTCCAGCAACACTATCAACGTGGCTGAGTGGTTGCCTTCCACCGCTAGTTGAGGCGCGTTCAAGAACCCTCCTGTCGTTCGAGCTTCGGTATTGGCTCCGTGGTTCAGAAGCATGTCGACAGCCTCACTTTGACCCAAGGACGCGCACAGGAGGAGTGGAGTAAACCCTTCTTCATCGGGAGCCTCATGCCACGCTCCATGCTCGATCATGTACTCTGCTAACGCGACCCGTTCGTCTCGAGCTCGTACGTCACTTGCGTCAAGTATAGCGCTGGGTGGAGGGAGGTTGGCCAGCAGGAGGTGCAACGCGGTCTGGCTGTGGTAGTTGGCGAGGTTGATGTCGAACGAGTTGCGCAGACAAAGCTTTACGAGGCGCTTGTGTCCTGCCGCCGCCGCAAGATGGAGAATGCCGTTACCTTCAGCGTCCATAACGTACCAGAATCCACTCGCAATGGCGCGCTTGACGGTCGTGTAGTCGCCCTTGTACGTGGCGAGGAGAATCTTCTCGGTCCGCACTTCCGCCGCGTATTTCTTCGCCCTGTACCCGCGCCAGATCGTTTGGATCTGCAGTGCCGCGTGCATCTCCCAGCGACGGCGTTTGGCTGCCTGTCGACCGAGATACCCGCGAAACACGCGCTGGATCAATACGGCAGCGCGGTGGTTCCTCAATGTCTCCGTGAAAACAACTTGGCAGCGATGGCGGCGGTAGTTACGCTGGATGACCAGGGTGCTGTGATTGTGGAGCTGAAGGAGTGCCGACCGCTTCTCCTTCCTCATCGTAACGAAGATCGCCCAAGCAAGCAGCATCGTTCTCTTCGCGGCAAGCCGTCTAGCCTGAGCCATCTCTTTGATACGAAGCTCCAAGTACGTGTTCCGCACCAGCATATCGAAGCACATCCCAGCTTCTCGGTTCCTGACGCGACGCAAGATGGCTTCGACCCCTCTGTCCTGCATCGACTTGATCTCCCCCCGCTTCTTGGCGATAGTTCGACCTCGATAGCCGCGGTAGACGCGCTGGATGGTGACTGCTTTTCGATGTCGATCGCGCTGAAAACGGAACACTTGTCGCGCCACTCGACCTCTGTACTGACGTTGAATCAAGACAGCAGCCTCCAGCTTCCGTACCTTCATCATGTCGACATAGCTGACCCAGCGGTGGAACCAGTGACCCTCTCGTTTCTGCATGATTGTCGCGAAATTCTCACGCAGCGTTTGCTGCTCGACAGTGAAGGCGGCCCACTGGTTGAACAGTCGATTCATCATGCGCGCCTGTACCTTGAGCAGATACTTCTTGGCCATCTTGTTGCGCTTGGCACGCAGATTCAGCTGCTTACGTAGCTGCGCGTGCTCTTTCCGCTGGCGGATGAAGTGTTGGATGGATCTCGCTGCGCGTGCCATGCGCTTTTGGAGAGCGAAGTGCAGCTTCCACTTCATGAGCTTAAATTTCAAGAACAAGAGGTTGGCCTTGCGTCGGTTCTTCCTCCTTGTCACGAACACCTTCCATTGATCCATCACGTGGGCGAGCTCCTTCTTCTTCGAAGCTGCGGCACGCTGCGTGGCTTCTTCTTCCCGAGCTTTCTGGACGAGCTTCTTCTGCTTCTCTTCGAGTTCGCGCTTCTGCTTCTCCTCCTGCTCCTTCTTCGCCTTCAATCGGAGCTGGTGACGTTCCATGTCTTTCTCGCGCATGGCTTCAAGCCGCTTGCGCTCCAGCTCCTGATTCTTCAGCCTAATCTCTCGCTCTCGAATCTGCGCCGCGAGTTTGTCGCGAGCATGTTGCTTGGTCTCTCGAGCGCGCTTCCGAGCGCGATACGCGCGCTGGATGCGGATCACCATGCGAAGTCGAAGCTCCTCCATCTGCTGCTGCCATGGCACAGCCAGCAGCGTAGAGGCCTTCACCGCGATGTCGTGCTTCTTCTGCAGTCTCCCGATGTGCGCTTCAAAGCGACCAAGTACCGAGACTAATTCCTTCGAGGGTAATGGTGTACTGGTGTCTTCGTTGACCCTCGCAGGCCCTCTCACAACCGACTGCTTTGGTGGAGACTTCACAGCCACTACCTCTTTCCATACGTTGTTGACGAGGTTCTCTCCGTCCGTGATCTTCTTCTGGATATGCTGCAGCTCCTGTTCCTGCAGGCGGATGCGGTTCTCGAGCAGCCGAAGCTGCACTCGGAACTGGTTGTTGGTGTTGCTGCGCTCCATCTTCATCAGCTCGATCTTCTGGTTGCGTAAAGCGCGCTCCTGCTCGGCGTACAGCGTGACCCATTTGTCGACTTTGGAGTCAAGCGTGATGGTGTCTCGAAGGCGGATTAAACTCGACAGGGACTCGCCGTCGTCGTTGAATTTGAACTGAGCAAGGATGTCTTCAGCGACTTCGCCGAACATTTGCACCAGTGTTGTGAGGAAGATCTCCGCAGAAACCATGAAGCGCTTCTCGTCGCTTTGGAGTCGACTAACTATCGGCTCGCGGACAATGTACTGCGCCAGGAGGATGGGGGCTGCGATGCGAGTAGTGCTGCTGGAACGGATGCGTCTTGAATACTCGAACACACGCTGCATCACGCTCTCGCAAGCTGCTTTGGACAGGAAAACCTGCTTGGTGCCGTCTGGGATCAATGGATGATTGCGGAGTTCAATCCAGTTGGCTGCGATATACTTCTTCGACCCGCTGGCTTGCGATGAATGAGCCTGCTTCTCTTTGGCCGCGAGATCCAGATCCAGTTCCTCTTGTAGATGGCTACGGACAAACAGGAAGAAGAGGAGTGCGTCCTCGTCCAGTATTTCTCTCAAGAATGAAGCGAACAGTGCCACCTGCGGGAACTCATCGCGATTGAGCTCGATGTTGTACATGAGGTCCATGCACTCTTGATCGGCGAGCTCTGGCAATCCGAGCGAATGGTGGATGAATCTACGTGTGAAGAACGGCATGGCTAGCCACCCTGGAGTGGTCATGCGACTCTGTGGCGTAGCCTTCGGCTTTGCCCATGAATCTGACGGAGTCGAGTCGGCCTCCACCTTTTCCGACCCCATCTTCAGTAACAAGATGTCTCCAAGAGCGTTGTAAATCACTTCGATCGTACGGAGCAGCCAATTGATGCCGCGTTGTCTAGGAAGCAAGCTCTTTGGTGTCTCCGTCGGCACAACGGCCTCGAAGAATCGAGGGTATCGTGACCGCAACATCCGAGTCGACACTTTCGCAGGAGTTGAATCTTTCTCTGGCTCGACGTTTTGTTCATCCTGATTCCGCGGCGCCAACGTGTCAGGTAGTGTCCTCGATGGCGGCTTCGCCAGTGGCTTATTGTTTGGGCCACGACCGGCTTGACTATTTGATGCCGCTATTCGGGACCGATCACCGTCTTTGAGAGCTGTCCTCTCCTCAGCTGGGAGCAGTCCACGCTGGCTGCGAGATGACACGGTACACTAAGACAACAGCCTTCGCTCAATACCCATGCGGTATGTTCATGCTACTTGCCTACCGTAGCTGGCAATTGATGTACTCGATCTTGTCAAGGTACGGCAACAGCATTTTCTTCTGCTCCAAGACTTCCACGCTCATCTAATCCCACCAAAGGTACCCCCGATGCCGTTATTTCAACACACTTCTTATACACAACTCCTGATCACAGCGCGTACCTGAGCTGGCAGTGCTTGCTTCTCCGGCACAATTGGGCGGCTACTTGCGATGACTTCATTGTGTTGAACTTCCACTTGCGGAGCCGGAGATTGCTGCTCTGGATGAAGCATGGAAGCCAGCCACGCGACATTGGCGACCGTCTCCAAATCGCTAGCGCTCTCCTGCCGCTTCTTCTTCCTCGTTCGCTGCGCGCCGGCAGCCAACGACACTGCGCTGTCCAATTCATACGGAGAGCGCTTTGTCATGACGCAGGTAGTTGAACGTGCTCAAGGTCAGAAAACACCAAGAAAAAATAACCGCCCATTCGTACACGCAAAAGTAGCACGGTTCGTACGAGTAAACACTACACTTAGTATTACTATGTCCGGACAATAGATTAAAACCTCGTGAAGGTATCCAATGATCACACTGTCTAAAGCACTTCAGCGCCTGTTGCCGTAGCTCTCCACATTTACTCTTCGCGTGCTCAGCTCGCGCTTCTCGACTTCCCGTTGAGCCGCCGCTTGCTTCACCAGCTCGCGGATCTCCGCAATATCACGCAGACCGCGACGCAATTGCTGCTGCATCGTGTCGACCGAGTCGCGCATGACCTTCAGGTCTTCGCTGTCGATCGCGATCTCGTCGTCGCTCTCCATCTCAACGAAGGGCTCTTTGGGGGCGACAGCGGGGTATTGCCTCCTCCTGTACTGGAAGAGCGCTCCCAGTAGGAGCTGCCGGTGCTGGAGCACGAACTTGGCCTGGCGCCGCTGTAGCGCGCGACGCCGCAGACACGCCTTCCTCCGGCAGGAGCAGCGTCGGCACGTTTGTTCTGAATGGGTCGCCATTGCGCGATGGTGTGTGATACTTGGTCGTCGATAGGGTCTTGAGTGTGGAGACCCACTTCACGTCGAGCACGTAAATCGGGAACTGAGCTCTGGTCGTGGGAGCTCCGAGTTCGCGGCTGCCATTGAATCAACGGCGGCGGCTGACGCACTCCCAGGGGCAAAGAAGCCGCTCGAAGACGACGAGCGCCGACGTCCCCTGCACAGAGCGGTTTGAAAATTGAGGGTCCCAAAAAGGAGAGGTTAACGTTTCATCGTCCTCGGGCCGTGGGGTTGCCGTGCCGAGCTGGGCTGCACCAGCACTTCGGCAGTGTTCGAGGCCCAGGCGCAAGCACGACAAAGGGGGCAATTTGAATCAAAGTACAGTATCAAAGTTTGATGACCGGCGGCAAGCCAGCCCCCATGCAGAGGCGGTCTCAGCAGCGATTTGACTTAGCCGCCAAATCGCTGCTGAGACTGCCTCTCGCGCCACCGAAGGCGGCCGAATTCCCCTGCTGGAGCAGATGCACGCTGTGCGTTTTAACTGGGGTTTGTATGGGAACTTCCCATTGGGAAGGCGCAACAACCTTCCGAGCTGGTCGTGGTGGAGCTGTTGAAGTGGCGGCGGTAAAGAACCAGCACCGAACCCGTTATCCCTTCGTTAGCATTCCGCCGGCAATGGGCCTGATAATGATAATGCCCTTCTCGCAATAGCACCCGTGCCCCATAACTGCGTTCGTGGCCACGGCCCGCAACGTCCTGCTCCCTTTCGCTGGGGCGGGCGGCGAGGACATTGGCGAGCAGCCACTCCGTCGCCGTCACCTTCAGTAGAGCTTGAGAGCTGCTGGGAGTGTCATCATCGCAAGGTGGTGCATGATCTCATTCCTGTGATCGCCCACCCGCCCGGTCATGTGGTTGTCTTGGAAGTGGAGGGTGTCTGCTTCGACTGCGTTTTCGTCACCTTCTGGGCATTCAGCCTTCGCTATAGTAAACACATCGTGATGACAGATGTCTGGACGCTAGTCGTGCGACAGGACAATAGACACCTTTTGCTCACGTTTTTTACGGATTCTGCTGCCTCCCTGAGTTTCGTAAATTGTAAAATTGCCAACGACACCTTTTGCCCACGTATATTCAATTAGGTACGAATATCAATCTTCGACAGGGAATCGAGGCCAGCTAAGTACCACACGAACTTTACAGCTCTAGTTGATGACCCTGGCGCTAGGATAAAGGGTTTACACTATAGCTGGAGTCGTCCGAGGTGACGAGAGGAAGTCGGGTTGGTGCTGCTCTCGTCCTGAGTGCTCCCAGCGTTTTTCCGCAAAACATAAAAGTAAAAACCTTCAGTATTGACATCGGGAAGCCTCGAACTACGTGTACATCGGGCAGATGAAGAAACTCTCGTGGATACTCCAGCGTTGACACTCGGTCCAGGACCAGCTCCTTCCACCCGAAATGAGTCTTTCGTCGCGCGTTCTAAGACGGTGAAGGTCTTGAACCCCATCGTCTACACACAAGCGCCTTATATCAAACATAACGTTTCCACCGTGTTTCCGATTGATTTCAGCTAAGCTTAACATGTTCGTATATTCAGACGATTTTCATCCGTTCATCATGCAGCCACTCGGAAATGTAAAAGCTGACTGGTAAGAGGACCAAATCTGCTCTCCTTGAAAAATACTTCTCTAGCTACGCCTTACGGCGTACTTGAAAGATCGATTAGACAACCGGCACCGCATGCAGTTTGCTTGAAGAGCTTTTGGTGTTAACGTAGACTTATACTACTTAGAGCAGCAAACAACGGACGCGTTGGCAATATATACATATCGTTGGTATATTGTCAAAAGCTCGAACATGTTTGCAGAGTACACTATTCTGCAGCATGTACGTCATGCGTGTGTACTACTCATGCAAGATTCATAAGCGGATCAGCTTTATCGCGCTTGACGAACAGCCCATCCAGCACAAGATCACCAAGTGCGTTGAGGGATGCGATTAATGGGATACACAGAAGCCTGTTCAGAGCCAAACTGTTGGTTATGAGGCCTACAACGAGTTTTTGACCGCCTTGCGGTCAGATATGGAACTATATAATAACTGTGTGCGGTAGAAAAAATATGTTTGGCCCAACTGACCGGAACACGTCAATTTTCATCTTCTATGATCAAGGACAAGTGAGCATAATACTCCTCGTTCGGCTTTACCTCGATACAAGCACAGCGGTGCTGCCGAGGTCGTGCAGCTACGACGCGTTGATGCGCATGCCGTCTTATTTGTACAACTCGTAAAATTACTCTTTAAACTCGATAAATTATTTTATAGTGTTTCCATATAACATTTTATGTCAAAGGTATATCATGATAAACAGTATGTCGTTCTGCCATTTTACGGAATGACTTTTCCGTATTTTGTGCGGAAACGTGTGCTCGAAAACGCGTAAATTACGTGGGCAAAAGGTGTCTAATAGAGGATGTTAGCAACTTCGTAAATAGCGACTCACATTTACGGTCAACATTTTGATGTGTTTAGTTAAAACAAAATCGTCGACAGTGTTAGCATTCTCGTATCCGTCCATTTACGAAATCCAACTGACTCCTAGCGAGAGAGGCCGCCCTGCTGACACGAGATCCCTGCATTCGATGCCATGCTGCTTCGCGCTCTGAGCGCCCCGAGTGACTGATCATCCCAGGCGTTCGAGGCTCAACGAGCACAGCGATGCGTACTGCAAGAGGTACTTCCGCTTCACCGAGGATGCGATTCGCGCGCTCAGCGCAGCACTACATTTCTCGACGTCATCACCCGCGATAGAATCAAACGCTACAGTATCGAGGCGCTGGGCATCTTCTTAGGTTGACATATCCAAACCAATAGTACGATCAGGAACTCGGACATCACTACTCTAAGCAAGATATTCTACTTTATGCTACTCTTTGTGGGCAATGGCTGCCTACTCTACTTCGACGCGCCGTTATGACTTAAGACGCGCAGCCGAATCGTCGTCATCCTCGTGTGCCTCGCTGGGAGAGGCAAGGACGTCACACGGATTAGGGGGGGGGGGCACTTGAGACTGGATGAGGTGGTTCGAGTGACTCGAACCACCGCGACTCGAATCGAGTCGCGGCGCTACATGTTCCTGTAAGCGCCATGGGGCCATGGTGCTCGAGGGGGAGATGCAGGATGAGGGTAACGAGCCAATCAGAAGGCTTGTAGTCTCGTGAAAAAGCCTTACGAGTTTCTCGGGAGATTCCGTACTAACACGACGCCCCTCTTACGAGTTCGGGAACATAGACAGCGGTGGTCGAGTGTCTTTGTCCCCAACTCGTAAAATACCAATTTGCTAACATCCTCTAATAGCGGTCGCTGTAGAAAGTCAAACACGTCCTCTTCGAGATGACAAATAGCGTACGTAGCTGCAGACTCCGGTAACCTCCGGTAACAAGCACATTGAGCTCGTCAGTCGCAGTGGAAGGAGTCGTCACTACGCGCGTGCAGGACCTGCAGCAGGTGAGTGCAGGTGACTGAGGCAACTTTTAGCTAGTTTGTGGTGCCTATTAGGGCCTGTTTCATTTGAGAATAACTGGAATAAGAATAGCGGGAGTTATTCCTCCCGCTTAATTACGACAAAATGCGATAATCTTATTGGCTAAGAAGTTATTCCTAGGAATAAGTTAATGCTCAGGGGGTCCACCTTTTGGGAAATGGCAGGTGGAGGGGGTCCACGTTTTGGGAAATATCCAATAAGTTATTCTGACTTTGAAAGTCAGGATAGCTATTCTGAGCGGAATAGCTACATGGCCGGGGCTTCCTCACCTCTCCGTCGAGGACCCCAGACTCCGCAGGCCAGCCGCTGCTGACGCTGCTGGGAGTGTGTAGAGACTTCGTGGCGAGGTGAGGAAGCTCCGGCCTATACAGGGGTTGGTTGCGACAGGGTAGAGCAGCTTTAGTGCTCCTCTAGAGCCCGCTCGGGGCCTCACCACGGCGCGCTTAGTGACGAACAGCGAGCAGTGCTCGAAGCAGTGTTCGTGAGAGCGGACTTTTGTGAATGTCGCGCCAGCCAATGATTTGCTTCCTTCCATAACGCATATTCTTTTTCCCAGTTATTGTGGGGCTTTATTCTCCACCTGTTTCGTTTGAATAGCGTAGAATTGTTATACCGGCTCGGCGCTATTCCCGACTTATTCTCAAACGTAACAGGCCCTTATCGTCTTGGAAGAGTCAAGTCAAGTTACTTAACGCCTTCAGCAGAGAGGAACACTGACAATTGATGGCAGGCGATGAACACCCAGAACATGACGATCCGTCAAACTCGTTATGGTACGTATGGCGTGAGGATGGCACAGAGAGAATCAGCCCAAGTGTCCAATGACCAACAAACAGTGTCGCGACGCTCTGTAGTAGTGGAGCATCTCAGTCGCGTTGCTCCGTTGAGTTGCTTAGGGGGCCGACACCCTGCAGTGGAACCTACACTGCAAGCCGACGTCCCCGCTCTCCAACCAAATGGATCTAATGAAGCTGTTGACCATTTCGGTCTAAGCACATCTAGAAATATATTAGAGTTGCAGTTCAGACCATCACATCAGTGCACAATTAGGAATTAGGAACACTACTTGACCTGCAGGAAGAAGTCGGAACTACATCGCGAGCTCTGCATGCTGGGGGTTGCACCCCCAGACCCCCGCATTACAAAACTAACGGGTCCGTTCGCTGGAAAGCTCGTCGCTGGGCCCGCCTCCGCAAATACCGCGCGGCCCTGCTTCGCGGGCACCTTGCTCCTCACAACCGCTCGCTACCGCTTTTAGTGCTGATTGCACGCGAGCAGGTCAATGGTGCTCTTGCTGGCGATAGTATGTCTATTCTTATTTTCTTAAACAAACTGTAGGAGACTCAGTCTGACGCGCCCGTATATAAGCTTGCTGACCCTGTCCCCGTCGCTCTAAATCAGGGTACGAACGAATCGTGTACCTCCGATTTAATGACATACGGTCACTAAAATCCGCATCTTTATGCAGTGAAATCTCAAATCCTGTCCACTTCATAATTCTAGAAATGTCAGTAAGCACAGGATTTTTTTTTGTCAGAAATGGCCCTGGGCGACTCATCCAGAATGTCAGCCCTAACCCGTTCCTTCTAAACTGATGTCAGATAAGTAAATGAGGGTATGGACCCTTGAAAAAGCTAAGTAAAAGTGAGTGCATCGACTTCGCCCCCCCAAAATAGCCCCTGGACAATTGTGTGTCCCTCCGTTCGAGAGTCCAGTTCAGTACAAATGATCAAGGCGGCGATTCTGGCGGCAGCGGCGCTGCTGCTCTCGGGCGTCTGCGCGCTGGACGAGGCCACGCTGCGGCTGAGCGTGACCAAGGAGCGCAGCGCGGCCGAGTGCGACGACAACTGCGAGCGCGACTTCATGCCCGTGTGCGGCTCGGACGGCGTCACGTACGGCAACGACTGCCTGCTGGAGTTCGCCATCTGCGAGAACGCGACCATCTCCAAGCTCTCGGAAGGCAAGTGCATCAAGCATTCGACGTAGATGCGACAGAAGAGTTTTGGGGCCGAGCAGTGATAAAACAGAATACATTTGGATGTGCATTTTCAGTATGATGCGATGATACTATTATCGGGGAGGAGGCATGAGTAGGTTCCAGGCCAGTAAATATATGAATAATACTCAGTCGCGCATCAGAGGCATCACAGTTTGCCATGTCGATAGACTTTTTTTACTGGGTTGCAGTATACCTGTCCGTTTCGACCGCTTACCGAGATCAAACGGAATGGCCTTAGCTATACTACAGAATGCGGAGAAGTTGAATGCGCAGCACTCTATTGATTCTCCCCCGATTGCACGATGAATACAGTACCATGAATACTGTGCAACTTGAGCAAATTTGTTAGGTATTTTAATTTGGTCGCTTTGTAGTTCGAGTAAATCTTCGGGCATTCGTTGTTGGAAGTTGCATGATGCAACGTGCTGATGGCGTTGCGAACTCTATCGTGCCAGCATATTACCGATCATGAGACGGATCTTGCCTCCATTTGACAATAAGACAAGATCGGCTAATGATACGATCCTCCCAATTTTCAAGAAAACTTCCCTTGGGTGCGTTACCACTCACTTCATGCGGCAACTAGGGCAGCCACATTACTACTGTAGGCTTGTACTAAGTTGGGGCAACGAGTGCCTGTCGGAATTCGCAGAATTTTTTACCGGTACATGCAAGCAGAATATGGCACACTTTGGGCAAAGAAAACGGGTGTCTTAACAAAACACGCCTTCGCAGAAGATCCAATACTGTAGTATTTCGAGGCCGGAAGGAGCACGCTTTGCATTCCACCATTATTCGGGAGTTGTCTGTGCCAGCATATTACCTAGTGATAGACGCTTCTACTCTTCTTTTATGCAGTGCTCACTCCGAGTGTGACTGGTGTTAATAAAAAAAAAATAAAACAAAAAGATACTACCGGTACTTCTTTTGATAAATGGATCTTGACAATAGGACAATACCGACTAATACACTACGTAGTATTACATCAATCTCTGAAAAGACAGTTTTACGCCACGACTCAGTTCGTGAGGCAAGGTGAGGCGGGGATGCTGCATTGCATTGTGGCACGTGACATTGCTATGCTTCACTCAGCGCCAGCCACGAATTCCTACAATCCACAGCGAAATCCACCATAAACCTCGAATAATACAGCAATAAACGGTACACTACCTACCGTAATTATAGTAGTCTCACATGATGGGAGGGTTAGGGTATCCATGTTGCAGCCTATTTGACAAAATGCATGATTGATTGGCGAATTCAGACGAATTAGCTGATTCGATTTCGGGGTCTGTTGCTTTCATAGGCCAAAAATTCGATCGTGGACAACTTGTCAAAGTGCGAATTTTGTACATTTTCTGCAAAAAACGAGGTGAGACTAATTACGGTAAGCAGTGTAATGAATTAATAATAAACAACGAACGCGCGGCACATGCTTTTAACGTGATAGTGAATCTCTAGCCGTCCGTACAATGGACTCCCGGCAGCCCTCACTTTGCTTTTTTCTTTATCCTGACCACTCGCTCACGATGAAGCTTTTCTCCGCCTTTTTGCCGTGTCTTTGCTGGTAGCAAGCACCACGATCATCGACGCAGGCACCAACAACCTTCCCCAGGTCCAAGTTGACTCCAGCTCCGACTACAAGCAAGGTGAAGTCATGCCCGCCGATCAAACGGCAGCAAGTAGCGCCGAAGTCTCCCAAGAATCCCCCACTCAGGGCAACCCCAGCCAAACCAATTCTGGTAACTACGACCCTGCTCAACACTCCGGGAGCTATGGCGAATCCCAGAAGCAGACTCCGCCTGTCTTCACGGGCAAGTGCACTCTCACTGGAGACTACGTCAACAACACAGACGTGAGTGCGTGCAACACCATCGTCATCGACTCTCTCCGGGTGCCTGCAGGCGTCCAGCTGAATTTGACTCAGTTGCAAGACAATGCCAAGATCAAGTTCCAGGGCACCTCCACCTTTGGGCCGAAGGTAAGTTCTGTGCGCCACTGATCAGACATTCCCCTAGTTTCGATTTGTAAAGTTTTTTTATAAGTTTTTTCTTCTAAACTTTATGCATTTCTGCTAGTTATGGTCGGGTCCGCTGGTCAAGGTGAGAGGAAACAACATCACTGTCACTGGTCCCGGTACACTTGACGGCCAGGGCGCTTGGTGCTGGCCCCAAGGCCGAAAGGTCACGAAGCCGGTCTCCTTTAGGATCCTCGAGACGAACTACTCTACATTTTCCGGGTTCAAGATGTTGAACATGCCGTATCGCACGTTCAACGTCTGGGACTCGAGCTACACCACCATCAACGGGCTCACACTCAACTCCAGCGCCGGAGATGGGGTCGCCAAAAACACGGACGGGTTCGATCTGAGCCGGAACAACCACCTCACGATCACCAAGAACCGCATCTACAACCAGGATGACTGCCTCGCCATGCAGTCGAGCGCCAACACCGTATATAGCGACAACTACTGCAGCGGCTCTCACGGTATTTCTATCGGTTCTCTCGGTGGCCCAGTGCTGAATTCGTCCTACACGGTGAATGGACTCAAAGTCACGGGAAACACCATTGTGAACAGTACCAACGGCATCCGCATCAAGACCACCATCGACCTCCAGGGGCTCGTCACCAACGCCGTCTACACGAACAACCAGCTCGTCAACGTGACCAACGCCATCGTGATGCACTCGGACTACAACAAGACCAAGGGCGGCTATTCAGGCAAACCCACGAGTTTGGTTGCGATCAAGAATATCAAGATCAACGGACTCAAGGGTACGGCGACAAACCTGTACGACCTCCTCGTCACAGTAAAAGAAAAGTCGCAACAACAAGTATATTTTCTCGCGATCCCCTTTCTCCGCGTACTTTGTAGTACGCGGAGAAGGGGTCGCGAGAAAATATACGTGTTGTTGCTTCTTTTCTTTTACTGTGACTAGCAAAGACACGACCATGCGTTGCCGTAGAAAATTGTTGGGATCGATGCGCAGAACGAGGCCGACTCTTGAGGAACTGTATTTGCTACTACAGTAGTAGAAAAGCGGTCGGAAGTTCTTGCTCGGCTGATAGCTTACAAAAGAACCAGTTACGAAGGTAACTAAACGATGTTACGCGTAGATACGGTCAACAAAACGAATCTAATAGGGTTACAAGGTATTGTGCCTTTCACTTATAGGCAACCCGGAGCGTTGCTCCGGGATGGTACACAGGTCGACGAATAGTTTCATGGACGATGATAACGGATAATAATTGAGTAAATCCAAAGTTGTTTTGTTTTTAATCCTTAAAAGCACTACCAGCCCAACTCTCTACTCATTCCACAATTTATCCCCCAAGCCCTCAAGTTAAAAGTTTCTTTGTTTGTTTTGTTTTTGAATTGAGGATCATTATTGTCACTTAGCTAACATCCTCAAGTTAAATGGTCAAGATCAGCGCACCATGCGTCTCTTCTTCGTTCCGTAGCATCTTCGGCTAAGAGTGATTGTGTATTGAGCAAATTGACATGTAAAATGCAGCCTCCAGCTAGACAAGCCATGTTGTTCATCTCCAGCTAAGCTTGGTCGATTATGGCGCAAATTGATACGCCTTCAGCGAAGCCATGACGCTTTCATACTGTACTAGAGCGTCCGTAAGTGTTTGAATGCAGGTTTTGGTCAATAATAAAAGATTAGTATCAACCTTCGGTAAATAATGTGCATAAATCTTAGCATTTATCGACGGGTACCCGATTCCGGCAGATATTAGTTTAACACTTCTAATCCGAAGATTATTCCGGAGAATCCGTAATTCCTAATATATTAATTAACGTATACCGAAAAATCAGTACTATATATCATGTATCAAGCCCTTTCGCGTGCCACGTGGCCTAACCAAGATATTTGATTGGGCAATGCGGTGGGATGGGCAGTACAGAGCATGACCAACATACTCCCAATGGCGATCTCCCTGCGAAACCGTTTTCCCCCTTGCAGCGACGGGACCGATAGCACAACAAGCATTCAGCACAGTGGATCTCCTTTCACTTGCTCTGTCGACCTAACACTTTGGGTCAATCTTTTCAACCACCTTAGCTACTTCTGGTATGCGCACGCTGTTGCCGACAGTGTTGCGCTCTTGCCTTCGTGACGTACATGGGTACCAATATTTGCTGCCTAGCCCAATGATATCCTACAAACGAGATCAATTGACGAAAACATGAACGATGTTTCAGAGTGTTCATGTTCTCTTAGTGGTCTTCACCAAGTGTATGGTGCTTGCGCAGTTTTGACACGATAACGCTTTCATCTCATGGAAGCCATTGGTAGCTGGCATTGGGCCATTTCATTATGACGTTTATTGCGATCATGCGGCTATCGTGGTTATCTACGAGGTAATCCATCGATCTCGACTTGTCAATGAGAACCCGAGTCACTATAATCCTTGCTTGATCCCACGCAATGGTTTCGTCGCCACCTCCAGCATCCGAGTAGAGCAAGAGGGTCCAAACGTCTTCTTCAACATTGAGGTCATCCTGATCAGCATCGGCGAAGAGTCGATGACGCCGCTGTGCATCCAAGAAGCTGTCCAAGTCAACGTCGTCAAGCGGAACAGCGCTGGCCATTTCTGGAACGCACCGCGCTGTACTCTTCCCCTCCGTAACGCCTGGTTCAGCCGCATCCTCTGTCACTACCGCCGTCTCCGGTACGCCATGGCTGGGAGTCTCCACAACATCCATCGCCTCATCCGAAACATCTTCTGCTGTATTCTCCGGAAGGTCCGCTGGCGTCACCGTTGCTGCAGATACCGTAGAATCCGTAACAACAATAAAGTCAGTATCATTGCAGCCAATACATCTCACCACAACATCGTACCCTTCTTGCGTTGCTTCGAAGGCGCCCTGGACGTCATCGCCTTGCGCTTGGCCGCCGCTCCACACCTTGTCGCCTTGCTAGCCGCTCTTGGAGCTCTTGCCACCTTGGCCGGAGCAACGGCAGTCCTCGCCGGAGAGTCTCAGGAGCCGCCTTCGTCGCTTGTATAGGCTTCGTAGCTGCAAGACGCTTAGCCGCTGCCTGAGCAAGTGGCAGGCCCGTCGTCGTAGGAGTCGCCGTGGCCGTCGCAGCAGTCGCCGTGCCTGTCGGTGCCGTCCGGTCCGTCGCAGCAGTAGCTGTAGCCGTCGCGGCAGTCGCTGTGGTCGTTGCAGCAGTTGCTGTGGCCGTCGCGGCCGTTCCAGCAGTCGCCGTGGGCTGCCCAAAGGCCAACCAGCCTTTCCGCCGACAGTATCACAGCAAACTAGTTTCACCTGGCCAGTAAATTGGAGTTTAGTAGCCGTAAGCAACCTCAACGCGCTAAAATAAACGTACCAACAAAGTAGTCGACGCATTCTTTCCTTTGACGTTCCCACCGGGTGGCAGGTCCCTTTGGCCGTTGCTGAGTCCCGTTAATCTCTTTTAGGTCCAGCCCTTCTTCGTCAACTCGCGCCATATCTGCTGGAATGACTTCTCGAACGCGTTCATGGCGCCAGAGTGATGGTGTCTTCTCGGCCGCCGATATCGAAATGAAAGGCTGGTGACACCCACGCGTTCTCCTTCGGAAATTTAGATCTGGTCCCCCAACCCTTTCCGAAAATCTTCGTGTCGCATGCGATATGGACTATACAGCTGACCTGCTTAAATTTATCGCATACAAACTTCTATATGTGGATTTAGCTCACTGAGAATTCGTTGCGGACATGGCTGAATATTTTCACCTCTATAAATTGTATTCCGGAGAATCCGTAATGTCGGAGTAGAAGTGTTAAACATTACAATTAAGAAAGAAAGACCCGGTTTGGTACCCGGTTGTGGAAAGTTACAAGTTTTTTGCCGGGGCCAAGCACAGGTCTTCGACCTGTGAATTCTGCCATGATAATTTTGGCATAACTCTAATCCCTTATCGACCATAATTATGCTCCGAGTTAGCTAATTTCCATGTTAATTCCGGGTCGCCCATTCGTGGCCGAATTAGGAGCGGCGATGGTGAGGCCGAGTTAAGGCGGAATAAGCTAATCCAGTCTGCGTTAGGCGGAAACAGAGCGATTGGCGGTTTCCTACCCGCCAATCCATGCCATTCTGCTCGTATCTCCATCGATTGCTCTTAAATGCTGATCGCGGATGTTAGGGGAAGCTCTCACAATCTTAGGCAGAATTAGCACTAAATAAGCGTTGATCGCCCTTTTATGACTCTAATTCCGCCTGAATTAACAGCTCACCCGCCAAAATACGTGAAAGGCACAATACATCCGCACTCTAAGAGCATCTCCACCGGTTTGAGTAAATGCTGAGCAAATTCCTCCATTTTTTACGCAGATCAAATTTTTGCACAAGTTTGCCTACGGGGGAGACTTTGAGTAAAAGGTTGAATAAATGTCGACCAGCCAGTAGTAGGGCCTAGTCGAGCGCTCTAAGCAGCGCAAGCGTCACAGACCGCAGTGTCGCCCATGCTACGTCATCCCTGGGTCTTCGTCAACGTGTTCCCGGGCCCGTTTTCATCTTTATAGGGCTATACAGCTAGGACTCGTTGTCGCCATTGCTGGCGCCGTGCTAAGAGCTTTAACGCGCTCACTGCAAGTCTCAATGACCGGTGGAGCTGCGCACTGTCTTTAGCACGGTTGTGCCGTTGTAGACACAGATCTGAAGGCAATTTGCTTTTAGTTTTACTCAGCACCGGTGGAGATGCTCTAAAGAGACTACACTGCAGCGAATTTCGCAAATACCGACAATACAAACGGTATACCGGCCAAAACCCACAATTTCATATCAGATTTCCCTCCTTCTGATTCGCTGTCTAAAAGTCCCGTCGATCCTCCTCTCCCATCTGATTCGCTACCATCCACCGAAAGTACCGGTTCCTAATCGGTTCTGCTTTGTCGCACGAACCGTCACGTGCCACACTTCAACGGATCATCCTTGGGAGGAATAAGTGCATCACAACGTCATCTTCCTATCCACCCCACACTATCCTAACAGCTCCACCATTGCCACACCATGGGCTTCTCCTTCATGGACCTGTCCGTGAACCGCCGAGCCGCTGTGGTGTCCGTCTTCATCCTGCTGGCCGGACTGGCCTTCGGGCTCTCCCTGGACGCCAACGCGCACATCCCGCGACCGTGGAACCGCGTGTCCAGCATCATCGGCTGGATCTACTTCTTCTGCTGGAGCGTGAGCTTCTACCCCCAAGTGTTCCTGAACCGCCAGCGCCGCAGCGTCGTGGGGCTGTCGCTGGACTACACGGTACTCAACATGCTGGGCTTCACGTGCTACTCGGTGTTCAACGTGGCGTTCTACTACAGCGAGAGCGTGCAGCAGCAGTATATGAGACGTCATGGCGGCCACCGCAATGCCGTGGAGCTCAACGACGTCTTCTTCTCACTGCACGCAGCAGTGCTGGTCGCGGTGTCGCTCTTCCAGTGTGCGATCTACCCTCGTGGAGGGCAGACGGTGAGCAAGCCTACCATTCTGTGGACGGGTGGGACAGTCGTCGCTGCGGTGCTGTTTGCATTGGCCGTGCTGTTTACCGGTGACAAGGAAGACTCCGCGATCAACACGCTCAACCTGCTCTACCTGCTCAGCTACGTGAAGCTCATGACGACGCTGGTCAAGTGCCTCCCGCAGATCGCGCTCAACTACCAGCGGAAGTCTACGGTTGGGTGGACCATTTGGAACGTGCTGCTGGATATCGCTGGAGGATTGCTGTCGATCGGCCAGCAGGTGCTGGATGCTGCGGCGACCAACGACTGGACGGCTATGACTGGAGACCCGGTGAAGTTCTCGCTGGGATTTGTGAGTATTATTGTGGACGTGGTGTTCATCCTGCAGCACTACGTGTTCTACGCGGAGAACAACCACTTTATGCTGCACGGAGGAGAGGCCAAGCCGTTCTTGCCCAAGTAAAGGACTAGTACTGTAAGAAACGAATGTTGCGAGCGAATTAGAATATGAACGATATCAAAGTATCCGTCTTGAGAACAATGGATGTACTGGGTGGTTTAGCCCTGTTCCAAGCCTGGTAAATACTAAGTATTCTACTAAAGTAGTAGTAGATTCAATTCGTATTTGCTTCGGTTGCATTGATTTCCCTCCTGTAGCCTTGCATCTTAAACCCAAAATGGTTGCTTGCAGCATTATTCTTGATTTAAAAAGAAAGTAACAGAAGAATCATGCTTAAGGTTCAGTTACTAGCGCGTTGAAACGATCAGGTTAACTTAAGGTTGTCGCCAAGAAGAACAAACTCCTGCTCAGGCAAATTTTCTCTAACCGCCTACTTGTAAGTATTCAGTAATTTGGGCGAAGCTGCTTGTTGCCTGCTTTCGTTTCCAATACTTCGGACTCGTAACTTTTGCGTACATTTCTTTTCTCAAACAATCTTTACCACAGTACTGCACCTGCAACTTTTTAACAGATATAGACGTAACGATTAGATACTAGAACCGATAGTATATCGGTACAGTGCTACCGATCGGCCACATCATCATCGAGATACCTTCGAGGAGGTATCCTATCATTCGAAGGTATCACAACGATTCTTCATCATGGATCTGGCCACGAAACACTCCGCGACCATCGTGTCCGCCTTCATCTTGCTGGCCGGACTGGCCTTCGGGCTCTCCCTGGACGCCAACGCGCACATCCCGCGACCGTGGAACCGCGTGTCCAGCATCATCGGCTGGATCTACTTCTTCTGCTGGAGCGTGAGCTTCTACCCCCAGGCGATCCTCAACCGCCAGCGCCGCAGCGTTGAGGGACTGTCGCTGGACTATGCGGTACTCAACATGCTGGGCTTCGCAAGGTACACGGTGTTCAACGTGGCGTTCTACTACAGCGAGAGCGCGCAACAGCAGTATATGAGACGTCATGGTGGCCACCACAATGCTGTAGAGCTCAACGACGTCTTCTTCTCGCTACACGCGGTCGTGATGGTGAATGTGTGGCTTGCCCAATGTGTGATCTACCCTCGGGGAGGACAGACGGTGAGCAAACCTACCATTCTGTGGACGGGTGGGACCGTCGTCGTCGCTCTACTTTATGGGTTGGTAGTGCTGATCACAGGCGACAAGGAGGACTCGGTTATCAACCACTCGATCTGCTCTACCTGTTGAGCTACGTGAAGCTCATCACAACTTTGTTCAAGTACTTGCCGCAGATCACACTCAACTATCAGCGGAAATCCACGGTTGGGTGGACCATTTGGAACGTGCAGCTCGACTTCGCTGGCGGGTTGCTGTCCATTGCGCAGCAGGTGCTGGACGCCGCGGCGACCAACGACTGGACGGCTATGACTGGAGACCCGGTGAAGTTCTCGCTGGGATTTGTGAGTATTATTGTGGACGTGGTGTTCATCCTGCAGCACTACGTGTTCTACGCGGAGAACAACCACTTTATGCTGCACGGAGGAGAGGCCAAGCCGTTCTTGCCCAAGTAAAGGACTAGTACTGTAAGAAACGAATGTTGCGAGCGAATTAGAATATGAACGATATCAAAGTATCCGTCTTGAGAACAATGGATGTACTGGGTGGTTTAGCCCTGTTCCAAGCCTGGTAAATACTAAGTATTCTACTAAAGTAGTAGTAGATTCAATTCGTATTTGCTTCGGTTGCATTGATTTCCCTCCTGTAGCCTTGCATCTTAAACCCAAAATGGTTGCTTGCAGCATTATTCTTGATTTAAAAAGAAAGTAACAGAAGAATCATGCTTAAGGTTCAGTTACTAGCGCGTTGAAACGATCAGGTTAACTTAAGGTTGTCGCCAAGAAGAACAAACTCCTGCTCAGGCAAATTTTCTCTAACCGCCTACTTGTAAGTATTCAGTAATTTGGGCGAAGCTGCTTGTTGCCTGCTTTCGTTTCCAATACTTCGGACTCGTAACTTTTGCGTACATTTCTTTTCTCAAACAATCTTTACCACAGTACTGCACCTGCAACTTTTTAACAGATATAGACGTAACGATTAGATACTAGAACCGATAGTATATCGGTACAGTGCTACCGATCGGCCACATCATCATCGAGATACCTTCGAGGAGGTATCCTATCATTCGAAGGTATCACAACGATTCTTCATCATGGATCTGGCCACGAAACACTCCGCGACCATCGTGTCCGCCTTCATCTTGCTGGCCGGACTGGCCTTCGGGCTCTCCCTGGACGCCAACGCGCACATCCCGCGACCGTGGAACCGCGTGTCCAGCATCATCGGCTGGATCTACTTCTTCTGCTGGAGCGTGAGCTTCTACCCCCAGGCGATCCTCAACCGCCAGCGCCGCAGCGTTGAGGGACTGTCGCTGGACTATGCGGTACTCAACATGCTGGGCTTCGCAAGGTACACGGTGTTCAACGTGGCGTTCTACTACAGCGAGAGCGCGCAACAGCAGTATATGAGACGTCATGGTGGCCACCGCAATGCTGTAGAGCTCAACGACGTCTTCTTCTCGCTACACGCGGTCGTGATGGTGAATGTGTGGCTTGCCCAATGTGTGATCTACCCTCGGGGAGGACAGACGGTGAGCAAACCTACCATTCTGTGGACGGGTGGGACCGTCGTCGTCGCTCTACTTTATGGGTTGGTAGTGCTGATCACAGGCGACAAGGAGGACTCGGTTATCAACCACTCGATCTGCTCTACCTGTTGAGCTACGTGAAGCTCATCACAACTTTGTTCAAGTACTTGCCGCAGATCACACTCAACTATCAGCGGAAATCCACGGTTGGGTGGACCATTTGGAACGTGCAGCTCGACTTCGCTGGCGGGTTGCTGTCCATTGCGCAGCAGGTGCTGGACGCCGCGGCGACTGACGACTGGGCGGCCATGACTGGAGATCCCGTTAAGTTCTTGCTCGGCCTTGTCAGCATCATCGCGGACGTGGTTTTCTTCATGCAACACAATGTGTTTTACGCCAAGAACAACTGCTTTGTGCTGCGTCGCAGAGAAGTTAAGCCGCTGTTGCCAAAGTAAAAGGAGGGAGTGTTGCCAGTAGATTTCTAAGCTACTGGCCGCTTCATTTTCGCGAGTATTATTTCATTCTATTTTTTTCATCACTTGGACTTCTAAGCAACCGCGTTGCTTACAATATTTTTTTCAGCCGAGTTTTCTCGACCCCCTACATCTTTGCAACTCGAGATCAATATTTCAAGCAGTTGAATTCATTGTCGGGTGTAAGGACTCCTCACTGAGGAGTAACTTGTAAAAAAAAAGATTCAGACGAGATGCAGTTTTGCTGGACGTCAGAGCTCCTTCCGTTGAGTTCAAAGGGTGCAATTAAGATGAATTTATCTTTTATCGAACCAGCGCCAACATGAACCGGGTTAATGCGTCCAGAAATTTCTTATATGTTGAAAGAGAATAATCACAATTTCACAGTGAGCTAACGAGACTACCGAAGGAACACTTACTACACGTAGATCCGCCTAGTTTACCTACAGTTCACCTAGAGCAGCATGGCACCCGCCACGAGCAGCAACGTCGAGACGAATCCTACACTCACAGTTGCCACAGAGCTGGAGCCCGTGGTGCTTCCCCCAACGACCTTGTTAGCCGCACCGGAAGACTTCATCAACCCGGACGACCCTGCTGCAGTGGAGCCTGTCGACGTCGATGAACCACTTCCGCCACACGCAGCCGCCACTCGGTCGACCACATCCGTCAGCACGGACACGCTTGAGCCTGGAATGGGTCACCGTATCCCATGGCGGCTCCCATTGCGACAACGTCTTTCATAAGCTCGAGGCACGCGGTGCTCTCGCAAATGGTCGAAATCTGAGAGTCCGTCAACGTCGAGATGGTCGCCACACTGACACCCGTTTCGGTCTGGCAGGTGGCCAGGTTCGTGTTGCTGGCAAGGCTCAGCAGCGCATCCGTGGGGCAGTCCTCCGCAGAACAGGACTAGCGATGGCAACGCTGAGAAGAACAATCAATGCGAACGAAGGCATGTTGACGGGGATCTTGAGAGGAGATTAGTCGGACCGGAGGGTGCTACTCGAGGTGAGTTGAGGAATCACGCGCGCAGGGCGCAACTGGGCACCTGAAGCTTGACGGTGTTCGAACACATCGAGGAAGAGGGTGCATGTATGTTCCGAGGAACTGACCACGTGGCTGGGACCTTGGCGAAGCAAGAAACAGCAGGGGCTCAAAACGCTGTCTGTGGTTGCGTTGCGGGCGGTTGCGACAATCGCAGACGCGAGAAACTGGTCGCCGGACTGTTGTCGTTGTTTCTTAAACATCGGTAGGTGTCTCTTGTCGGTGGACTCCATGGACATTCCCCCAAGAGAGTCACTCGGATAGGATGGCGCTAGAATCAATGCGTTGATGCCACCGTCCAATAAAGTCTCAAAACGTTCGTTAGTACACGTCTTCTCCTTGTTTGCTCGCGAAGGTGAACTGATAAACAAGGAGAAGACGTGAAGGAACACACCAGCTGCTGTATGGAGCGTAGCGACTACACCCTTCACTCTAAATATCTGACCCTGCCAATTTCGAACGACTGCACTGAGTGCTGCCGCTTCTCGCATTGTTCCATCCTCCTGTTAACGATTATGTGCCCCTGTGTGTCTAAACGGTCCCTGGGAACAAGCACCCCGAGGTCAGCGTCAACACTACATTGGTATAATCGCCGCTCCATCAACGGTGCTACCGCATAATCAGTGCCGTTGTTTGGTGTTGCGCAGCCCGCATGTAAGCTTATGGAAAGTAGCGCTAGAGAGATTTATCTAACTTGAAATGAATTCATTTCGCAACTTAATTCAAAGCGCGCAGCGTCGTGTATGGGATTTCCCTTTTCCGCCAACATGCAGCTTCGTTCCAGGTCAACAATTGCTGCACTTGTCACTACCGGAAAAGTCGTATTGGTAGAGCACCCGGAAAGATAGAGCACCTAGCACATTGTCTTAGTAAATAGTTCAAGGCCATATTATGCATGGACGAGGTCACGACAGGACGCAATGTAGGGAAAATGTATTGTGCTTTGCAAACGTTTTGTCGTTTTGACTTGGAGCTTTCCTCGAGTTATAATAAATCGAGATCGATTTAATAAAACGAGATCAAAGAAAGGGACAGATCGATCTATTTAGGCGGCTAATAATTCGACCTACACCAATCCAAATCAGGGTTCGAGGTCGATCTCCTGGTGAATTTGAGTATAACGAGGTCGATCTACGGTAAATCGATCCTTTTTGCGTTTTCAAAAGCGCAATTCGAGGTCGATCTAAGTAAATCGAGATCGTCCATGCTACCCCCTCTCAGAGGGCCGGTCCACAAATCAGGACACAAATCAGAGGGGCCCTCTGATTTGTGTCCTGATTTGTGGACCGGCCTTCCTCGATCTAGGCCATAAAACGGGGCGACATTTTATCTGCAATGCACAATACATCGTATTAAAACACGGTGAGGTGCTTACACAGTGCTTACACAGTTACCTCTTCTACAATGTCCGTGTAGTCTACATGGTTGCTGCGCTTGGGGGCAGGCGCGCTGGCAACATTATTTGGAGGCCCCTATGGCAGGAAAGGACCTGCCTTTAGAAACGAGTTTTGAACTGTCGTGGCGGAAACACAACGAAGCCCCTCCATTGCACGCTCGAAAATCTGATGCCGACGAAACGCAGGCGTTACAGTCTTCGGTCGTCCGACGGAACGCGAGCTATTGAGACGACGAATGTGCTGCTTGACAGGGACCATAACGCCTACGTCGAGAGGCTGCACAACACCGGTGCAGCCGCCAGGCACGTATAGCACCGAAGTGCCCGTATACGCCAACGCGTCGGCAATTTCCGCTTTCTTGTGTACCGATAAGCTATCGAGTATGAGGACTGATGGCTCTACAACGATATACTTCCAGCACTTCTCAATCCACTCCAACATCACTCTCTCATCAAACCAGGCACTCTCTTGCACCGAAAAGGTAGCCACGTCTTCTAAGCATAACTTATTCAGCTCCTTCTCGACGTCTCCACCGGGGGCACCATTGTAAACAAAGTGTGGCGGAAAAATTCTTCCGTCTGCCAAAACGGTAAGCGCCATGATGCATCGGTAACCTTCACTCTCGTTTGTGGTTGAGCGCACAGTTGGGGCACCGACAAATTCCACTGTTGTCCTTGTACCCATCTCCCAGTACAGAGAAGTTTGGTCCATATTGAACAGTGCACGTGCAACCGCGAGGCTAGTATTAGGGTCAAAGATACAATGCTGCGTCGCTACCTCAGTCACTTCCTCGACAAATGGCAGCCGCAGAGCTTCCAGCTCTTCTCGAGTCTTGCGGCCTGAGTGGCAGATGCGTCGAATGGTGAGGTGGTGCCGGCGCAGGAAGCGCTGGCACCAGGACTTCTTGGCGTCCGGGCTTTTGGGCCCCATCACCTCCGGCATGAGCTCTGTAGCCATGTCGATGATGAAATCAACCGTTACGGTGTGCTCCAGCCGCCGCTCATCCGTGATAAACACGCACAATGTGTCCTCGATCGGGGCCGTGTCGGGCTTGCGGCCGCTGCCGCTGAGCGTGAGGCGGGAGGCACGGGAGGGAACCGGAGGGAGGTAGGGGCTGGCTCGAGGCTGACGCTGGGACTCTTGGGCCAGGCGGGAGTACTTGCGCTCCCAGTTCTGCAGCGAAGGGCGGGGGAAGCCACTTGACTCGGCAAACGCTCTGCGGCCCGTGCCGCTAGCGCGTGCAGCACGCCAGTCTTCAACAGCGCGCGCTTTGAAGCGGTTGGTGTAGTGGGTAGGTTTGCGGTCGCGGGGCATGCTGCTACTGGTTTGGAAGTCGGGCTTCTGCTGCTGCTGGAGGTTTGCGTTGTGTGCTTGCCGTCTCGGAGAAGCCGAACCGTTCACGGCGCACGTCGATCAGTCATTTTCTTCCGTGTTTTATAAAATGATGTAATTGCTACTGTGTTTTATAGCCATTTTCGCTTTGTCGCAGTACTTGTACTACCACAATTATCGGGATGATACAGCACAGCGCAACCCGCAATAGAAAATTGGGGCTCTATCATAACGACTTTTCCGGTACATGCTCGTTGACGGTGCGGGGTACATGGTGACTCGGTTTGGCGACGATAACTGTGGACACAAGAGGTCCGATGCCTTTCTTCTACCTCGCCGTTCGACCTCATTTTGCCAGCTCTCAACCATGCCAGTGTAACATCAGGCCTCGCTCTTCGAGGAGAGATGATTGGCTGCCCAAGCGGATCCATCCTCCAGACTTCGTTTGGTGGGATCGACTTTTCGTTGTGCGTGTTCGGTGAATCCGGTGCAACTGCGTTGTGTTTCTTTAGTCTAAGTGGAGGCCTTGAGGCGAGTGACCAGGAGATCGGCATCTCAGTTAGCGTTGAGTATCTCTCGAGCCCGATCAAAAGCTTCTCCGCGCCTGCTCTGAGCGGCAAACGCACTGCGTGCCCCGTGCTGATTGCGCCTACCTCGGTGACACCAAAGACGCTAGCGCTGCTGACGGGTGGTGCTATCCAGCCTGCTGCACCAAGACATTTGAAGGCAGCAAGTAGTGAGAGTAAGTGCGCGTGCAAGTATACGCCTCGTCCGTGCGTCTACTTTCATGGCTTGGGGAACCCAAACGAGGAGGCAGGACTGCAGGACACTCCGAAGTTGACGAAGAACAAGGTTGGAAACATCGGCGAGCACCCGCCGTGCTGCATCACGGTCAAGTACGCTGTTCTCAACACCGTCGACTATGGCTGGACGAACGACTCACTGCAGCAAAAGTTCTGCGATCACTCCCTTCCGATGAGCAGCACCAGTGACTTGAACACGCGCATTATCAGAGACACGATCATCATAATGCACTCGATGGGTGGCCTCACGATGGCGGGCGCTCTCGTCAATGGGAGATGCCGCTTCAGTGACAGCACGGCGTGGGTTAGCATGAGCGCGCCGATGCGCGGGAGCATGGACGCAGACTTCAGCCAAGACGTGTGCAAAAGCTCATTCCTGTCGAAAATCTATAGGCAAAGTCCCGCCTCCGCCGCTCGGAAGTCGCATTCGTACCAGAACGAGCTGAATATTGCGTACGCCGCTGCTCAAGAGGCGTACCGAGGCAATGTGACTGCGGCAATGTGCAGCACCGACTATCGCGGAGTGCTGTCGACCCGTTTCGCTTGGGGCATCACGCTTGGCACAGCCATTCCCCACAAGTCGCGCGAAACGATTGACTTGTGGAGTTTGATAGTTGTTTTGGGGTCTGGATGCGGCTTCGTTTGGCGACAGCTATCGCGATCGGTTCTACGCACCGAAACTCAACCACGCAGACACGGCTTTCCTCACGCACGACAGCTTCTTCAGGGACCTCCAAAAGCCCTTCAAGTGGTTCGAGTGCTTGCTTTAGGCTACGAGGCTGCAGCGAAGCAGGGGATAAATAGGATAAATAGCCCCGAATAGAAGATATCAACCCTTGAATGCTTCCAGGACATCTTGTGGTGCTCCGCTCCGTCCGAAAGCGAAACCGGTTTGAGATCCGAGATCATGGGAGGCGACCCTCGAGGTCGTCGAGCTCAAGTGGTCTTGGGGGACGCACGGGTGGCATTCTCCTTTCGACCCCCTCCCCGCGCACTACTACCAAACTCAACACCAGTCTCTGATACAACACCATGCCTGCTCTGGCCATGCCAGTCAGCCGGCCTGCTGTCAGACCAAGCGCCGCACTCATGACTCCACAATACACACCTCGGACCACGATGAATCGGAATACCGGCACGGTCGGATGTGGTGGCACCGGCTGGAGTTCATCCCGCAGTATAACATCCGTGAACAAGGTCACCAGCTCCGCTACTTGGAGGGAAGAGGCTCTGAACAAGGCCATCGAGAGCGGAGTCGAGATCGTGGTGAATACGATAATCGAATCAAACGAGCCGGAGGACGATGACCCTTTTTCCACTCACCTCGCTAAAGGTACCGATAAGGTTACGGTATAAGGTATAGCTTACCGATAGTTCCTCCGACGTCGAGAGAATCTTCTACCCAGTTGCTGCAAGCGACACCTGCTACTGCGTCACGTTTCCCGACACTACCGACTACAAGCTCACAAGTTGGGTCTTGCACGGCCAAGCATGAAGACACATTGAAACGTCTTTGGAGAGTTTTAGCTACCGTTTGCAGCACAACGCAATGGATACAACGCAGCAGGCTCATCTTTGAAGGAGATCCAGCATCAGTAGAGCAAAGTTGCGTCGAGTTCCGGGTGACGGGAGTTCGTCAGTTGAAGGCAATAGCAAGGAGGGACAAGATGAGTCCCCAAACGGTGGAACAAGGCAAGTTGATGGAGGACTGTATCGACAGTTTTCTATTAATCCTTGAACAACCAGGACAAGTACGGGTAAGCAGCATGCAGCTACCAAGAGAATCGCCATTAGTGGTGATGATGAAATCTTCTTTAGGATTTTAATGGCTATAGTAGTCCAAATAAAGTTCCTTTCACTACTACTACTACAACGACTGCTTTATTGCAGCGCAAGAGCGTTGTCAAGCTCGCACATCGTAGCTCTCACACACAGGTATCATCTCTCTGTGCTTATGCTGATATTGTGCTTTGCAGATAAAATGTCGCCCCGTTTTATGGCCTAGATCGAGGATGGCCGGTCCACAAATCAGGGTACAAAACAGAGGCGGTAGCTCGATTTACTTAGATCGACCTCGAATTGCGCTTTTGAAAACGCAAAAAGGATCGATTTACCGTAGATCGACCTCGTTCTGCCCAGATCCACCAGGAGATCGACCTCGAGCCCTGATTTGGATTGTTGTAGCTCGAGTTATTAGCCGGCCTAAATAGATCGATCTGTCCCTTTCTTTGACCTCGTTATATTAAATCGACCTCGACTTAATGATAAATCGAGGAGAGCTCCAAGTCAAAACGACAAAACGTTTGCAAAGCACAATAAATGTACCTCTATTCATGCCCTATCAGATTTGTTTGGCACTTTTTTGCTGTTCGCGTGCACTTCAGCTTGGACCACCAATCGATCGACTTGTCTGGTTCGAGTTGGACAGGCCGCTTGTCTGCCTGTCCACTCTTCGTTGCGCCTGACCGTCAGGCTGACGCTCAAGGATCGAGGCAAGCCAGCTCTCGTTTGGTTGTGCCTCGATTCCAACGCGTTTGAACGAGCTCCGTCAACTGAGCATACTACAAGTGCACGCTCAGCGTAGATCCGGTTAGTCTGGCAGCGCGTTGCATGCAAGATACTGTAACACCACTGAAAGCTGCTTATATTTTGTCTGGCAGCGATGTAGTACTACGTGGTACGTAAAGCAGGTCTATGTCGATTGTATTGAGGCTGTCGGTCGCCTGTGTCTATCCTTAGAACGAGACGGACGAGCGCAGCTCGGTCGGCAGGCACACGTTGCCGCTGGGGAGGCTGGCCACGTAGGCCTCGAGCGCCGAGTCCACGCGCTCCGCCTCGGCCTCCGACACCTTGACCGTGGAGGTCACGCCCTCGATCACCGCGAACTGCGTCGTGTACAGGTAGTTGCTCAGCGCCAGGACGAGCTTGTCCGTGTCCAGGATCTCGCCCGAGTGGGTCGGGTGGTCGAGCCACACGAGGTTCGAGAGCTTGCCGGCGCCCTCGGCCGTGCACGTGTACGTGTAGTTGAAGCCCGCCGGGTGCACGTAGAAGCCGTTCTGCTGGATGACGTTGGCGCCGCAGCTGGCGGCCATCTCGTGCTCCAGGAAGAGCTTGAGCGACGCGCCCGTGGTCTCGATGGTCATGAGCGTGTTGCCGAACGGCGACCAGGCCAGCACCTCGCCCAGCGACAGGTCGCCGGCTGGCAGGATCTTGTCGCCGCGGATGCCGCCGCCGTTCATGACGGCGACGTCGGCCGAGGCTTCACCGTAGAACTGCAGCGCGGCGTTGGCGAACAGGTGGCCGATCTTGCAGTCCTTGGAGCGCACGACGTCCTGCGAGAGGTCGAGCGACTCACAGAGCTTGCCGATGATCTGGCCCGAGAGCTCGTCCATCTGCGCCTGGTACGTGGCGATGATGGCGTCCAGCGTGTTGTCGGTGGGCATGCTCTCGACGATGGGGATGGCCTGGTGGGTCATGAGTGACTTGCGGTCGTCGTTGTCGCCGTCGGCCGCGTAGTACTCGATGTGCGACTGCCAGACCGAGCGGAAGTCGAAGTCGGCCTTGAGGTAGGGCGTGCCGAAGTTGGTCTGCAGCATCGAGGTGTGGTCGTGTCCACCGATGATGATGTCGATGCCGGCCACCTCCCTGGAAAGGCGGTTGTCGTCGGCCAGGTCCTGGTGGGTCATGGCGATGATGAAGTCCACGCCCTTGGCCTGGAGAATCTCCACCTGCTCGCGGGCGGCCTTGATGGGGTCCTCCCAGTAGAGGCCCTTGCTGGTGTCGTTCATGTCGTACATGACGCCGAAGAGGCCGATGCTGATGTCGCCGTGGACGGGGTCCGTCAGGTTCTTAATGGCGTTGGGCACGGTGCCCCGCAGCAGCGTCTTGTTGGCGATCTCGTAGCAGTTGGCGTTGAGCCACGGGAAGTTGGAGTTGAGCGACACGTTCATGAAGTTCTCGAGTCCGAAGTCGAACTCGTGGTTGCCCAGCGACGCGAAGTCCAGGCCGATGGCGTTGTGCGCCTTGACCATGTGCTGGCCGTTGAACTGCGTCGACCAGAGCGAGGGCGACACCGTGTCGCCGGCGAAGAGCACGAGCGTGTTAGGGTTGGCCTCGCGCATGGCCTTGGCAATCGGCACCACGCGCGAGGGGCCGCCGAGGTTGATGCCGTCCACGGTGTCCTGCAGCATCTCGTACACGTCGTTGTACGATAGGATGTCGAAGTTGGCCGTCAGGTTGCGCGCGGCCTGCGCGCCGCCAGCGGCGATGGCGCCCAGCGTGAAGGCGAGAGTCCCCCAGACATGCATGGCTCGATGACTTGCTGCTGCGGAGATCGCCAATTACGAAATGCCATGCTGGATGCACCAACGGCTGAGAGGGAGACCTTGGCCTACAGACAGAGCTGAGCCGGTGGAATTGAAGACATACGGTGCATCTCGCAGGAGTTGAGCCATGGCGGGTAGGAGCATATTGACGCACAAACGCTTGGCAACTTTGTGGCCCCGCCCCATCTTAGCCCCGTGTTACACATCGCGAGAAATCGATAGTCGGATAGTCGGTCCACACAAGCACTCGAAGGACGGAGCGCTGTCGCCCCATTCGGTCGCTTCGTGGTTTGTGGCTCAACGCAGACCAAAGTGTATCCGGATGGTGAGCTTTGGCCAGACCGAAACGCGATGGAATCGCCGCATGGAAGTCACCGGAGCCACTCCGTTTTGACATGGAAGCTGGATACAGGAACTGGATGGGGTTCATGGTGGCATGCCGCCGATGTACCGCTTGCCCCCCCCCCCCCCCCCCCGGCCAAGTTGAATACCCCGAAGCTGTCGACGCCGCCGAGGTGTACATATCGTCGTCCGTCGTGCTGTGCAAGGCGGTGCGAGCGGCTTTTTCCAGGCGACCGCATGGTGCTAAAAAGAGTCGCTTGTGAACATGGCACGGCAACGGGTGCAGGTCTCAGTCCCTGGAGCGGGGCTCTCCTCCAGTGCTTTCGCCCAGGAGCACTGAGGCAGGCCAGCAACGCGGCGCCTTGATGGATGCGGACTCCGCATTGCGGAGACAATGGAGCGCTCTTCAAGCGCCATGGAAAAGACTGGAACACATCCTAGCTCGACTCCCCGACAGCACAACCGCCTTGCCTCTAGGCGCTTTTTGATGTGGTGCATCTTGCGACTGATGAGCGAGCATCAGAGTCACTGCAACCGCGATTTTTTTCGGAAGGACCGCGGAGCGGACCTCCGCATCTACATGTACCTGGGCTGACCTCAGCTCCACGCGGCGTGGCAGTTCTTACATAACGTGTTCTACAGTATACATGTAGTTACCTACTGTGACGACAGAAGTGCCGACCGAGTCTGTACGTGCCACTTTGTCCTGTCGGTTGTAAGGGTACAAACTATAGTGCGTCGTGAGGATGTGTTGAAGATGGCATGACGCCTTTTTTGCTGTTCGCCATCGTGACACCGCCACCCTGTCTCCAACGGGTCAAAGTACACTGCCGTTGAGGTGTCGGGCTGAGGTTGTTGGAGGCTTCCATTGTTTGCATCGGTGTTGTAGGGCATACATGTACTAAGTTCTGTATTCGTAAGGAAAACTTGGATCGGTACGTCACGGAAGTCCCTTACATTTTTTGATTTTTGCTCAGGTGATTACATTTCACGCGGAATCGACATGTATTATTTCAAAACGAAGAGAAATCAGGCTTGGGGGGATGGCGGGTCTAAACCAAAAGTGACCGCCCCCGCAGTTCGAGTGGATGGAAGCTCCTTTCTAGAAGCTTCCACAACCACCCTACATCTGCTCTATCCTATTATGTCCTTAACAATGCGAATGATACCAACGGTACTGTTACCTCTCTAATCTGATACACTCACCCCTTCCTCAGATGAGGGCTGCGTCGCTTCGTCCTCGCGGCTCTTCAAGGTACCAGTCGTACTTAAGACAGATGGCTACAAAGCCAACTGAACTTATCCTTACCAAGTCCGTACTTAACGGTCATTTCTCAATTGGACGTGCACGGCGCAACAGTTGGAGCTCTCGGGCGACTTCTGTGGCGGATTCGTCCTGCGCTGGCTGGTGGTGTACTCCCCCGGTCGGAGCTGGATAGGTCCTGCCAGCGCCACCGTCATGACGGTCGAGTACGGTGGCCTCGGCCACACACAGGCTGGGGCGTCGCCTTCTTCGGAGGCCGGGTCGCCCTCGCGGGCGGCTCTTGACCAACTCGCTGCCGCTGCTGAGCGCGCACCCCGCGCGTCCCTCTCTTCACCGCGCGATGCGTCCGCTGCACTGCTGGCCTCGCTGCCTCCGATGGATGACTCCCGGGGCTCGTGGAGCTATTCCTGCTGCTGGGTGAGGACGGCGTTCCGGTAGGCTTGCGCGGCGCCCTCTCGCCAGCGGCAGTGCGCGCGCTCAATGAAGATGAAGCCTAGGAGTCGACGCACAAGTTGACCGACAGTGTCATCCGCGAGGATGACGTCGTGCGGCCGTGACAAACGACTCGGTTCCTTGTAGGGCTTCAGCGAGCCAGTGTTGAAGACTGGATGTAGCTTGTTACCAGCCTGGATGTTGAGCTCGTAGACATGGTTGTGGGTCTTCCGCACGATCGTGTAAGGTCCAATCCACTTCGGTCCAAAATTGGTCGAATTCGGCAAGCCAGAGTGCTTTGGGTCGAGGTTTTGCGTGCTCAAGTACACGCGGTCGCCAACGTCAAAGACTTGTTCTTCACGGTTGCGGTTGTAGACATCACGCATTCGCTCCTACGCCTGGGTCAATGCTTCGCAACAACTCAGCAAGATGGCGGCTTGACGCTCATGGAACTCCGCTCCTCGTCGACTCTTGGGAATGCTCTCCAACTTCTCGGTAGCAATCCCAGATCGGCCTCGAATGGCGCTAGCTTCGTGCTGGAGTTGACCGTTGAGTTGACGGCAAACTCAGCGTTCGCTAGATGAAGACCCCAATCATCCTGAAGTGGACCAACAAAGCAACGAAGATACTCCTCCAGCGTTCGATTCATACGTTTCGTTTGCCCGTCGCCTTGAGCTCGGTGAGTCACGGTCATGCTCAGCTTCGTCCAGATTGACTTGAAGACGTGTTGCCAGAAGGCGGACACGAACTTCCTGTCGCGGTCGGAGACAATGTTCGTCGGCATGCTGTGGAGCTTCCAAATGTTGTCGATGAGGAGTCGAGCCACGCCTTCCGCCGTCACCTTCTTCGTAGTTGGCACAAAATGGCAACGTTTCGTCAACCGATCGACGACAACCCAGATGGAGTCGACGTCTCGCTTCATTCGCGGGAGATCCGTGATGAAGTCCATGGAGATCGACCCCCACCGTTCATCTGGGATGCTTAGTGGCTCAAGCCAACCAGGAGGCTTCGTTAACCGAGGCTTGTTTCTTCGACAGGGCTTGCAGCCTACGATAAACTTCTGGATGGACTTCAGAATCTTCGACCAGTACCAGCGGCGCGCTAGTGTCAAGTATGTTCGCTCAGCATCAGGATGGCCGCCGTAGTTGGTGTCATGACACTCACTGATGATTGTCTGCCGCAACTTTACATCGTTGGGCACGACAACGCGCGGAGCATCGTCTGCGGGTGTTTGATACCAGAGCAGTCCATTCGCTTCGGTGTAGCATCGGTACTTCTTCTGCTGGTTGCGTTCACGCTTTGGTTTCGAGCTGGAGTTGCGCCGCTTGATCGCTGTGAAAATGGCCTGGACCTCGCGGGCTTTCTCATACGACTTGTTGATGCTTGATATCAAGTCGGAGTCGCCAGTTACTTCGCTGATCGCCAGACTGAAGGATGTATCGTCGAAGCTTGTCACACTCAAGTCGTGGAAGAACTTCGTCTCCGGTTCCAGGTCTGGTCTTGGGCTCAAAGCGTCTGCAATACCTTCTTCGCTCCAGGGAGATACGAGAACGTCGGTTGATACTCCGCAAGGATATCATACCAGCGTGCTAGTCGGCGGTTGGCCATCTTCTGTGTGAACAGGCCTTCGAGACTCTTGTGATCGGTCTTCATAATTGGCGGCTTGTCCAAGCAGTAGATCCGAAACGCGGCCAGTGCATGAACGATAGCTAACAACTCCTGTTGTTGCGTTGGGTAGTTGAGCTCCGCAGACTTCATCTTCCGACTGGTGTACGCAATGGGACGCTCGACACCATCGACGACTTGAAACAGCACTCCACCTACGGCGAACTTGCTCGCGTCCGTCCGCAGATGCATTGGCTGGCTGAAGTCCGGGAGATGCAGCACTGGTGGGTTGCACAACCTCCGCTTCAATTCCTTAAAGTTCCTCAACTGCACGTCGCTGAAGTGAATCTTCGCATTGCGCTTGGTCTTCTTCTTCAGGAGGGCGAACATGGTTGCCGTGAGCGAAGCGTATTCCGGGCAAAAGCGTTGCACGTAGCCAGTCGGACCCAGGAAGCTGTGAAGCTCCTCTTGGGTCCGCGGCACGGGCCAGTCTTTGATGGTTTGCACCTTGTCGGGGTCCATCCGAACTCCGTTACGTCCCACGAAATCACCAAGGCATGGAATCTTGTCGGCGCAGAAGACACACTTGGACAGTTTGACGTACAGCTTGTTGTCGCGCAAGATATCCAACGTCTTGCGCAGCGCCTCCAAATGGTCTTCGATCTTCGGCGACTTGGTGAAGATGTAGATGTCATCGTAGAACGATTTCGTGTTCTTCAAGTCTCGGAACAGCTTCGAAGTCAACCGGTGCATTGTTGCTGGCGCGTTGCAGACTCCCATCAGAAGTACAAGATACTCCCACAGTCCGTTTGGCGCCTGGAAAGCTGTGAACTTGATGTCTCCCTCCCGCATACGCACTTGGTAATACGCGGACATCAGATCCATAGTGGAGAACCAGTACGCTCCAGACATGGCGTCCAAGATGCCTTCCATCCTCGTCATCGGGATGCTCTGGCGCACAGTGTTTGAATTGAGATACCGGTAGTCGTGAACGATTCTACAGCCGACTGGTTTCCGGACACAGAATGTCGGCTCTGCGTGAGGACTGATGCTTGGTCGGATGAGCTTCTTCTTCACCATGTCTTCGACCCAACGCACGATCTGACGCTGATGCTCAGGAGACTGTCGCCACTGTTGTCGGTACATCGCCAGATTTGAATCCTTCACATCGATCCGATGCTCAATGTCGCGCTTCTCTGGTAAACCTTCGGGTAGCTCAGGACGGAACACGTTGTCCTTGTACTCCGTTGGAGGTCGAAGGCTGGATTTTCATGGAACTGTCCCAGTCCGTTTCCAGATAGCGCTGTGCTTTCGCACTACCAACATTGTCGGGTTGGTCTCGTCGTTGCAGTGAGCGTGCAACTTGCTTGATCGTCTCGTTCGAGAGCACCAACATAAAGTCGGGCTCCTCGGCCGACTTGGTCTTGATTCTCAGGAACTTCCGCAGTTTCTTGCGGGTGATGCACTTGGTCTGCACACCACTCTCGTCGACAATACCCATCGTGAACATCTTCTCCACGACGGTGTCTTTGCCCCTGGTACTGCTTCTTTCGTCGGCTTCTCGTGCAGTACTCTCGCGCTCTGACATCGCAACGTCGTCTTCTCCAGCTGAACACTCGCCAGCTTGCGGGTCATCTCCTCGTCGTCTGGTGACAACGGTCGGGGTCTCCTTCAGCACTGCGTCGCGAACAGCTTCGCACGTGGACTTCACACCCGTTTCCAGCGCGGCGCCTCGACAGGAATCGGGTCTTTTCGCCGAAAGGCCTTTCGCCTCGACAGATCTCCGAAGCCCGGAGGCAATCACCGGTCCACCTTCATCGATCTGTCCACAGGTGTCACCTGTCTGCTCCCAGCGCAGAGTCTTCTCTCTCGTTCCTTCGATACGTAGACCTCTCCAATCAATCTGGGGCTGCTTGTCCTCGAAGAAGGGTATCCCGAGGATGCAGTCGAATTCGTCGGGTATCGCGTAGACGACGGCGACACACTGGTATGCCTCGTCCAGACCCGACACGTGGATCTTCAAAGGCAGAACTTCCAGCTCCGTCTCCACGATTTGGTTGTCTCCAAGCTTCACGTGAATGCTCTTGTCGCTGAACTTCGTCGTTCGAAGCTGGTGCTCCCTGACCCAACGCTTTGACACGTAGATCGTGGTGGCTCCACAGTCCAGCAACATGCTGCGTGTAGCGAGACACTTGTCACTCACGCTGATCTCACCAGTCACGGAGAACAGCGGACGTGACTTGTAGACCAGAGGGTTTTCACACAGAACGTTAAGGCTGATATTCCCAATCGTAAGTGTTCTGGTTACGCTCTCAGCCACGACAGGACCCTCCTTCATTGACGTGGTTGCCCGTTTCCCTGTTTCTCCTGCTCTTTCTTCCAGAGAAAGGAGTTGGACTTGATGTGACCAGGCTTCTTGCAGTGGAAGCAGGTACGACCATCGGCGCGTTTGGGCTCAGCTTTCGGCTTGAAGCGGCCTTTCCCGCGGAACGGCTTCCCCTTGAAGGGTTTACCTTGGGCGTGAGGTTGATCAGCCGACGAGAACTTCTTGTCGCGCTTGGGTTGACGGTCGCGAGCTTCTTCGACGAAGTGAGTCACCTCGTACTTGACAGCCAAGTCCATAGCGTCGCTCAGGGTCTGGGGGTTCTCGAGCTTGACGTAGCTGCGCGTGCGAGGCTTGAGACCGTTCGGGTAGCACAGCACTGGGTCGAGTACGCTCATGCCCTCCACTCTGAAGATGAGAGCTGAGTACTCACCGTTGTACGTCTCAATGTCTGCTGCCTGCTTAAGTCGCTGAAGCTTCTCGCTCAGGACAGCCTGGTAGTTCGATGCCTCGAAGTGTTGGAGCACATGCTCACGGAAAATCCCCCACGTGTGCTCCTCGCTTCGAGTCGTCGACGACCGGTGCAGGAACCAGCCGGAGGCAGGCTTCTCCATCGCCGACCTCGCGATTCCTGGTTGTCGGGTGCTTGCGTCTTCGATCGGGATGTTGTTGATTCGACAGGCGTTCTCGATCTGGAACAGCCATTCGCGGGCATACTCCCCTCGCTTGCCGGTGAACTTCGCAGGTTGCTCGGCACTCGCGTGCGGTCCGCCATCGCTTGGTTCAGCCGATCGATCTCGGCGCGTAGTTGGGCGATGGTGGGCATGGGCTCCTCGTTGTCAGGTTGCTGGGACCAACAAGTGCTACCAGTATTTCAAAACGAAGAGGAAGCCAGGCTTGGGGGGATGGCGGGTCTAAACCAAAAGTGACCGCCCCCGCAGTTCGAGTGGATGGAAGCTCCTTTCTAGAAGCTTCCAGAACCACCCTACATCTGCTCTATCCTATTATGTCCTTAACAATGCGAATGATACCAACGGTACTGATACCTCTCTAATCGGATACATGTATTACCATGTACAGTAGTTGAAAGCGGCAAGATAATCTTCAGGATTTCAGAATACAAGTCCGAGCCATTGACAGCAGAAAACTCGGGAGTTCTATTAGATCTAACACGTCCAACCGATTTGTTTTACACCTTCTCAACTTCAAAACCGAAGTTTCCAGTTTCAAAATGTCAAAAGTTCAAACGAGGATGTAGTACTCACATATATATTGGTGACCCGGGTGGTGAACCCGGGGGGTTTCGCAGTTCGAAGCTACTTGAAGCATTAGAGCTAATGAAGGTGAATGTACGCCGGAATAGTTCTAGATGAGGTTCGCCCAGTAGACAGCCTGTGTTCACAGAAAAATAAAACCAAATCACCTATGGATACTAGATAAACATAGATTAAAATTGCGACGCTTGCTTACATCGTCGGATATCTCGTAGCCAAGTAAGTACTTGAAAGTAAAACAAGCAGCAGACTCCGCGCGCACAATCTCCCGTTAACATTATCAAAGTTGTGTTATTCACAGGCATCTCCTGCGCCAGCTTCGCAGCCGCAGCATCTGCCGGGTATGGTGATGTGCAGGCGGTAGATATTAGAAGTCTTCTTTAGCTTTGTACCTGTGACTAGCTGCCATCGTGACGAACAGCAATAAATGGACGAATTTATAGCGCTGGCCCCGCCGGTAGTGAATTTTACAGCTTGAACACGCTGCATCTGCTTCAAACTCACAATTCGGGGAGTACATACCTGATAAGGTGCTTTCGGTCTGTTGCAAGCTCACGGTCAGACCGAACAAATATTTTTGTTTGGTGGGGTAGTTTGGACCCATAAAATGCTACAAAATGAAACCAAACTCGATGAGCTCTTGTCGAGATCAAGCCTGGATTAATCATTCAAAACCTATCATTCAAAAACAAAAGATGCCTTAAAAAACCCCAAAGCAGCTGGAGGATCTAAACGAAACGCTGGTGACTAAGAGGTCGTAACTTTACCGGTGCTGCAAGAAATCGGTTTAATTAGTTTTCACTTGATACATGCATATGCCAAAGCTCTACATGCCGCTGTATATTGGTTATAAGGAGTTTTCAGAAGGAACCATCATAAATACCGATACACCGTATTCAGTGACAACATGGTATTCTCTCAATCGGAAAATAGTTTTGCTTGTGCCTAAAAAGGGTTCGGCAAATAAGAAAAAGTAGCAAGCAATCTACCTTGGCCCGCCCAACTTTAATATTTTTCGTGGAAGTCTTGTTGGGTGCTCAATCCACAAAGACTCGTTCTAATGAATGTGCAGGAATTCACCCTGTCGAGATCCTCTTCCAGGATAATTTTACATGACCAATTAATCGGCCTCGTAGGCAATCGGCTCATAGAACTATGCATGTGGAGTACGTTTGCAATATCATCTTCTAGTGTGTCTGTGTGGCCAGCCCTGGCCGGTCTCGTGTCTGCCGCAGTGCATGTTGTACGATCCGAAGCAAAGCTCGCTCTGGTGCTTAGAGTTCTAGAAGCCGGATTCGAGAAGCTGTACGAATTCGTAGGCAAAAGCCAGGAGCAGGAACAAGCACTAGTTTAGAGTTGGAGCTAACATCAGAATTCATTTTACTTTCCTTTGCATACTGGTGACCACAGTCTGAAAGAGGAGGTCATAGAATACGATCGGATCGATAGCCAATGGGGTCAGTAAAGTACTACTTCGAAGTACAATTTTAAGTGCTCTGAACATATTACGTGTACAAGTACGACGTAGTGCTGTGATAATGTGCGTATAGTTTATTGGAAGCTGTGGTTGGGCTCACGATCAGCATCATCAGGACGTATGCCCAACATTGAGCTCAACGCTGTAGAATATAGTTGTCAGTAGCTAGCTATACGATGCATGCTACTACGACGAACAAGGTAGCACGGGCTGCATTCTTGCATTCTTTCTCCACAAAACGTGTATTTTGATGGAGTCCACTTTCTCGGGTTGCATACGTTCTTGCCCTTCAGCGCGGTTAGACACCTGGCGATTCTAACGTATATGTAAATTTTGAAAATACTGTGACACGGCATAAAATACGCACAAAACTATGAAGTACAAAACAGCACATCATATTGGCAGGCGAATTTCTTGTTGTTCATTGCACGACTTTGTCTACCGGACTTCATCTTGCCGGATATTTCGTCGTAGTCTGTAGAACCCGTCTGTTCACGTCTAAACTGGATAACCTGGTTTACATCAAAAACAAACTACGGCTAAGCCGATCAGGCAAGTTCCCAATGAACAGGCCCAGTTTTAAATTAAAGTTTCGTTTCTTCGAGCAAGCCCAGAAATGGAATGATTCAAGTAATCGTCGATTCGGACCACTTTAGAAACTTTAGGGTCGAGAACTGGTTCAAACCATCTTCGAGGCCTAGCATAAATTGGAGATGCTTTTTTTTACAAATAATACCAGTAAGGCGATCTATTACGCATAATTTCATAATTTTCTTGAGCAAGTGTGAATGATAATGGTCACCAAGTCAAGCGTGGCTTTCTACGTGCGTGGCTACTCCGTTTGAACTTCTGAAAGTCTTTCGCCCCCAGCTTGGCGGAACGGCACACTGCACGAGCTCCGCGACTACGATGTGACTTCAGGCGCAACTTTATTACAGAGCTAGCAGGCTCCGATTTCAACTTATAATTCCAGCTGTCTGTTTATCTACGTGTCAATCCGAGCGCTGAATTGATTGAGGAAGATCCACGGTTTCATGTGGCATGAATGTCGTTCGATGTCATCCGCTAGGCGGGGAACCTACCAATGTAGCGTTAATGTCGTTCGATGTCATCCAAAAACCTTCCCCAATCGACAGTTCTTCGAACTGCGAACACCCTTTCAACTTTAAAATGGCAAAAAGAAAATTCAATACGTCGACCGATCCTGACGCCGAAGACGAAGATGACTCGAAGAACCCCTGACGCAGAGACGCCGACGAATCTAAAACCCGCATCCACTTATCGGTGCATCGACTGTTAACTTTTGCTCTGGAGGCGGTGCTCGCCCTTCAGGCCCCGTTCGTGGGCTGATCGAGCACTTGACGTTGCTTCGTGTCTTCTCCCTTTCCACTTGTGTACTCATTCTTTGACTGAGAACTTCGTTCATAAGGCGAAATACTTTGATGCTCCGTCAAACGCGGCTTATGTTGCTTTTACATTGTAGTCTGCACGCAGTCAAACAACTAAGCTTGATCACATCAGAATGAAGGACACCGTATTATATATATTGGACTGGTATTCATGAATTGCCGTAGATGGCGCTTATGCTAGCATCATGACCATCCCCACCGTCATCATCGAAACACATCGGATGGCAACCGTTGCCGCGCTGCTTGTCGTGCTCGAGCTGCCGTCTCTCAGGTTGTTGCTGGTGACGGAGCCGCTGCTACTTGCCGATGAGTCCGTCGATCCGCTGGCGCTGCATCTTTCGTTGAAGGGGTCGATGATGTCGGACTGCAGATAAATCTTGGACTCCGGGATCCTGCAGTCGCCAAGACCCATCGCTGCCATGTCTTTCATCAACGTTGCACAAGCTGAGCTCCCGCAGACGGCTTTGAGCTGTTCGGGTGTGAGATCTGCGATCGTTGACATGCTGCTGAAGCCCGCGGCCTTCGAACATCCAGCTACGTTCTTGTTTGACGCGATGCCCATTAGCTCCGAAGTGGAGCACTCGTCACTCCCATTGGTAGCTCCTATAAGCGTCAAGCCGATCACCACCAGGACGAAGAGTCCAGGCATCTTGAACGCGTCCGTTGTCGAGTACTTGGCGATTTGGTAAGTGACGGCGTGTTGCGTGCTCACGCTAATCACAGCCTGAATGCTCTATCCGCACCAGCGGGCAGATAGGGTGTGCAACTCGCATGGAATAATTTTCATAAGACTCCAGAACATGTAGGGCAAACAAACCATAGGATGAATAGCCATGGCTGCTCAGCTGATGAGTGGGAAGGCGTTCCAGCGCGATGGTTCTGATTCAATACAACTCAATGGCCTGTACTTAAGTATTTCAGCTTTCAGTGGGGTCTGGATTACACCGTAAATCAGCGCACCAAACTTCCATTAACTCGATCAAAAGCACGCAAATGACCAGTGTGGCATTCAATATATATTACATTAAAACTCGGGATGCGGCTCGCTTTAGATGGAGAAGACGATCGATGCCAGCATCAGAGTGAAGATCCAACCGACGGCAGCCGTTGAAGCGCCACTTGTCGAGCCTGAGCTACCGGCAGCTATTTCGCCGACAATACTTGCCGATAAATCCATTGATCCACTGCCGCCGCAGACCTTCGAGGATGTCTGTGCCCAGCCTAATCTCGGTGCCCTCGATGACGCAGTTCCCGAAGTTCATAGCCCGCATGTCGTCCGTAAGCGCCATGCACGCGCTGCTGTCGCAAACTGCCTTGATCTGCTCTTCCGTAAGTGCAGAAATGGCAGCGAATCCGCCGAAGCCCACCTCCGAAGTAGGTTCGAGTTGCCTGCGATCGACAACAGCTCATCGGTGGCGCATTGATTTCCATTGACGGAGCCGGCGAGCGCCAAAGTGATCACCACAAGCGAAGACAGTGAAGACATACTTGGCAAGACTTGGGAGTAGTCTGCTGTATGACGGGCGATTCGAAGAATGAAGGGCATCGATGTCGGTGCGACTGACAGCACCGACGGGCACCTCTCACGAGGCGTTCAGCAAATACATCCGGCGTCAGCTTTCTCACAACCCGTATGCCCATTTACCCATCGTTCATCCGGTGACTTCACCCAGGTAACAAGGCAATGCTGACTCAACACCTCAGCAACACGCATCCTCTGTTGTCGAGGAACGAAAATGGTATGAATGAATACAGTATAGTGGTCTTTCCGACAGAGAGACTGGCAGAATTGTGGGCCCAATCAGTTCGCGTTTTGACCAATCACGGATCTTCAACAGTGTAACTTTGGCAAATAGGAGATAATAGGGGTAGGTTTCCAGTTCGGACACTTTCCGACAAATATTTGTCGGAATCCACACAGTAATATGAATATGTATTGTGCTTTGCACGAACTTTGGCATGCGATTAAGGGCTCTAAACCAACGAGCAAATCCTTCCCGGTGATCATATCTCGCAGCCTAACTCTAAGTTAAAGTTAAGCTAATCAACCGCCAGTACCAAACACAACCCAGAGCAAGAGCGGAGCGGTTGCCACCGAAAGAATAAATCGGTTGTCGCTGCAAGAAAACAAACGGATAAGGTCCCCGATAGAATGGCGCCAACTCCTTGCATAATAGTAAGCACCGATTTCGGCGGGGACGTATTCTTTCGCTCTCTTTGTCGTGGCCTTGCGCGTTAAACCAAGCTCGAATTTCAGAGCACGGCATATAGTAGCAGTAGAAAATTTCAACTAGAAATGTTTGGTAGTGCAGGAAACGCTGACTTTAAAGCTGCTTGCTGCTCCTCGATATAAAAACAGGGATGTTCTTCAATATTGTAGACGTAGTTTAGTACGATATATCACCAACGCATGTCAATCATCGACTAGAAAGCAATCAGACAAAGCGAGCGAGTTAGAATTAGAATGTCAGGGCCGTAGTATTGTCGGATTTATTCCAGCCATTCAACGAAAGTGAGCATAACTCAACGTTAACTCGTTGTCTTAGCAGCTATTCTATCTTAAATCGATGAGTTAGCCTCCTAACTCAATGATGGGCAAATCACCGTGATTTGCTAAAACAACGAATTACGTCGTTGTTTAGACAGAAAGCATACAAGGCACAATACATACAAATATCAAGTAGTTAACATATTTTTAAAATATTGTCATGGCTCTGACAACTAGGTTTATTCCTAAGGTAGGAAACCGGTCGGTGGATAGGATAACCAGTACGTAGGCTTTGCGTTTGACCACACAACTAAAAGAACCAAGCAGTAGCAGACGAAGCAGCATGAGCTTAGCTGCCTTCGTTCCTACGAACACGCAGAAGGCGCGGAATACTGCCGTCGCCGCATTCAAGCGGTTGTTGGAGGAGGAGAAGGTTAGCCTTGAGTTTGTCGAGGCTAGCATTCTCTTGGATACCTCCGGCAGACGATTAGCAGCGACGATGGACCGCTTTGGCTTCTACCTCGCAACCAACGAAGGTAAGAAAGGTAAGTTAGCCCGCAACACGGCAACAGCGTATCATAGAAATGCCAAGTTGTGGCTATTTGACAAGTATCCACACTTGCGAGTACCTACTGAGTTGATTTTGCTAAAGCAAGGGAAGACTTTAGATAAACATTGCATGAAACGCGAAAAAGGTGGCTTGATTAATAAGGCTCCACCTTGTACTAAGGAGGATTTACAGTCTTTAGTCCGTTACGTGTACAGCACAGCACGCGTGCACGCCGACTACCAAGACCCAGCACTAGCGTGCTAGATGTGGCACTGCTTTGGCCGGTCTTCGGACCTAGGCTACATCCAAAACCAGCACGTCTCTGTATCGGCAGACGGCACCTTCTACCTGCGGCTGCTACGTGTCAAGACATCAGAAGAACAGGGTCTTACCTTGATCCCGGACAAGAGCGACTTCTTGACGTGTCCCTTGCACGCTTGCACGCTCTGACCATAGCGCTAGCGACGCAGGACGCGCCATGCGCGGCACTCCTGTCCCAGTTGCCCGATCTCGTAGCGGAGGTCGCCGTGCCACCTGACGAAGGTGTGCCGCTGCTGGAGCTGCTGGAACCCGGGCCCGCTTCGCTCGACGGCGCTGTGGTCCCGACGGAGTCGTCCCTGCCTTCACTGCTCGCGGCCGGCAACGTATCCTCTGTTCCACCGCCGCAAACCTGCCCGGACACACAAGAAACATCAACTCCAGCCCCAACCGAGGCACGCACCAGCGAGGTCAAGCGCGGCGAAGACAGCGTGCAAGCGTACGTGAACAGGATGCTCAAGCGCGTCGCCGAGCCGGCAGGAGCCACCCCTGACCTGACCTCGTACTCCTTCCGGCGTGGCGGGGCCCAGCATGCGAACGGAGATGACCGCCTCACCGCCCAGTGGATCTTCGAACGCGATGCTTGGGATACGACCAAGACGAACAAGGCCTTCGCCTACATCACTAACACGGCACGCGAGGACAGGAAGGTGGCCCGGGTCTTGAGTGGGTGGGCGGCAGACGACGTTCCAGCGGTCATCGACGTCGCGACGCGTGATCACGCCAGTCAAAAATGCCTCGGCCGATTGCAGGGCTTCCTGTTCGATTCCTGTACAGGTCTCAAGCAACAACGTCTAAATGTAAGCACCAAGGTCCTCAGTGTCCTCACTGCGTACTTGGTCCGTTACTACCCGCAGCTCAAGGAGCTCTCACCCGCGGCCCCCATTGTCACGCGCGTGGAAGAGAGTTTGCGTGGAGCAGACATCCCGATCGGCGACATGCTTGCGTGGTCAGTCGCGCTGGACAGCGAAGCCGCTCCGCCTGCTCAAGAACAAAACCAAACACAAGATGCAAGCCAACACCACTGTCCAAGCATCGATCACCTTCTAGCTGTCATTCATGAGCTTATCGCCTCAAGCAAGGCCCTAGCTGCGCGGTTGACGATTTTCGAGGCGGCTCAGATGAAAGCTAAGGAGCCGTGTAGACCCGCTGAAGAATCCCAAGCAAAGGAATCGTTAGACCAAGAGCCCAAGCCAAAACGGAGGAAGAAGCAAGTTACGCACCTGTCGGCTGCATGGTACGAGTGGTACACCCATGTTCCTCGCGTCTGGGACTCCAAAAGAAGTCCGAATCACGCCACGTCGTCGCCTTCATGAAGCTGTTCCTCGAAGACTGATTTACGCTTGACCCCACGGTTGAAGACTACAAGGATCAGGTCTTGGACGTCGGCCGCCGTGCTGAAGATGCCGTGTTGGACCTTCTAAAGTCGCGGAACATCAACGCGAAGGGCGCTGGCAGTGTTTTGCGCGCGCTGCGTCCCCTGCACAAGTGCGGCGTCTTGGACACACGCATCGCAGCCCACAAGCGTCTCCTCGCTACAGGCCGAATTCAAGACCCTGCTCCTGCAGACTCACAGGGCATATTAGCCTTGGCTCGTCAAGCATGACCGGCATAGTATCGGGAATTCCCGAAGTCCTAAACCGCCGAGCGTACACAGTCGAGTAAACCCGAAATCACGCACCGTCGAGAATACCCAAAATCCCCCACAGTCGAGTAAACCCGAAACTGCTGTCAATGGGAGTAAGCGACACTCGCGAGCCACCGATGAGCGGCAGCTGTCAAAAAGTAGAATGACTAAACAGCATGTTTCTCAACCAATCATTTATGGGTCGTAATTAGTATATTATGCATTCTGACCAATAGGATTTAAGACATTTCATCTAATGAAATGTAAGGTACATGTCGAGTTTGTCCGAAACGCGACACATCGATTCTTGCCAAGATGGCGAGCTCAGATCAGCGGACGAATGCGGAGAAGATCGAGATCCTGCTCGCATGCGAGCGAAATGGATGGGACGCTACCGAGGGGGGTCGTCGTGTGGCTCGGACAACCTTGCTGGGTTGGATGACTAACAAGCACAAGTTATTCTCGTCCTAGGCCGATCCATCCGCAAAGCGGGCAGCGCCACCAGGCATGGCCCCTCCGACGCTTAAATACGAGGCTGGTATTGTTGAGCGGATCAAGGCAAAAGTGGCAAACGGCCAGGAGGTGTGCAGAGATGATGTTGTCGCGGATGCTGCGTCGACAATACCTGGCTTTGGGAAGCGCAAACCCGCGGCTCAGAGTTCGTGGACTACCCGGTTTATAGGCCGCCACAATCTAAGCACTTTCATCTCACGACGACTCCAGAATACCGGCGCAGCAGCGCCAAATGGGAATGAACCCCCCAACAAGGGACACAAGCGTCAACTATCGACTATAGCCGAAAAATCCCAGCCTCCAGCCAAGTCGACTTTGCAAGAAAAATCCCAGCCTCCAGTCAAGTCGACTTTGACCGAACCAGCCTCCAGCCAAGTCGACTTTGGCCGAAAAACTCAAGTCGCCCGAGGTCATATCACTGTTGAATGATGACAGTGAGAAGGCCAGCGTCCCATTTGATTTTGGAGATGTGGGGGATATATCGCAGTCCGAGATTGTGTGTGAAACACAAACCCCATGCTTTGTTGCGGGCAAAACCAGCATGCGTTTACTGGTGACAGCGGAAGATGTCCGGACAATTAAAGACCAAAATTGGCTGAACGATGTGATTATGTCCTATTACATCCGAGTGCACCTCCCGCAACACGGCCGAACGTTTGTCATGGATGCAAACGTATTTGGACACATCTACAGCGAGTTCGTTCAAGTGGAGCGAAAACTTGGACTTGCGCACGAGCGCTGTTGCGGTATCACCGCAACCTTTCCATACGAGAAGTACGATCACGTGATTTTACCTATATGCATGGGCAATCACTGGACGTTTGCCATTGTGCAAAACCCTGTAGGCACTACGCAGAATCTGAGGAGATGTCTTGTGCATGTAGACTCGAAAGGAATCTCCAGCATCGAAGCGATTAAAAAAGTTGTCGGTGGATATTTCGACGCGGAGCTGCGAACTAAATATCCTGACAACGCAGCACCAGCGTTCGTCGTGAGAGGAGTCCGAACAAGCCCGGCACAGATAAACCACGATGACTGCGGAGTATTTGTGCTATACTTCATCAAGCGCACGGTGGAGGCATTTCAAACCGGGAATACGCTTCTCTTAAGCGATATCGAGAAGATATGCACAAGTCCAAGGTCCACGCGCTTCAACGCAAAACTGATGCGGAAGCAGATCATAGAAAGCCTGACACAAACGCACGCGTAGGCTCACTGGAATACGGGTCTCGGTTAATTCAATACATGTATTACACGTATACATACAAAACGTCGCTAGTGCTCCAAACCTTACAGAGAACAGATATGAGCACAGGAGCTAGAGCACCGCGCACCCAAATGCAGCACCGATATATACGTAGAAGGCGCTACTCCTGGCACGACCACAGCGCAACAATGCGCGGGCAAAACAACTTGAAGCACAACGCAGACGCACAATCTGTGACGCAGCAGCAAGACCCTTGGCACAGCACGACACGACGCAAACGCCCATCGTGATCAATAACACCGACCCGAATTGAACGGGCATCTCAGGGTGTAGGCCCTGCGCTCTTCCATTGAGCTACGGTGTTGGGAGGGGGGGCGGCCAGTTGTCTTGTCTTGGGTGTAGATGTGTGCGCGGAGGGGTGCAGGACACTTGATCAGTAGCTCCAATAAAAAGGAGACCGAACGCTCTCAGCCGCGTGTCGGCGACGTACAATGCCTAGCAGCCACCAATTTCGGACAGGAGGCGAGTATCTACTGGCTGTAGAGAGAACCAATCAACGATCATCGTTAAATACATGTCCCCTATTGGCTAATAGATTGGCCAATGGTATGCCTCAAAGGAGTTAGCTGGCGTCGGACTGCTTCTAATTGTGCCCCCCTGTCCTGGAGCCGGCCTCATTAATGAATTTGCCGGGTCCAGTCCACATTGCTCCCGGCCGTAATGCATGAATACACAAAATACCGTTTTTCTTGGCCTACAGGCCTCTAGAAGCGATTTCCTCGCGGCTGAGAGCCTCTCATGAAAGCTGACTGGAAGCACCAAAAACGCCCCCTAGACCTAATCTACCGTAAATATTGTGTAATTTCCGATCTTACACTATTTACGATGATGCTGTTGCGGAGTAGCAGCACTTTGATCCGTTAACGAATCAAAGGCGCGATTATTACATCGGGCTCTTCCACGAGCTCCGATACTTCTCCAGCAGGAAGACTTCTTATCTCAGCAGAGTGCCTGAATGGCAGGCACTTTGTCAAAGTTGGAACGCTTTTGTTGAGAACTTCAACAAGAAGCGGACTGCTTACCGCCAGCGGGTTAAGCACGCCCGTGAACGCTTCGAGACATTCTCGACGCGCGGGCGGCTGGAGCAGCTCCACAGATCCTCTGTGGACGCTGGTATTCCATGCGCTGTGCCCGAAGGCCAACAGTGCACGTTGTGTCTTCCGGGTGCGGCGCGCTTGAGCGACCGCGACCTAAACGGGTACACGACGATTCGTGTACCTGCGAGTCTCAAGGATCCCCGTACCAAGTTCTTGGCACGTGAGGAACGCGACGATCGTGGGACCTCGGGCGCTGTAGGTGACCACAGCGCTCGCACTACCTTCGCGTCGGCAGTGCGTGGTGAGCTTCGTACGCCCTCACCATTTCCGGAACGTCCTGCAGCAGGACGTCCATGTATCTTGGTGGGGCGGAAACCCTCTCCAACGAATACGATAACGAACCGGCTGCCGGTTCGTTTTCGGGATACTATGGTTCACAATACGCTCAACAATCCAGCGTGTTGAGCCGCGGGCGTCGCGGATCGGAGGCGGCGGTGGTGGGAACACGCCCCGGGTATGGTCAACTTGGGGTTAACCTTGGTCCGACGCTCGAGGAGCGGGTCGCTGCTGTGGAGCAGCATCAGAGCCGGGAGTACGCCGCTCTGAAGCAGGAGGTGGCGATCCTGAGGGCTCAAGTCGCTCAGGCCTCGCAGACCGCGTCGGACATCTCTGTCGACGTGGGAGGTCGTGTCGCACGCTTGGCCCAGCGCGTTCACGCGCTGGAGCAGAGGTTCGCTCCCGCTGGGGCTTCCGCTTCGGGCCAGCCGAGCTAGGTGGCTCGTGCTGCCGGTATGGCTTCAGCCGCCCGACGTAAAAGGTCGGATGGAGGCGCATGCTAGATGGAATATCTCGTTGCCGTGCCGTGCCAACACCGTGAACGGCCCGATGAAGCGCGGAGCGAGCTTGCTCGCCCCGAAGTCGGAAACTGCATGTTTAGGCAGGTTTTGAGTTGCTAACAAAACCAATGAACCCTTCTTGAATTCATTAGTGTTGCCCCTACCAACATTGTCTGCGTTCAGCTTCTGTCGGTCGACAGAAGCTGCGATAGCGTCTTGTACAAACCGAATGACGGCTTGTCTGCGCTGCACGAAGTTGATTGCGTCCGAGCTGAACTCGTTCAGCTCGTTTCTAGCAGAAGGCCCGGCCTCTGCGTTCGTCTTCGCGGTGTCTGTGCCCTGCACAGACCCGTTCTTCTTCTTCTTCTTCTTCTTCTTGCTCTTGTCGACATCTGTGCCCTGCACAGACGCGTGCTTCTTCTTCTTCTTGCGCGTAGTCGCGGCTGACACTGTGCAAGTGTCAGCGGCATTCTGCGGCTGCTGCGTTGCAGTCGTAGATCCTCCCCCACTTAAGGAAGGAGCCACCATCCTGAGTAGACTCGGGAGGCGTGGGTGCCTGATGGCATTCACGTAGAACGGTGTATGCCCGGTCGAGGCATGTACCGAGTTGTTGATGGCAAACTCTGCCATCGGCAGGCACTCGCTCCAGTGTTGGAACGAGTGAGCGTAGCTCTTAAGCACGTCTACGAGCACGCGGTTCACGCGCTCGGTCTGCCCGTCCGTCTGCGGATGATCCGCAGTCGACATCGAAAGTTGACTCCAAGAAGTGTAAACACTTCTTGCCAAAGGTGTGCAGTGAAGCGCGGGTCTCGATCCGACACAATATCGATCGGCATGCCATGGTGTTTGAACACCATGTCAACGAACAGACGCGCCGTCTGCTTCGCAGTCACTTCAGCGGGTACCGCAGCAAGATGTACCATCTTGCTCAAGCGGTCAACAAAGACCACAACGCCCGTGTTCCCCTGGCTGTCGGGGGGAAGACCGAGCACGAAGTCCAAAGACATGGACTGCCAACACTCCCGTGGAGTTGGTAGTGACTGCAAGGGAGCCTGCGCGAAAGGCGCAGGCTTCATACGTTGACAAACCTCGCAAGCACGGACGTACTTGCGCACCCATTTATACTGGTGGGCCCAGTAGAAGTCTCGCGTGAGAAAAAGGTATGTCTTCTCACGGCCCGGATGCCCCGCAGTCGGTGCATCGTGATACTCGTACATGATCCTGAGTCGCAGGTCATGGTCAGTGGCCACGACAACGCGGTCCGAGTTGTCGTCGACTGCACTGTAGAGTAATAACCCGTCGTGCACCCGATAACGGTGTGCACGAGCACGAAGATGCTTCGGCAGCTTCTGACGAGCTTTGTCAGAAGGCGCTGAGCCGTAGGCCAGCAAGAGCTTCGCATCCGCGTCGTGCGCGTACGCGACCTTCACGTCGTCCAACAGTGACGACGTTGGGGTGCTCGATCGCATGGCGTCAATGGCATTGACGTCGGCATCAGTCGTGGCGTAGTCAGGTCGACGCGAGAGCGCGTCGGCCACCACATTGAGTCTTCCGGGTTTGTACTCAACCCGGAAGTTACACTCTGCGAAGAATGAGAGCAATCTCGCCATCCGTTGCGAGATGTGCGGCGACTTCACAGCCGTCCGCAACGACGCGTGGTCTGTGTAGACCAGGAACGGTTTGCTTCCGAGTAGATACACTCGGAACTTCGCGAGGGCGTACTTCATGGCAAGGAGTTCCTTGTCATGTACCGGGTAGTTGCGCTCAGCTGGCTTCAGCTGACGCGATTAGTAGTAGACGACACGATCACGGCCCTCGTGATCGTGCTGCATCAACGCACATCCGATTGCGAAGTCGGATGCGTCACACACAACGTGGAACGGGCGATCTTGGTCGGCCACCGCCAAGATCGGCGCCTCAGTCAAGCCCCGCTTGACTGCATCGAAGGCCTGCTGACACTCAGCAGTCCAAACCCACTCGGCGTCCTTCTTCAGGAGCTGTGACAGCGGGCGTATCATGCCCGCGTAGTCCTTCACGTACTTGCACAAGTACGTGACCAAGCCAAGAAACTGCCGCAGTTCCTTGACGTTCGACGGCGTCGGCCACTCATTGATCACTCTGACCTTCTCAGGGTCAGGGCGGACACCGTTCTTCCCAACGAGACACCCGAGCACGGGTATCTCGCTCGCCCGGAAGATGCACTTCTTCAGGTTCGCATAGAGCTTGTGCTTGCGCATGAGCGCAAGCAGCTTCCGGAAATGCACCTTGTGCATCCCGACGTCGCTCATCCCGTCCGCAGCCCGGCTGTGGACGAACACATCGTCGAAGTAGCTCGGTGCGAAGTCGCGCACCGAGCGCAAAAACGAGTGTGTCACGCACCTGTTGAAGGTCGCAGGGGCGTTCTTCAGACCCTGCGGCATCACTAGCCACTCCCAGAGCATGGCCGCTCGGCATGCTCACTGCCGTGAGAGGGATATCGCTCTCACGCATGAGGATCTGATAGAACCCATCGCGCAGATCAAGAGCACTGTAGATAGTGCTCCTGGCCATCGAATCGATGATAACATCTTGTCGCGGTATCGGTGTCTGCGCCGGTATCGTCGCATCGTTCAGCTTGTTATACGCATGAACGATGCGCCAACCGCCCTGTGGCTTCTTGACACAGAACGTCGGAGCACTGTGCGGGGATTTCGATTCCCGCACTTGTCCAGCTTTGCGACGACTTTCAAAGAAGTCGTCGATCGCTTTGACTTGCTCTCGCGGCAGTGGCCACTGCCGCGTGACACAGTACTTCGTGCCCGGCACGAGATTAATCTCGTGCTGGATTCCCTTGTCCTGCGGAAGCTCCGCAGGAATCTCTTCCGGAAGTACGTCCGCGTACTCCCGTAAGATCTCGTAGTAGGGACTCGTTTTCAACGAGCCCCAGCTCTGCTCTTTAAAGCGCTCCTTCTTCGTCTTCGCACTGAGAGTGTCCTCGCTCTCAGTGGTGGTCTCCATGAAGAACTGCCTCAGTTCTTCTCGCTCTTCGTTCTCCCGGCGTCTGAGAGAATGCATATTTGCTCGATGCGTCCATCGTGCAAGTCACGCGCGAAGCGCTTCCAGCTCATGACTGGAAGCGAAGTCAACTCCGACGCTTGCGTCGGAGGGTTAGCGAGGGTCATCTCCCTGTACCGGAACCCGGCACAGGTACGCGTCAAGACGTTCAACGTCTCAACGTCCGGCTTCTCAGCCTCCGTCTGCCCGGCAGACATTCCTTGTAGCGTCTCGGCCCCAGGCCGAGACTTGCGCAGCGACCTTCGCATGCGCCGTCTTCTTGTTTTGCGGAGCCCGGCTCCGCTTGGTTCTTGACCTCGTCCAGGCCCAGCCATGGACGAGTGTTCTTCTTTAGTACCGCCGGCGGGTTCATCCCGCGGGCGAGCGACTTCAAGCCCGGCTTGGTCGCCCGGCTCTTCGTCGTGTAGCCCGGCTGCACGACAGCATGCAAGTTTTTCCGGTGCGGAACGTTTGCAACCGTCCGCACCGCCTGCAGCGTCGGCTACACGCCATCTTCACCTCGACGCCTGTTATTGGCGGAGCCCTCCATTACGGAGGGTGCGTCGGCTCCCCGAGCCGACGAATCAAATTCACCCAAGCCATCGACTCCCGGAGTCGACGGCGTTACGTCACCTTGGCTCTTAGTTTTGGCCAGACCTGATCCAATCAGATTCGCGTTAGCCTCCACGGCTGAGGCGTGTGACTCGTCTGCGTCATCCGTGCCCCTTGAGGTCGGAGATTCTTCCTGATTCGCTGAAAAGCGGGTGTCGATCTCCGAGATCAACACATTTTCTCCTTCAGCCGTCGGCGGCGACGCCGACGCTGGCTGTTCTTGCGCGCGTGCTCGCGCGCGCCCAGGGCGCTCCAGGACAGCGGCATTAGGCGCCGTCTCGAGTGGTGAGTCGCGCGTACCTGTCGGTGCGTGCGTAGCGGCAACAGGGCCATCGCTCACTGTTCCGCTGTCGCGACCGAAGCGCACGAGAGTGCGCTTCTCCCAATCGATGACCGGATCATGTCGTGCAAGCCACGGCATGCCCAATACAATGTCAGACTTATCGTTAAAATCCAGGACGATAAAGGTCTCGACAAACTTTTGACTTCATACGTGAAGCGCACGCGTATCATGCGCTTCTCGGACTTCACGACGGCACCCGTTGCCAGTCGTACTTCCAACATACTTCGAGGTATCTTTAAATCCTCGAAGTCAAGCCTTGATAGACTTCGCAGTCGAACAAAGTTCTTCGACGCGCCAGAATCTACCAAAGCACGGAAAGAGCCGCTTGCTCTCATCGAGTTCACATTCAGGATGACAAGGTCAGGCTTGTCATCTTGGTTCTTGCAGTGAGGATGAACCTCACTGGGGGCTGCCGCCCTCAGTGTCGCGTGTCCAAGGTCGACACGCGGAACTGCATTACCAGTAGGGCGCCCCGCGCCTACTGGCGTCCAGCGTTTTTTGTTTGGTTGCGACGGTGCCCGGCACCGCCGCGATAGCCACCCTGCTGGTGCACGGGGGCCGTGCACTCCCGAGCAAAGTGACCGATTCTACCGCATCGGTAGCATTGCACATTGTTTCCTTGCGACTGCTGGGGCCCAGCAGTTGCAGCACTCGAGAGGTCCATGGGTTCTGGGCCTCCCGTCCTCACTACCGGGCGTGGCTGTGGCCTCGGCACATGTGCATGCAGCTTAGCCTGCCGCAGGCTAAACTCCTCCTGTATTGCAAGAGTTATAGCAGCTTCGAGAGTACTCGGGTACTCACGGAAGAGATAGGTCTTCACAGGCCCATCTCTCAGCCCCTTCATGAACGTGACGACCTTGGTCGCCTCGTTGATCGGATTGGTCACGATGTTCGAGACCAAGCACCGTGCTCTCTGAGCGTAAGCATGGACATCATGCTTGCCCTGCTGCAGGTCGAGGAACTCCGCCCTCGACCGGAACTCGTTTTGCGGGGGCTCAAACGCTTGTCTGAGCTCCTCCTTGAAACCCTCGTACGTGCTAAAGCACGTAGGTTCCGAGAGTCGGCGTCCATACGCCCAACTTCTAGCACGTCCGCCAAGACATGACATGGCGAACGCGACCTTCGACAACGGGTTGACGATGCGTCGAGCCGCAATGGCAGTGTCGAGTTCGACAAGCCAACGGAGGAGAGGCTCGCCCTCTCTTCCAACGTAATTGCTCACGCTGAGCTTCAGCGATTGCGCGCGCGGTGTCGTCCCCGACGACACCGTGGTAGACGAAGTAGCATCTCGCTGCTCCCTCATGATGAATCCCAGAGCAACACCATGTTGCTCTGTCAGCGTTAGCGTACGCAGCATCGTAGCTACAGCCGCCTCACCAATGACTGTTGACAGTCGTTGGAGACCTTCCCACTCTGGGTCCGACAGGTGGGGACAGTCAGCGCGTGCAATGTGAGTTGCAGGCATAGTGGATCTCTCCATGGACACCTCCGTATTCATGGGAAGGTTCTCAGCTCCGCGTTCGTGCGGTGACGTACGAACTCAGGTAGTCGGTCGTTGGACGGACTACAAAGTGCTACCAGGTGTAATGGGCCTACTTTGGCTCACTACTTTACCTTACACGTGTGCGCGTGTATGTGAGGAAGCGTAGCTTAGTTTAACGTAGAGTTAGTTATACTCGGGCCTCCGAGTATAGATTAATCTAAATAAACGATCCAAATAATGTTTTGGGTTAAAATGAGAACGGCTATTTGTGTTTTATGTTTCTGACTTCCTCTAAATGTAATATCCTAAACTTGGAATCTGCCAACGGCTGGTTGGCAGAATTCCAATGCTATGCATGTCGCTCATTGGCTAAAAGATGTTGCTTTCAGCCAATAGGAATCCTAAGTCTCTATGGACCACCCGTCGTGGTGATCCTAAATGTATGTAGCCTTTGGTGTGTCTACACCAAGGTCGAGAAAGTCTTTCGAACCTCTAAGAGACGTCGTATCTGTTAGAGTTACAAGTGACTGTAGCCACTTGTGCGTGTAACCCTGTTACATCACTTGTTGTTGTTGCATACTGTAGAAGTAGTTGGGGGACATCCTCACTCATCGTCTTCAGCGGTTCCCAGTAGTCCTCGATTGTCTCGAGACCCAGCCACTTCACCTTCACCTCGTATGCGTTCATGTCTGTGTTCATCCTGTGCTCCACAATCGCTTCCACAGCGAGCACCGTTCCTTGTGAAGCGATGTGGTCGATGAGCTCCTCAGTGATATTGAGCGAGTGATCAGCGTACATCTTTAGCCGAGATGGGTGCACGTCCATCGTGCTACCGTTGATCAGATGCTCCACCGTGAAGTAGTAGTCAGCGCTGCCAACCACACGGTACGGGCCGACCCACATCACACGCAGCTAGTTTGCATGCAACTTTTCGTCGACACGTGACCTCAACACGTAGTCGCCGACCGAAAAGTTCACTGCTTGCTCGTAGTGTGGTCGCCCTCGGTACCTCCGGGCTTGGCGCTCTCGCTCAGCTTTCACAGCTTTGTGCATGTCCCGGATGTCTTCTCGCAGCTTCGTGAGCTGCTGCTCCGTGCTAGGGCGGAGCTGGTCCAATGTAGCCACTCGGCGACGCCCCTTCTCCCCCGGAAAGAAAACTGTGTCCAATATGCTCGGGCATGGCCATCCAGTGAACAGCTCGATTGGGGCACGGTTGGAGAGAGACGGTACTGGCGAGTGGTTAATGCTCGACTGCACTAGTGGTAGCAGGTAGGGCCAGCCGTGGATGCTTACTTTGAACTCCAGTGCCAAAGCTTCCAGCACTTGCAAAATATCTCGGTTCATTCACTCCACAGAGCCATTCTTCCAAGGCGAGTATGCGAGGATAAATTCTTGACGACCCTTGAGTCTCCGACTGAGCTCAGCAACCACCTTGCTTTTAAACGGTGATCCCGCTCACCCATACAGTAGCCACTGTACCAATCCAGGATCGCACTCGCAGCCGTCGCTCACCCATACAGTAGCCACTGTACCAATCCAGGATCGCACTCGCAGCCGTCGCTCACCCATACAGTAGCCACTCCGAAGCGACTGTACCAATCCAGGATCGCACTCACAGCCACCTCCTAAGTCGGGCTATCACAAGCCACTAGCTCGACGAAATGCGTTGCCTCGTCCTTAAGAACTAGAGCGTAGCGAGATGTACCAAAAGATTCACCGAGTGTCAAAACGTCCCAGTGCAGAGTCTCATTACGTTCAAACGTGTGATGGGTCTCGCTGAATGACCGAGGAATAATAACCCCACCCTTCACATGCAAGCAAAGCAAGCACTTCGAGCAGAAATCGCGCACAATCCCGTTGAGACCAGTAATGTAGAACAACCGGCGAATGTGATTCTGCATCACATGCATACCGCGGTGCCCGTTGCGACCGCAATGTGCAATAATAAGCAGTCTGCGAGTCAGGTCTGTAGCCCCACTCGGTATCCAAATCACTCCACTAATACGCCACAAATCATCATCATCGAGGGTTGCCCTCGACGGAGCCATGTGTCGGGCTTGCTCGCAACCAATCTCCTCAATGGTGGGCCACACGAAATTGTCTGCGTCTAGAGGACGCAGCGGAGTCATAGTACTGTCTTCTTTATCGCCACTGGCCGCTGCAGGTGCCCTCTTTGATCGTGTGAAACGCTTCACCGCGTTGAAACGTGCTGCCGGCAGTGCTCGGCCACCTCACCTCGATATCAGATCCGCCCACGTTGTGGACCCCTTCAATATGCTCAATGGTATAGCGGTACGCCAAGAGCTTCGTCGACCAGCGCAGTAATTTTCCCCTCACGTGCTTTTTGAGCCTTTTCCCAGGGCAGAACAGGTAAATGATGTTCCGGTAGTCATAGTATAGTCGAAAGCCCTGCGGTCGTAAAAGCAGGTACTCCAACTTCACACATGCCTGCACAATCGGGAACGATTCTTTTTCGATCACGCTCCAATTGAGCGCCGACCCAGTAAAGCTTCCTCCCATGCAGATCAGGAGTTCATGCATTTGCTCGTGAATTGGTACGTCCGGTTGCCACTGACTCACTTGCGTGACTACCAGTCCCCAACCAGAATCTGACGCGTCTGACAGCACACATAGCTGCTTTGCAGGGTCAGGAAAAGCCAGCATCGCTGAATTACCAAGCAAATTCTTCACTTCGGAATATGCTCTCAGTTCGTCATCAGTGAGCTCCAGTCTTATCCCCGCCGCGGCCATCTTTGTCTTTTTCGTGCGGCTCAGAGCGCGATCTAGGCACTCCTGCAGAGGTCTGACCACTCTCGAGTAGACTACCAGAGTTGATCTCATCCAATTGCTTGCACACAAAAACTGCTGCAACTCAGCGGCAGTTGTCGGCACTGGTAACGCTTGGATGCGTTTGGGGCCATGACCGATGCCAGCCTTGATAATGATCCTTCCACACCATCGCACTTCAGTCAGGAATAAGGCGCTCTTCTTAGGATTGAGGATCAACCCGTATTCATCCAGGCGTGTCAATGTTGCCTCAATTGCTTCCAGCAGCTCTTCCGCCGTGTCCGCAAAAACGAGCAGGTCGTCAATCCAGACTATGACAGACGTGCCCACCAAATCGCCCAACACCATCTCAATCGTTGACTGAAAATGCAGCGCTGTGTCTGTGCTCCCTTGCGGCACACGTGTCGGAGTAAAAAAGATCTTGTCGGTCATGTAAGACAGGAACTCTTGACAGCTATCATCGAGCGGAAGCTGCCAAAAGCCTTTGAGGAAGCCAAACACGGCGTAGAACATCTTGCCCTTGCAGTGCTCTAATGCAACCTCCAAACTTGGCATTACTCCTGCGATTGGTTCCGTCACAGCATTCAGAGGTCGGTAGTCATTGGTCTGTCTGAATTCATCTGTGCCAGGTTTTCTCACAAGTAACGCGGGACAGCACCAGCGACTCGCTCTGTTTTCGTACACCCAGCCAAGAGCCACTAGCTTCTGATTGAACTCAGCGATGAACGTCGATTTTTCAGGGCTGTACTAGCGAACCTTGCACCTGTAAGGAGTGGCGTTCGGCTGCAACCTAATCTTCAGCGGAGGAACACGCGCTGGCGGGTCATCCCCCAACTTCAGTCTCCATCCGCCGTACCTTCGAATAATTGTATACAGTCGATCAGTCGTGTATTTGTCGATCACACCTCGATCCACGGCGTCACGAACCAGAGCATCCACAACATTCGTCACAATCTCTCCAACCGTAGGTTTGCATGCTGGTAGTCCGTCGGGATCATCGATCAAGTCGTCGTCATCGATCTCCCGACACGTGTCGTGTAGGAAAGCACGAGTTTACGAGTCCTCGCCCTATCAACCGAAGTCGCTAGGACGAGCCCTACCAACAACACACGCTGTCTCCGAAGAGTCGGCGATAGATTGTCGGGATAATAAACCTGAAGACCAGGTACGATCCCTTATACGGGCTGGAATGTTCCTCCCTGTGTGTTGCGGGTCAGGTAGGTTTACTCTTCGTTAAAATATAAGAGCACCCTCAGCCACGAGCTACGGCTAGGATGCAATGTGTAATACGTGCTTTCGCACTAAACCTCTGTGGTCCCTCAGAAAGGAAGGGTACCAGGCCAATCGAAGCCTCTTACAGGGGCGCCGGGGCGAAGCCTCGGCTAGAAGTCAAATACACTGGGGGGTCCTTGCCTCACACCCAGTCAAACGTACAACTGTACACAGAGGTCTTTAATACCTCCCAACACTCGGCCACCTACCCACTCTTGGCCTTACCAGGATGAACACTCGGTCAATGCACCTTATGCTCACCGGCAGGCATACCCGTGCAGCCGAGTGTATCCAGACCCTACGCTAAGCTTAGCGACTTACCGTAGACGGACTTGACCCTTGTGTGGCTTGGGGGGAAAATTCTGCTCTGTTTAATGATGAGAGGCTGTCAGGCCTCTCCTATAGCTAATCCCTATGGTCTATACAAATATCAAGTGTGGACCGAGCTTTCGAGCTGATCCTACAATCGGACGAAACTTCGTCCTAAATACGAACTCCTACTGGGCATAAAGCGTACCCACTATGAAACTTTGGAGGCCTCGGCAGGCGGTTTATTTTGACCCGCCGAGACCCTCCTGTCACTCCGTAGTCTCTATTAATCGTCAGGGCACTAAAGCGCGGGGAATGTGACCGACCAATCAGAGCCCTCGGTCAGGCATTACTCGCTAGCTCAAGGCAGTTAGACCTCGACCGGAACTCGCCCGGCCGCAGTCATGTCCCGATCTCACAGCGGCCCCCAACTCGACCCGAGCCGTCCCAAGTGGTGCGTGTCGTGTTGCCTTCGTGCCTCTCTGCGCTCCGACGCCATGCAGCCCTCCGGCGGTCCTGGCAGCGCGCCGCCCTTCACCTTCCCGGACCTCGGTCCAGTCGTCCAGGTGAGGCTTCGTGCGAGGTGCTTAAGGCTGTGCTTGATCTCTTCATCGCGTTTAACCGTCTTCAACTTGCTGCATCTTGCTGCAGGACACTCAATTGCGTGGCCCCACGGGGCAGGTCATCGACTCGTCGGTGCCGGCCTCGGAGGCCTCGGCGGCGCCAACTACCCCCTCTGCGTCAGCAAGCGGGGCGCCCCGACGGCCCCAGGCTTCGGCTGCAGTTCCTGTAGCTTCAGCGCCATCGTCTGGTGCTGGTGGCAGCGCCGGAGCAGCTCCGTCACCAACTCCCGCCTCTGCAGGAGCACCGGGGGTGGCGGGCAGTCTCCAGGCCGCACCTTCGGTCGTCGCGCCCCATGCTTCGGCTGCAAGCACTGGAGAGACTTCGGCTTCGAGTGCAGCGGCTCCGACGTTGCCAACTCCCGCTTTGCCGTCCGCTAGTGGGACCCTGCGTGTACTCAGCTGGTCCTCAGGTCCTCGCCCGACTCCAGTCCTCTGCACGAGCCTTCGTCAAATGCTGCGCACTTCTGCCGCACGGGTGACCCGCTGCCTGCTACTGCGCACGTGGCCTCGGGACTTCCTCCGCGTTCTTCCGCACAGTGGTATGCTGTCGAAGACATCGTCGCGACAGCTATTACGGTCAACCCAGTGCTGGACCCTCGCCGTGTTACGGCCCCGTGGGTGCGTGAGTTCACGAACTTCTACGGGCCTCCTTTCGGTCTGCAGGAGGACGGGCAGCCAGGTGAAGACGAAGTCTCGGAAGAGGAGGAGGTCGAGGAGCTGATCGAAGAGATCGAGTCTCCGGTTGCTGAAGGGTCTTCGGAAGAGGCTCAGGACGAGTCTCGCCGCGCCGTGGATGCTCAAGAGACTTCGGACGAAGCTACACATGCGCTAGGGGCTCAAGATGCAGCAACGGCAACGCAGGACTCGGTTCAAGATCGCATCGCGGCTTCGGAGGCCCCTTTTGAGGAGGCCCCAGTCAGCGAGACTCCAGCTGACGCGCCACGTTCGCCTCCAAGTGCTGCTGATCAAGCTGCCACGCAAGCCGAAGCTTCTCCGACTGCGCGTCTCCGCGTTTTGGCCAAGGTTGCCTCGTCTTCGGACGCCTAAGCTTCGTTCCAGTTCTCCATCGTTCCTTCATGTCTAGGTCGAGCTAGATCAGGGTATTCAGACAGTTCGTTCGTAGTATAACTAGCTCGCCCATGCAATTCAGTAGTCGTTTGTCCTTCTTCAGCTGTTCTCCATAGTTTCTCCAGTCGTGATCTCCACTTCGTAAAGTCTTGTCCACTTCAACATACAAATATGCAATCATCTTTCCGCAGTAACATGTTTCGTCTTCTGGGGCAGGCTGCGTAGCCCTGCCGGCAGTTCATCATGGTGAGAGGGATGCAACTAGTCCTCGTCAGCGACTTGGACTATTTGCAACCTTCGGTCACGTCGTTTCTCGCGTAGATAGTCATACAGCAGTCCGCCACAATACAGATTCGACGCGGGCTCCCACGATGGTTCGTCATAGCCGACCCACTTCACCTTGAACTCTCGGACGGCCCGCTCAGTGCTCATCGAGAGGGGAATTCGGTCATCCAAGATGGCTTCAACCTCATACTCGCCTACCAGGTGGTCGGGTTCCCAACTATCCTCCGGGAGTAACTCCTCGTCGAAATCTAGTCGCGTCTCCTAGGTTACTTCAGCAGCCAGTCGAGCCTTCGGCCGATCGCCAAATTCGTTCACCGCCTTCAACCGGGACACATGCACTACCGGGTAGAACCGGTAACCACTCTTGTCAGGCAAATCCAACTCGTACGCATACTCGTCAACCTTCTGCTTGATGCGGAAGGGACCATGCCATCGATGAGCCAACTTCTTGGTCAACCCTGGCTTGACGCGTTCCATGTAACGCCACGTACGATCACCAGGCTGGAAGAGAGACTTCGGTGCGGGGTCTGGTGTGTCACCCTCACCCTCTGCACCTGTCGGATCATCTTCCGAGGTTTCGCCAGTCGCGGAAGGTGGAAGCGCAGCACGTTCTGCTCGGCTCAAAGCCTCGTTATGCTTTTGTGCTCGCCGAGCCTTCTCGACTGCTTGGTACTCCTTAGCCATTTCCAAGGCCACCTCCTGTTGCCGGTTGACTTCTCGGCGCCACGCTAAAGCATCGGACTGTCGCCCGAAGCCTCGCTTCAGCGAGGAGGACATTGCCCGGCGGGTCGACCATGCGTCCCGTCCGTGCACCAAGTAAAAGGGCGTGTCCTTCCTCGTGCCGTCCTGCGAGTTGTTAATCGCAAAGATCAACTTCTCCACAATCTCGTCCCAATCTTGTTGTAGCGGGTCTTCCGCGTACACTCGCACCGATTGCATTACGGTCTTGACCGAACGTTCCTGCTGGCCGTTAGCCTGCGGCCGATAGCTCGACGTAGCCCTAGATCTCGACTGCATCATCTCGGCGAAGGTTTGGAAGACCTCGCTCATGAAGGGCGGGTCTCGGTCACGCCTGATCAGAGACGGCGCTCCGAACCTTCGGTACACGCACTCTTCGAATGCTTGTGCTACACAGAGTGCAGATGTGTCCGCCATCGCCTTGCCCATGACGAATCCAGTGAACGCACACTGAAACAGTAGCAGTGCGGTATTGCCCCGCCGAGTCTTCGGTAGGGGTATCACAAAATCCATCGAGACAAATTGTAGCGGTAGCTCGGCCAGGATGTTGCCTGGGGAGTACCCACGCAGCTGCGGGCGACTCTTGCTTGAGCTACAGTCCGGACACGAGCGTACGTGTTTCTCCACATCAGCGAATAAGCCAATCCAATAGTAGTCAGCCTTGACTCGGTAGTAGGTTCGGACGATACCTTGGTGACCGTCCTCCAACGAGTCATGACAGTTCTGTAGGATCTCCTGAACCATCGTTGTTGGCACCACTAGACGTAGTGTCGTCTCCTCGGCTCGGTCGCGACCCCACCGACGGTTCGCACCGAGGAAATACAGCAAGCCATCTTCGCTTAACACGAACTCGTCAGCCATCTTCCAGGCTTCGCGTGCAGCTTTGTAGGCAAGCTTCGTTTCGTCTACCTTTAGCACCATCTTGAGGTTCGACCACCGGAGCTCCTCATCCTGGGCTGTGCCAATGCGCCTGCGCCGTTCTTCGTGCACAACTTGTGGGTCGATGTCGTCAGTACTCGATTCATGGACCACTGTTGCATCAGGTCTCGGCTGGTCCGGAAGTTCGTTAGACTCTTCGTTGCTGACGGCATTAGCTTCGTCTCCTTTGGTTCCCTCTTCTGGTTCATCACCCGAAGTTTCATCGGCAAAGCGTACTTGTTTCGCACGCGCGCGGGCTTGTTGCCTCGTTACCGCGGCTACATGTCCAGTGTCCCGTACAAAATCGAAAAAAATCTTATTACGGTCACTGTCACGCGTATCCATCACACGTATCAAGTACACGTGACTTGTTACGACTTCTCCAGAACCTTCAAAGGCTTCGGCTGACGGTTCATAGAGCACTTCTCGGATCCGATTCAATTCCATCAACTCTCGTTTTTGGTCTTCGCTGTTCACCGTCATCGACACCTTCTTCTCCAAGTTTTCGCTCGCCAAAGAGTCTGCAGCTGCATTGAACTCTCGGATAGCATGTATGTACTTTACGGACCGAATTCTCGCGGTCGGTTCCTTGTGCTTGTTCAGTTGTGCCATCAGCGACTCCTTATGGCAAGCGATCACCCCTAGGGATTGCTGGATTTCGAGTCTCGAGTCCCCGACGATGACTAAGTCCTCGGCCCCATGTTCTAGGGCGGCAGAGACCCCGTTGTTCATTCCGGTGTACTCAGCGAGGTTTAGAGTCGTGGTCTCGGGATACGCACTCGCAGCGATCACTACACACCATTCAGGAAGTCGCCATAGTATCCAGGCGCAACTGCCGTAGCCACCATGCTTCTCGATCTTTGCCGAGCCAACAAACGAAAGTACGTAGCCACTGTAGGTACGTGGCAACCGTGCATAAAGCAAATGCGGATCCATCCGAACACTCGGCGAGCCTTTGGCTCGAGGGGCACAGGTGCCAACGAGTCTTCGAGGTCAACGAAGCTTGTGATCGTCGACTGCAAAAGCTGTGCGAAAGCGCAATCCTTTTCCTTGACTCGGTGCACTACTAGACTCCACGGATACAGTAAGACGGCAAATTGTGTTGCGCGTCCGAAGAGTGTCTTCGACTTGTGGACCCAGTCGAGCGTCGAAAACCGCGTGTAGACATGTATGGTCCGACCGGCCAGCTGGGTGTAACACACCTTCAACAGCTGCAGCAAAGCCAGTACTTCCTTTTCCGCCGGGTGGTAGTTCATCTCGGCGTCCTTGAGCACTCGGCCGCAGAAACGCACCGGGTGCATCAGGCCATCGTGCTCCTGCATGAGCGTGGTGCTCACGGCCCATTCATTTGGAAACAGCATCACATGGACCTCTCGGTCACGGTCGAAGTGTCGGAGGACAGGTGCCTCACCGACCTTTCGTTGCAATGCCGCGAAGCTTCGCTTGGCTGCAGAGAGGTCACCCCCTGGTGCGAAGTCTTCGTCTCGCAGCTGGTAGAGCGCGGCACCGTAGACAGCAAAGTCCTGTATGAAGCGGCTGTAGTAGTTCAGAGCGCCAAGTAAAGCTTGCACTCCCCTCTTGGACCTTGGGAAGGACAGCTCGGTGATAGCCTTCAACTTCTTAGGGTCCGCTCTAATACCACTCCGGGACACTTCGTGAGACAGGAAGTCCACCTTGGGCTGCACAAAAATGCTCTTGGTGAAGCTCACGCTGATCCGACATTCCTCGATCCGGGCGAGGAGTCGATCGGGCGTCGCTAGACATGCATCGAAAGACTCGCCACCAAAGCAAATATCGTCAACGAACGAACGCCGTTCGAAACCCGGCACCAACGAAGACTCGTCGGGCTCTCCATTCGCAAACATGTCCGCAATAGGACTGTTGACTAATTCCGAGACCGAGCTTTCGCTCGATCCGAGTCCAAGTCCCGCTTCAAACTTCGTAGGCGACTGGTCCGGGTCGGACGACTCTTCATGTGACTGTTCAGTCGAGGCGTTGGCGAGTTCACGGTCGCGTGCTTCAGCTTCTGCCATCAGACGCGCGTAATGCTTCCATCCACCCTTTAGTTGAACAAAGCCCCACAGAGCATTGTCGAGCATTCGTTGATAGATCATAGGTGCATTTTTAAGCCCAAAGGGCATTCTGAGCCACTCGAAAGGACCTAGTGCACACACAAACGCAGAGATCTGACGAGCCCTCTGTGTCATCATGATCGCCCAGAATCCACTCGCCGCATCAAGCGAGCAGTACCACAGATACTTCTCCAGGTCTGTGAGCAGATCATCCACAAGGGGCATTGCATACTCCATGATAGCGGTGACTGTGTTCGCCATCTTGTAATCAATGCACAGTCTGATATCTACGCCATTCTTCTTCAGCACAATCACGATCGGTGACGACCATGGGCTGTTGGAGAACGCGATCAGACCTGCCTTGAGCAAACCTCGCAAGAGCTCGTAAAGGTTCTTGAGGTGTCGGAGGGGAATTCTCCGGGCTCGTTGCTTGATAGGCGCATGGCCCTGCACATCGATGTCGCACACTACACCGTACGCAGGCGGTGGTAGAGCATTGCCACTAGATATTATGATCTTCTCATGTTTCTTCAGAACCTTCACTAAGCGATCCTGCCGTCCACTACTCAGTTCCGGGTGCCGGACATTCTCAGCCGAGTAGTCCAGTTCCGTGACCGAGGATTCTGTAAGGTCGGGCAGGAAAGCTAGTTCATGAGCGTAATCTTCCAAGTTGATCTCATTGGGCAAGTGTTCGGCGCGCGTACGTTCCTCCAGCTGCTTGGCGTCGCTCGCGCTCATTGCAGCAGCAACGTGAGCTCCGTCCTCACCAGAGCTGCTAACGCCACTGTAGCCACCATCGCTCCGATCACTCTCAGAGTATGGGTAATCACTGGCGTCATGGCGTCACTCTCGCTGTCGCTGTACGAGGTCCGACGTGGCGACGAGCGCTCGGCTCTACCACCCTTGGTACCGCGGACTTGCAGTTCAGCGACCAAGTCTGACAGCGAAGCTTCAGCTAGCGAGATGCGCGGAACATGGCGCGAGTCATCGCGGCGGCGAGAGTCTTCGCGGCGACGTTCGTAACGACGGTCGCGGTCGCGACGGTAACTGTCACGTGAAGCTTCGTGGCGACGGTCATCACGACGAAGCAGTTGGTCTCGACTGCGCGAGTGGTGAGACGAGGTCTCGCGCGACTGCCCACGCTCTTCAGACTTCAAGATGTCGTTGATCATGTCCTCGAGTTCGTGAATGTCCTTCACTCGGACGTGGCAAAGCCGGCATTCGAGGCTTCGGCCACCGCACGTCTCGAGGAACCGCTGCACATGGTCCTTCGCATCGCGGCCACCACTCTCGAACAGAAGGGCAACATTACGAGCATAACCGTTCAGTCGGTTGAGGTAGTCACAAAGGTGTTCCGAGGACTCGCGCTTCGCAGAGTAGTAGCGAGCCTTCGCAGGCTGGCTAAACTGCGAGCAGAAATACTTGGTAAACGCATCGCTCAGTCGCTTCCACTGACGCTTAGTCCTCTTCGGGAGTTGACGGTACCAGTGAAGGGCACCGTCCCGAAGGCTCAGCTCGAAAGCCATGCACCACTCGTTTGGCGGAGTTTGCGTTCCCTTCATCTCATAGACGAAAGCTCGGAGCCACTGCATAGAGTTTTCACTCCGATTGCGGGCCCCTGAGAAATTCTTGATCTGCGCAAGCGGCCGGTGTGTGGCGATCTCGAGCTGAGGAGTCGAACTCAGTCGCTCCATTTCGCTCACTTCGGGCACTTGATGGGCCAACTCATCGCTCGGGCTGTCAAACCCATCTTCATAGTCGATGTTGTCATTGTCGTCCTCGTCGGTCGAGGAGTCATCGCGCGGTGTAAACCGGCGGCTTGAGCGTCGCGTGGAGCTACGTTGCGTGCTCTGCTTGCGTCGCGAACCTTCGGACTCACGCGCAATACGGTCGGCTCGACTAGCCGACTTAGGAGTCACCATGTGCGAGTCTTGGAAGTACGGCGAACCTTCGGCCTTGGCGGAGAACACTCCGTCCGTCACTTGACTTAGGTTTGACCACTCGGCAGACTTCTTGGGTGTCTGCGGCAGTGGGATCTTCGAAGGATCAGCTTGCTCCCTCGCGGGGCGAGCACTCGGGGGGCGTCCCAGAGTCAGGTCCGACTCCCCGAAGCTCAGGCGAAGCTTCCTCTTCCACTTATAGCTCCTTGTCAGCGAGTCCCGGCGTCCAACTCTTGATCGAGACTTCGAATGGACGAGTCCTTGGCTCGCAGCCCATCGCTCGTAGGAGGGACACCGTGTCCTCGGCCACCTGAGTAACCGAGGTCGATGTTGCAACTCCACCTTCAGCTCAGCCCAAGTCGCTTGTCGCGTCATCTCGAAATTGAACTGCCATATCCACTCGCTCGACTCCACCATCTGCTCGAGCATTCTGCCGAGCACCTTGTTCGCAGCTCGAGCGCTGCTGTTCATAGCGGGCCGACTTCCGCGGGATTCTTGAGGACCTTTAGTAACATGCACCAGAGCCCTCGAAGCCGAGGTCTCGGTGCCATCCTCAAAGTCGTCATCCGCATGATCGGGTTTCGCCACTTCATCAAATTCCGCGACGAGGTTCCGGGCCAAGGAGCGCGAGCCTCCGCTACGTCCCGCGGACAGCATTGCGTCGTCGCTGGAGTCATCTCCTCCAGGTCATCATAGTCCATCATCATGTCATCCTTGGCGTCCGAATCTTCGTCGACCGACTCTTCGAAACTGGCCGACCTTTCGGAGATCGTCGACAACGGAGACGTTAAGTCACTCGCGATCGTTGACGAACCTTCGGCCGATCCTCGTCCCGACTTCACCGGCGTAGCTGGTACCGCTGACTTGGATCCATTCGCCATCTTGTTCTTGTTCTTGTTTCTTCTTCTCTTCTTCACTTCTTCTTCTCTCCTCAATGCTCGTTGGGCCAAACCTACACAGACCACAACACACAATCGGTCACACCAGTCCCGGGTCGCGGCACCAGTTGTCGTGTAGGAAAACACGAGTTTACGAGTCCTCGCCCTATCAACCAAAGTCTCTAGGACGAGCCCTACCAACAACACACGCTGTCTCCGAAGAGTCGGCGATAGATTGTCGGGATAATAAACCTGAAGACCAGGTACGATCCCTTATACGGGCTGGAATGTTCCTCCCTGTGTGTTGCGGGTCAGGTAGGTTTACTCTTCGTTAAAATATAAGAGCACCCTCAGCCACGAGCTACGGCTAGGATGCAATGTGTAATACGTGCTTTCGCACTAAACCTCTGTGGTCCCTCAGAAAGGAAGGGTACCAGGCCAATCGAAGCCTCTTACAGGGGCGCCGGGGCGAAGCCTCGGCTAGAAGTCAAATACACTGGGGGGTCCTTGCCTCACACCCAGTCAAACGTACAACTGTACACAGAGGTCTCTAATACCTCCCAACACTCGGCCACCTACCCACTCTTGGCCTTACCAGGATGAACACTCGGTCAATGCACCTTATGCTCACCGGCAGGCATACCCGTGCAGCCGAGTGTATCCAGACCCTACGCTAAGCTTAGCGACTTACCGTAGACGGACTTGACCCTTGTGTGGCTTGGGGGGAAAATTCTGCTCTGTTTAATGATGAGAGGCTGTCAGGCCTCTCCTATAGCTAATCCCTATGGTCTATACAAATATCAAGTGTGGACCGAGCTTTCGAGCTGATCATACAATCGGACGAAACTTCGTCCTAAATACGAACTCCTACTGGGCATAAAGCGTACCCACTATGAAACTTTGGAGGCCTCGGCAGGCGGTTTATTTTGACCCGCCGAGACCCTCCACCAATGGATGATGCGCATCTACTGCATCCCTCAGCGCTGCAGGCTCGAGATATTGTTTCAACAATCGGCACTTTTCTTTCATTCCCGTCGTAGTTGCAAAAGTGTTTGCCAGCCCATGCTGCAAGATGATTTCGTCACAAAGCATGAAGTAGTTAATCACTCTCGCTTTCACATCACGCTCACGTAGGTCCATCTTCAACTTGTTGCCAAAAATCTAGTCAACGTCCATCACAGCATCATTCATGACATTTCCGACAATCTTGTCGAGCTCAGCAACAATCTGCTCGTCAGTGATCGCTTCCACGGTCGTATTCCACTCGAACTTGCAGAGAGTCTCCAACAAGTTCCTGTTGAAGGCGTTCTTGCCACTTCTCAACGCTTTACCCTTGTCTTATCCCGTAGCCGCACGGCGAGCTTCAACGGCACCTTCATACTCACTTCTCTCTCGCGTCCACTTGACCGAAGCCGGGTGCGAGATGTCCGTGACGTAGGGTGACATGGGAGAAGACGATATCACCGGAATTGCAGCCGCGAAGCTGCTCGTCGAAGTGCCCGTTCTCGAGTTGCCTCATCAGTCGATTGGTTCTCCATGGTACCGCTGGAGTCCACCTGGCCACCTTGAGTCGATCGTCCACTGCTCGTTCTCATCGCGTACACGATACTAAAGTTAACTTTGTGACGTGGTCACGATACTTGGGAGCTGGGACTCCCACTAAGCCAACGTGTACTTATCAGCGTAGATGCAAAATGCAAAGTAAACTACCTTAGCTAGTTTGTGAGCGCTATCCTGCCGTCGCGGCAGCCCAGGTAGAACTGTAGGTGCAGTTACTGGATACATATTACTCCAGCACGAATCCTTGCGTGTCTTGCCTGTATTCCCGTCCATGATACCCGCTCGGATCCGCCTCACTATGGTTGTTCAGGGAGGTCACTACTAGTCCTGCTGCGGATTGGATATGCTTGTTGCGGATGCGATGTCCAAGCTCTGCATGCCATCATCACAGCCTCTCAAAAGACAGCAAAAATGAAACTATTGGTCGATCTGTTGTGGCAGCTCGTCCATCTACAGTACAAGAGCAAATGATTTAAACTAACTATTGTAGCTTCTCTTGTGCGAAAACACAGACATGCTCTCTGACGTCCTGAGTTCAAGGAGCGAAGCGAAAGTATCGAATGACATCGTCCGGTTCCTGATTGATCCATGACGGTGGTGTTTGAAATACTATATCAAAGCTTGTGCCGGCAAAACCACCATCTTTTCGCAGCCGCAGCATCTGTCTGCCATCGACTATTAGAACCGTCCATACAGTTGAGGCTTAAACCCCATCGCGCAAGTTGCATACGCAGTTCGTGGACACTAAAGTATAAAACGGGTTCTATACAAACGCGTATTAGAGGCACACATATTCACTCTACTTACAGTTTTAGATTGTGTCACATCGGCATACTGCATCTGAGAATATTTCTTCTAAACTATCTGTCTGAGAACAACCAATGCAGAACTTGCACTTTCAGGATAAAACAAATACTAGTAGAAAAAATGATCTCCCAGCCAAACCGTAGCAACCTTGTGAGTAACATAGACCTTCTACAACGTGCTGAATTCTCGCAGGTGTTACCGGTCAGTGACGAGCTCGGCCAGGACGTTAACGCTTCGTTTTTTACAGCACGCTGCAGCGCTTATCACTATCACCAGACCCTTGGTTCGCTAAAATATATATATTGAACGTACCCCACAGCTAGGAAAATTGTTGTTTTTCGTAATTTTCGCAGAATTGTCGCTTTGGCGATGGCAAGCGGCACGACCGGCTTACACAAAATTCTTTAGCTATCCCAGTCTACGCATAGCTCTCGTTTAAAATACTTCCTACGGTATATTGGTCTGTTACGATTGCCTGGTCGACCCAGCTCCATCTCGTAATTCGGCAGTTACGGCTGCAGCGGAATGCGCTGTCATGTATGAGAGCTTCATTGGCGTGCCAAATGCACAGAGAAGAGGGAGGTCGAGCTAGCACTTGGCGCGAAGCTTGAAGGCATAGTGGCGAACGTAACGGGAGGAGGGTGGTGGCAGTGGTCATTGTAGCGGCGACGGAATGAGTGGATCTAGTAGTTCTTGTAACAGGGTTACACGCACAAGTGGCTACAGTCACTTGTAACTCTAACAGATACGACGTCTGTTAGAGGTTCGAAAGACTTTCTCGACCTTGGTGTAGACACACCAAAGGCTACATACATTTAGGATCACCACGACGGGTGGTCCATAGAGACTTAGGATTCCTATTGGCTGAAAGCAACATCTTTTAGCCAATGAGCGACATGCATAGCATTGGAATTCTGCCAACCAGCCGTTGGCAGATTCCTAGTTTAGGATATTACATTTAGAGGAACTCAGAAACATAAAACACAAATAGCCGTTCTCATTTTAACCCAAAACATTATTTGGATCGTTTATTTTTTTTTTAGATTAATCTATACTCGGAGGCCCGAGTATAACTAACTCTACGTTAAACTAAGCTACGCTTCCTCACATACACGCGCACACGTGTAAGGTAAAGTAGTGAGCCAAAGTAGGCCCATTACACCTGGTAGCACTTTGTAGTCCGTCCAACGACCGACTACCTGAGTTCGTACGTCACCGCACGAACGCGGAGCTGAGAACCTTCCCATGAATACGGAGGTGTCCATGGAGAGATCCACTATGCCTGCAACTCACATTGCACGCGCTGACTGTCCCCACCTGTCGGACCCAGAGTGGGAAGGTCTCCAACGACTGTCAACAGTCATTGGTGAGGCGGCTGTAGCTACGATGCTGCGTACGCTAACGCTGACAGAGCAACATGGTGTTGCTCTGGGATTCATCATGAGGGAGCAGCGAGATGCTACTTCGTCTACCACGGTGTCGTCGGGGACGACACCGCGCGCGCAATCGCTGAAGCTCAGCGTGAGCAATTACGTTGGAAGAGAGGGCGAGCCTCTCCTCCGTTGGCTTGTCGAACTCGACACTGCCATTGCGGCTCGACGCATCGTCAACCCGTTGTCGAAGGTCGCGTTCGCCATGTCATGTCTTGGCGGACGTGCTAGAAGTTGGGCGTATGGACGCCGACTCTCGGAACCTACGTGCTTTAGCACGTACGAGGGTTTCAAGGAGGAGCTCAGACAAGCGTTTGAGCCCCCGCAAAACGAGTTCCGGTCGAGGGCGGAGTTCCTCGACCTGCAGCAGGGCAAGCATGATGTCCATGCTTACGCTCAGAGAGCACGGTGCTTGGTCTCGAACATCGTGACCAATCCGATCAACGAGGCGACCAAGGTCGTCACGTTCATGAAGGGGCTGAGAGATGGGCCTGTGAAGACCTATCTCTTCCGTGAGTACCCGAGTACTCTCGAAGCTGCTATTACTCTTGCAATACAGGAGGAGTTTAGCCTGCGGTAGGCTAAGCTGCATGCACATGTGCCGAGGCCACAGCCACGCCCGGTAGTGAGGACGGGAGGCCCAGAACCCATGGACCTCTCGAGTGCTGCAACTGCTGGGCCCCAGCAGTCGCAAGGAAACAATGTGCAATGCTACCGATGCGGTAGAATCGGTCACTTTGCTCGGGAGTGCACGGCCCCCGTGCACCAGCAGGGTGGCTATCGCGGCGGTGCCGGGCACCGTCGCAACCAAACAAAAAACGCTGGACGCCAGTAGGCGCGGGGCGCCCTACTGGTAATGCAGTTCCGCGTGTCGACCTTGGACACGCGACACTGAGGGCGGCAGCCCCCAGTGAGGTTCATCCTCACTGCAAGAACCAAGATGACAAGCCTGACCTTGTCATCCTGAATGTGAACTCGATGAGAGCAAGCGGCTCTCTCCGTGCTTTGGTAGATTCTGGCGCGTCGAAGAACTTTGTTCGACTGCGAAGTCTATCAAGGCTTGACTTCGAGGATTTAAAGATACCTCGAAGTATGTTGGAAGTACGATTGGCAACGGGTGCCGTCGTGAAGTCCGAGAAGCGCATGATACGCGTGCGCTTCACGTATGAAGTCAAAAGTGTGTCGAGACCTTTATCGTCCTGGATTTTGACGATAAGTTTGACATTGTATTGGGCATGCCGTGGCTTGCACGACATGATCCGGTCATCGATTGGGAGAAGCGCACTCTCGTGCGCTTCGGTCGCGACAGCGGAACAGTGAGCGATGGCCCTGTTGCCGCTACGCACGCACCGACAGGTACGCGCGACTCACCACTCGAGACGGCGCCTAATGCCGCTGTCCTGGAGCGCCCTGGGCGCGCGCGAGCACGCGCGCAAGAACAGCCAGCGTCGGCGTCGCCGCCGACGGCTGAAGGAGAAAATGTGTTGATCTCGGAGATCGACACCCGCTTTTCAGCGAATCAGGAAGAATCTCCGACCTCAAGGGGCACGGATGACGCAGACGAGTCACACGCCTCAGCCGTGGAGGCTAACGCGAATCTGATTGGATCAGGTCTGGCCAAAACTAAGAGCCAAGGTGACGTAACGCCGTCGACTCCGGGAGTCGATGGCTTGGGTGAATTTGATTCGTCGGCTCGGGGAGCCGACGCACCCTCCGTAATGGAGGGCTCCGCCAATAACAGGCGTCGAGGTGAAGATGGCGTGTAGCCGACGCTGCAGGCGGTGCGGACGGTTGCAAACGTTCCGCACCGGAAAAACTTGCATGCTGTCGTGCAGCCGGGCTACACGACGAAGAGCCGGGCGACCAAGCCGGGCTTGAAGTCGCTCGCCCGCGGGATGAACCCGCTGGCGGTACTAAAGAAGAACACTCGTCCATGGCTGGGCCTGGACGAGGTCAAGAACCAAGCGGAGCCGGGCTCCGCAAAACAAGAAGACGGCGCATGCGAAGGTCGCTGCGCAAGTCTCGGCCTGGGGCCGAGACGCTACAAGGAATGTCTGCCGGGCAGACGGAGGCTGAGAAGCCGGACGTTGAGACGTTGAACGTCTTGACGCGTACCTGTGCCGGGTTCCGGTACAGGGAGATGACCCTCGCTAACCCTCCGACGCAAGCGTCGGAGTTGACTTCGCTTCCAGTCATGAGCTGGAAGCGCTTCGCGCGTGACTTGCACGATGGACGCATCGAGCAAATATGCATTCTCTCGGACGCCGGGAGAACGAAGAGCGAGAAGAACTGAGGCAGTTCTTCATGGAGACCACCACTGAGAGCGAGGACACTCTCAGTGCGAAGACGAAGAAGGAGCGCTTTAAAGAGCAGAGCTGGGGCTCGTTGAAAACGAGTCCCTACTACGAGATCTTACGGGAGTACGCGGACGTACTTCCGGAAGAGATTCCTGCGGAGCTTCCGCAGGACAAGGGAATCCAGCACGAGATTAATCTCGTGCCGGGCACGAAGTACTGTGTCACGCGGCAGTGGCCACTGCCGCGAGAGCAAGTCAAAGCGATCGACGACTTCTTTGAAAGTCGTCGCAAAGCTGGACAAGTGCGGGAATCGAAATCCCCGCACAGTGCTCCGACGTTCTGTGTCAAGAAGCCACAGGGCGGCTGGCGCATCGTTCATGCGTATAACAAGCTGAACGATGCGACGATACCGGCGCAGACACCGATACCGCGACAAGATGTTATCATCGATTCGATGGCCAGGAGCACTATCTACAGTGCTCTTGATCTGCGCGATGGGTTCTATCAGATCCTCATGCGTGAGAGCGATATCCCTCTCACGGCAGTGAGCATGCCGAGCGGCCATGCTCTGGGAGTGGCTAGTGATGCCGCAGGGTCTGAAGAACGCCCCTGCGACCTTCAACAGGTGCGTGACACACTCGTTTTTGCGCTCGGTGCGCGACTTCGCACCGAGCTACTTCGACGATGTGTTCGTCCACAGCCGGGCTGCGGACGGGATGAGCGACGTCGGGATGCACAAGGTGCATTTCCGGAAGCTGCTTGCGCTCATGCGCAAGCACAAGCTCTATGCGAACCTGAAGAAGTGCATCTTCCGGGCGAGCGAGATACCCGTGCTCGGGTGTCTCGTTGGGAAGAACGGTGTCCGCCCTGACCCTGAGAAGGTCAGAGTGATCAATGAGTGGCCGACGCCGTCGAACGTCAAGGAACTGCGGCAGTTTCTTGGCTTGGTCACGTACTTGTGCAAGTACGTGAAGGACTACGCGGGCATGATACGCCCGCTGTCACAGCTCCTGAAGAAGGACGCCGAGTGGGTTTGGACTGCTGAGTGTCAGCAGGCCTTCGATGCAGTCAAGCGGGGCTTGACTGAGGCGCCGATCTTGGCGGTGGCCGACCAAGATCGCCCGTTCCACGTTGTGTGTGACGCATCCGACTTCGCAATCGGATGTGCGTTGATGCAGCACGATCACGAGGGCCGTGATCGTGTCGTCTACTACTAATCGCGTCAGCTGAAGCCAGCTGAGCGCAACTACCCGGTACATGACAAGGAACTCCTTGCCATGAAGTACGCCCTCGCGAAGTTCCGAGTGTATCTACTCGGAAGCAAACCGTTCGTGGTCTACACAGACCACGCGTCGTTGCGGACGGCTGTGAAGTCGCCGCACATCTCGCAACGGATGGCGAGATTGCTCTCATTCTTCGCAGAGTATAACTTCCGGGTTGAGTACAAACCCGGAAGACTCAATGTGGTGGCCGACGCGCTCTCGCGTCGACCTGACTACGCCACGACTGATGCCGACGTCAATGCCATTGACGCCATGCGATCGAGCACCCCAACGTCGTCACTGTTGGACGACGTGAAGGTCGCGTACGCGCACGACGCGGATGCGAAGCTCTTGCTGGCCTACGGCTCAGCGCCTTCTGACAAAGCTCGTCAGAAGCTGCCGAAGCATCTTCGTGCTCGTGCACACCGTTATCGGGTGCACGACGGGTTATTACTCTACAGTGCAGTCGACGACAACTCGGACCGCGTTGTCGTGGCCACTGACCATGACCTGCGACTCAGGATCATGTACGAGTATCACGATGCACCGACTGCGGGGCATCCGGGCCGTGAGAAGACATACCTTTTTCTCACGCGAGACTTCTACTGAGCCCACCAGTATAAATGGGTGCGCAAGTACGTCCGTGCTTGCGAGGTTTGTCAACGTATGAAGCCTGCGCCTTTCGCGCAGGCTCCCTTGCAGTCACTACCAACTCCACGGGAGTGTTGGCAGTCCATGTCTTTGGACTTCGTGCTCGGTCTTCCCCCCGACAGCCAGGGGAACACGGGCGTTGTGGTCTTTGTTGACCGCTTGAGCAAGATGGTACATCTTGCTGCGGTACCCGCTGAAGTGACTGCGAAGCAGACGGCGCGTCTGTTCGTTGACATGGTGTTCAAACACCATGGCATGCCGATCGACATTGTGTCGGATCGAGACCCGCGCTTCACTGCACACCTTTGGCAAGAAGTGCTTACACTTCTTAAAGTCAACTTTCGATGTCGACTGCGGATCATCCGCAGACGGACGGGCAGACCGAGCGCGTGAACCGCGTGCTCGTAGACGTGCTTAAGAGCTACGCTCACTCGTTCCAACACTGGAGCGAGTGCCTGCCGATGGCAGAGTTTGCCATCAACAACTCGGTACATGCCTCGACCGGGCATACACCGTTCTACGTGAATGCCATCAGGCACCCACGCCTCCCGAGTCTACTCAGGATGGTGGCTCCTTCCTTAAGTGGGGGAGGATCTACGACTGCAACGCAGCAGCCGCAGAATGCCGCTGACACTTGCACAGTGTCAGCCGCGACTACGCGCAAGAAGAAGAAGAAGCACGCGTCTGTGCAGGGCACAGATGTCGACAAGAGCAAGAAGAAGAAGAAGAAGAAGAAGAACGGGTCTGTGCAGGGCACAGACACCGCGAAGACGAACGCAGAGGCCGGGCCTACTGCTAGAAACGAGCTGAACGAGTTCAGCTCGGACGCAATCAACTTCGTGCAGCGCAGACAAGCCGTCATTCGGTTTGTACAAGACGCTATCGCAGCTTCTGTCGACCGACAGAAGCTGAACGCAGACAATGTTGGTAGGGGCAACACTAATGAATTCAAGAAGGGTTCATTGGTTTTGTTAGCAACTCAAAACCTGCCTAAACATGCAGTTTCCGACTTCGGGGCGAGCAAGCTCGCTCCGCGCTTCATCGGGCCGTTCACGGTGTTGGCACGGCATGGCAACGCCTACACGCTAGATATTCCATCTAGCATGCGCCTCCATCCGACCTTTTACGTCGGGCGGCTGAAGCCATACCGGCAGCACGAGCCACCTAGCTCGGCTGGCCCGAAGCGGAAGCCCCAGCGGGAGCGAACCTCTGCTCCAGCGCGTGAACGCGCTGGGCCAAGCGTGCGACGCGACCTCCCACGTCGACAGAGATGTCCGACGCGGTCTGCGAGGCCTGAGCGACTTGAGCCCTCAGGATCGCCACCTCCTGCTTCAGAGCGGCGAACTCCCGGCTCTGATGCTGCTCCACAGCAGCGACCCGCTCCTCGAGCGTCGGACCAAGGTTAACCCCAAGTTGACCATACCCGGGGCGTGTTCCCACCACCGCCGCTTCCGATCCGCGACGCCCGCGGCTCAACACGCTGGATTGTTGAGCGTATTGTGAACCATAGTATCCCGAAAACGAACCGGCAGCCGGTTCGTTATCGTATTCGTTGGAGAGGGTTTCCGCCCCACCAAGATACATGGGAGCCACGGGACGTCCTGCTGCAGGACGTTCCGGAAATGGTGAGGGCGTACGAAGCTCACCACGCACTGCCGACGCGAAGGTAGTGCGAGCGCTGTGGTCACCTACAGCGCCCGAGGTCCCACGATCGTCGCGTTCCTCGCGTGCCAAGAACTTGGCACGGAGATCCTTGAGACTCTCAGGTACACGAATCGTCGTGTACCCGTTTAGGTCGCGGTCGCTCAAGTGCGCTGCACCCGGAAGACACAACGTGCACTGTTGGCCTTCGGGCACAGCGCATGGAATACCAGCGTCCACAGAGGATCTGTGGAGCTGCTCCAGCCTCCCGCGCGTCGAGTCTTGGTCACGCCCCACATTGAGTTGGCCTCCATGGCAATGGGAACGTGCGTGGATAACATGGAATACAATGCGTATGAAGTCTGAAGTACTTGTGAACCAGTACAGCAATGCAATTGGAGTTCAACCATTTTGGGTCCAGTGATTGGGCAAAATCCCAGATAATGGCATATGATTGGCTAGTGGTGAATCATTGCAAATCTTCCGAAGAGCAACCTGTAACACTTCAACGCGTTGAAGTTGGTGAACCATCTCTGGACCACATGCGACGAGGCAGATCGACTGGAGCAATGAAACGTCGAAACCTGCAGCGGTGTTGGTAAGCTTGGGGGGCAGTGTGATGATGGCATGCAGAGCTTGCACATCGCATCCGCAACAAGCATATCCAACCCGCAGCAGGACTAGTGGTGACCTCCCTGAACAACCATAGTGAGGCAGATCTGAGCGGGCATCATGGACGGGAATACAGGCAAGACACGCAAGGATTCATGTTGGACTAATCTGTATCCAGTAACTGCACCTACAGCTCTACCTGGGCTGCCGCAACGGCAGGAGAGAGCGCTCACAAACTAGCTAAGGTAGTTTACTTTGCATTTTGCATCTACGCTGATTAGTACACGTTGGCTTAGTGGGAGTCCCAGCTCCCAAGTATCGTGACCACGTCACAGAGGCCGACCGTCGGCCTACCCGTCTCGGGGTCGGCTTGCTGCTGCTGAGGCACCTATCGCTGAGCTACGGTAACAAGCGTAAGCTAAGAATATCGCTCATCAGCGACGTGGTGCCGAAGACCAGCGAGCAGCGCTGATCTCGGCAATGATTCCTCGCAGCACTCGTGTCCAAATGCAACGACTACGGAATTTTCGAAATGCTCTCCAGCTTGTCTCGGACAGGCTATATTCAGTTACCGGGGCCAGGTGTTCGGCTTCAGTAATACCGGCTTCAGGTACCGAGGTGCCGCCTAATTAATCTGTGTTGGGCTGGCCACAGCACTCCCTCCGGGGTTACTGCTATCCCAGAATAATAAATCAACTACATGTAATCTGGCAGTTGACTTATTATCAAATCTTCGTAACCTTACATTGGCTTATGGATACCACCGTACCAACAAGGAACAGCTACACTGTACCTGCGCTCTGTTGCGCATCATGCAATTTATCAGATATTATGGGTAACAACAGCTCTCTAGCTTGGTGGACCTGGCATCACCACCACACAGACTGAAATTCTTGATCGACGCAGTCTCGGGACTACCCGTGAATTAGTCCCGGTGTGACAACGATTAACACTCGGTCCCATGAATATGTCTCTTGCCAGGAACACAAACACTGTTGAGGCCCTGGCTAGAATAGCGCTTTGAACTAATAATCCCATTGAGGTCATTGCGCACTTATTCGCATGCTACCATCTCATCAATAGCATAGGGAAATTGTGTGGCATTGCGGCGACGATGTGCCTTCATCTCGTGCGAAAACAAAATGAACGGGTGGCCAGCACACTAATCACTACAGAACCCACTTGGACAAGCCGTAGCACACGTCCTGAAAATGCTTGGTCCAAACTAGAAACCCTAGCCTGGGAAACACTAAGAACGTGTGCTGGCACCTGAACAAGGGCTGGTAGCGACTTGTAGAACACATTCTCTAAATCATATGCTTCACTTACCATACTGATACGTAGATCTTTGTATGGTGCCTATTTAAAGATTCCCAAAGTGCCGATTTCAAGTCCAAATGGGTATTAGGCACAATATCCTAGTTTGTTGATGCATGCATACTGTATCATGCGTCCCCCGAAACAACACCTCAATTATGGCCATAGCCAAACGTTCCCCTTGCAGACAGATACCGAATTCAGAATAATATTTGAGCCAATGAGATGCTTCGAACTTTGACTCCCTTTTCAGATTCAGATACAGAAGAAACCACATTCACGGGGTGCGTCAGGTTAGGACTTTAGTCCTAAATCCTAATATGAGTCAAATTAGGACCTCAAAAAAGTTAAGATTAGGACTTTCGCTTGTTTGACTTGATTAAAGTATTATTGTACCACAAATTGTGCGATACGACGAAAAGGTGGTACACTATAGTGAACTCAAGTTAACAGATATTTTTGTCCTGCGGAATGCCGTGTCCGATTGAGGTCAAGCATTCGTGCGGGCAGCTAACACTTAATTCGCTCGCGCACAACCAAACGTGTGTTAGCGAATGAAACCATGGCCTGCCAAATGACAATGAGATCCCCAAAGTCAGCAGCGCAAATACACTATATCTGGGCTTACACAGTATAGATCGGGGACTGAGACGATGAGGAGTCAGTAAGATCCACCAGCTTTGGTAAAGGGAGGAGTTTAGAAGTGCTGTGGGGGCTTTTACGAAGGTAGTATGAGATTATACTCAAGTAGCGGGGTTTCGCCCTTGTCAACCTTCAAGTGCACATGTAGCCATCGTATCCCGTTAGAACTTCTAAGAACTTCATATTAGGCAGGCCTCCCAAATTGGGGGAAATGGGGACCATTTCCCCCACTATACCCTGTTAGGTGAATTCATGTTGGCAAGCTATTTTCAGATCTTGATAAGCATCGAGCTCATTCAGACCCCAAACAAACAGGAACATACCCAGGTGGAAGCGTGTTTCTCCGGTAATGGATCGCCCCACTCATCACAAATATTGTCAAATTTCCGTAATTGGTGGTATTGGCAAGTAGCATTTAAGCTCAAACGGACGGCGAGCTGACCGCCGTTGGTCTGTAGGCGATGCTACAGAAGAATGCAAGTTTAGGAGCAGTTTTATCATAGGCTATGTTAATAAATTACATACTTAATTTAAGTAAAGCGGCGCCAATATAAATACGTAAGCCCTACCGATCAAGCAAAGTTACAGAGCTAGTCAAAACTTTTATCACGATTAGTGATATATAATTCTTTCACTGACATTCGTTTCTAGCTAATTCGTATGCGGATGAACCGTAGCACTTTGAATATCGTAGGTTGAATCCAAATTAGCACCGGCTATGCCAATCCCTAAGATATTTATCTTACTTTCACTATCGTCCCCCACCATACCCATTTTAAATCCTCAAGTCGTCCCCTATTAATCTAATTGGGGAAATGCAGGATTTCCCCGAATTAGGGAGGCCTGATATTAGGATTTTTGCCCGACTAAGTACGAAAGTCCTTACCTGACGCATCCCGCACATTCAACGCAGATGGAAGAGCGGTAACGTTACAGGGATGGCAGGCACGCTGCGCCTACAGGCAATGCCGAACTCGTTGAGAGCTGGGGCAGTGATGAGCCGAATTGGGATCTATGATGCAGTTCTATGCGACTGGTGTCTAATGGGGGCTATCGTATTAGCAGTTTTGCTCAGGGAAGCACCGAAGCAAGACTGTGTTGCGTCGGTTAGATTTGTGTTGCGTCGGTTAGATTTGTCGAAGATCCTAGCACCGCCCTAGGCCCCCGCTATACACAAACTTGGGTGCACGCATCAACAACGCTTTCTACTTGCTTGAGGACCCACAAGGGCGGCGGTGGTGGGTCTTAGTGGCACGCAATACGCAGCGATCTCTTCCGCCAAGGCGCTCGTGCACCGGCGGCTTGCCGCCGATCTTCGCGCAAAACCTGCCGAGTGTAATCCACACCATCTGGATTGCACATGCTCACGGGGCTACCGAGTGAACATCTTAATTCCGATCAATTTGGGCCAATGAGAGATCGATTTTGCTAAGTTTTCTTGCTGAATCCGGCATCTGTGAGCAATTCTGACTACCATTGAAGAAACCGACATACAAAAGCTACAAAATGACATTAACTATCGAGACTGCAAACTCATCAGGAAAACCTAATTGATCTGCCCAGTTAACCTACAATTCACCTACAGCAGCATCGCACCGGCCGCCAACACGAAAGTCGACACGAATCCCGCAGTCACCGTCGTCGCGCTGCTGGAACCCGTGGTGCTTCCTCCGACGACCTTGTCACTGTTCGAGCCGGAGTCGTCACCCACATTGGCAGCGCCTGAAGACCTCATCGACCCGGAGGACCCAGCGTCAGTGGAGCCCGTAGACGTCGATGATGCACTGCTGCCGCACGCAGCAGCCACACGGTCGAGCACATCAGTTTGCACCGTCACGCTTGAGCCTGGAATGGTGCAGTCACCGAGATCCATGGCCGCTACGTCGGCCATTAGTCCGAGGCACGCCGTGCTCGTGCAAATGGTCGAGATATGGGAGTCTGTCAACGTCGAGATGGTCGCCACACTGACACCCGTTTCGGTCTGGCACGTGGCCAGGTTCGTGTTGCTTGCGAGGCCAAGCAACGCTTCGGTGGGGCAGTCGGCAGCGCGAACGGGGCTGGCCATGGCGAGGCCGAGCAGGACGATCGAGGTGAACGACGGCATCTTGACTGGAACCTTGGAGAAGATTGGCCGGACCGGAGTGTGCTACTCGAGGTGAGTTGAGGAATGAAGAAACTGGGGCACGGTGCGACTGGCGGCGCTGTGCTCGCCAGAAGCGTGATGGTGTTCGAACACATCGAGGAAGAGGGTGCGGGTGTGTTCCGGGGAACTGGCCATGTGGCTGGGGCCTCAGCTAAGCAAGAAACAGCAGGGGTCAGATCGCGTCGCTGTTTGTGGTTGCGGTCGGTGGCGACGGTCCCACGCGCGAGAAACTGATCGCTGGACTGTTATCGTTTTCTCTAAACCGTCAGTAGATGTCTCTTGTCGTTGGGCTCCATGAACATTCTGTCCCAGAGTCACACGCATAGGAAGGCGTTGAGATCGATGCGTTGATTCAACCGTCCAAAACGTTCATTAAAGTTGATTTCATGGTTCATTCAAGCGCTTTGCTTATCAGTTCACCTTCGTGAGCGAACAAGGAGAAGGCGTCTTGAACCATACCAGCTGCAGAATGCTGTAGTATGGAGCGTAGCGACTAAGACAGTAGTCGCTGGTAAAAGTGCAGGTGGCGATCTTGTACTTAGGCAAAGGCAGCTGCAACCGCGAGGACGACCGACCCGAGAGCAACCGAGACCGATCCAGCGGACGACGTACTCGAGGCACTCGGAGCCTGCGTGCTCGAAGTCGAGTTGCTGCTGGTCGCTTTCGAACCGGTCGTAGCACCCCCAGTAGAACTACCAGCCGCAGAGCTGGTTGCAATGCTGCCAGTGGAGCTTGTGGCTGTGCTGCTGACAGTGTCATGCGAGTCGTGGTCGTCGTCGTCACCGGCGGCAGCTGAACCAGAAGCTGAGGAAGCGATGTCGTGCGAATCCTCCATCTCGCTCGACTCCGTTGCAGTCGACGAAGATGTCGCATCATGGGAATCCTCCATCTCCATCGAGCCCAAAGAAATCTCCATCGTGGATCCGTGCTGGTGCGATCCATCAGCCGCTCGCAGAGCTCTGGTGGCGCTGCACACGGCCTTGATGGGGTTAACGACGCTCTGACGAAGACCTTCACCGTCGATTGAGCACTCCCCGATATCTTGCAGAGCTTCAAGGACATGTCCACAGGACTCATCCGCACAGAACGACTCCAAGTTGGTAACGATGGCGTTGACCGTAGACTCGACAGGAACCACGAAGTTGCTCCCGAGCTTGCAGCTGGAGGCATCAGCCGAGTTGGCAATCGCGGCCAACTTGCTCACGCCGCAGTTGGCAGCGTTCGTGACTGCGAAAGCAGCGAGCAGAAGTGAGGAGATGGCAGCCTTCATGTTGAAGTGGTGGGGGTAGTGTTGACCGGTGTGCTTGCGGGGGCAAATTGCAGAATGACATGTTGCAAGCACAACGATTGAGATAGAGAGCTCTAGAAGTCTTTGCCTTGGAGGCTCCGACAGATTTCCGACCCCATGCTTGCGTGGGGATCACCTAGGCACGCGTTGGTATGTGCATTCCGCAATAAAATGGAGGCGCGCCGAAGCACGCTGAGCACGCGCCAACTTGACGCATGTGATCTGTAACAAACGCGTACACACTCGGTTCGTGTGATGGCTACCAACTCGGATGGTAATTCGTTTCGATGACCGAGCACGAGCAATGTTGCATGGCGTTGGAAGCAACTTGCATCCGATTTCCACCGGCAAAAAGCAGATTTTCATCCAACATTTTCTGTTCGCATGGACCTCTAGAATCCACCGTCGCACGCTGCTGGATATTCAAGGCCGTCAATAGAATTTAAGCACGATTTCGGCTGGCATGTCGACAGGAATGCGCACACAAGGCACGCTGCCTCGGATATGAGCATGAAGTCGACGTTGGCATAGGCGAGCAAACGAGCAAAATGTGCACAAGTATCTTAAGCCTGTATCCATCTTTTCAGTATCCAATTACCCTCCAAACTAGATTTGTTATCTTACACCGGATCCCATCCTTTTACCTTTCACCTCGTATACCCCGTGCATCCCGATTTCAACCATCACTCCTCCCCCACATCCATCCTCTCGTCCTTGTCATTCCGCAATCCACACGAAGACCCCGAGGAGAGGAGAGGAGATCAGCAGCAGCAGCTCGACGCCATGGCGACCGACAAGTCCGACGTGGACGTGCTGACGTCCGTGCTGTCCGCCATGACGGTGCGCCACCACGACGAGAACCTCGTGACGCAGCGCCCCGCCGCCACGCTCAAGGAGATCCTCGAGAAGATCCGCGCCAACAAGGACCAGATCCGCGAGCTGGACCTCAAGGACATGGCGGCCAAGAAGCGCAAGCTCAGGCCGGCGGGCGGGGACCTCGTGGGCCGCGTCTTCCAGCTCAACCGCACGGTGCTGCGGCTGCTGCTGCCCGACCACGACATCGAGGACGTGGGCGCCAAGGCCATGGGCAACATGCTGCGCGCCAACAACACGCTGCAGCACTTGGACCTGCGCGGCAACGAGATCACGGCCGAGGGTGCGGCCGCCATCAGCGACGCGCTGTACGGCCACGAGTCGCTGGAGCACCTGGGGCTCTCCAGCAACAAGCTGGGGGACGCTGGCGCCAAGGCCATTGCCCAGGTTCTGCCGTATAATATCTCGTTGAAGTACCTGGGCCTCGCCAATAACGGCATTGGCGAGGAGGGCGGTAAGGCTTTGTTGGAGGCTATTCTGCAGAACAGGTCGCTGGTCATGGTGCAGCTGGTGAAGAATGATATCCCCAAGGAGATCCTGGACAAGATCCGGTCGGCCCTCGTGGTGAACAAGCTCATGGAGCAGAAGGCTAAAAGGGACGAGGAGAGGGAGAAGGAGCTCGCTAGGTTGAGGGAGGAGGTGGCGAACAACCAGGACGAAGACAGCTCCAGCGACGAAAGTGAGGATGACGAGTCCCTCTGGATTTAGAGTGGGGGCGTGGAAATTGTGAGCATCCCCTTGCGATGGAGTGGTGCCTACTGGTAGCTGAGTTGAGTATGTGCAGAGCTGAGAATGAAGTGATCTCTAGTTGTAACGTTTGGTGTGGGATGTATGTAGCTTGCTGGACTGGATTAGTTCGGTGAGAACAGTGGACACATGTAGATTTATCCTTTCGTGGGGCTTCCACACTATGAATCCCTACGTTGATTCGTGAGATTGCAGAAGTATGGCTAGCTCCTTGTAATGCGGTGTCATTTCCACCGTCAGCCGCTTCGAAGCTGTGACCTTTCGCAGTCTAGATCTTCATGGACGAGAATGTGGCGGCGCGTCCGCAGGCGCGAGATGCCGATGGGAACGCCTTGATGTCGCTCGAGGAGCTGAAGGAGGGGATGTTCCAGTCCATTCGTGACAACGGCACGGTGGAGCTTATTCGGGTGGGTGCTTGGCTGCCATCGAGGTACGAGTCCGAGGAGCTAACCTTTGTTCGCACAGGCGCAACTACGTCGACGATTCATCGAGAAGTTGCAGCAGCAGCGTCGGCTCCGAGATGACCAAGATGGCGAGAATAATGCTAGTCGAGCGAATCGATCCACTCAAAGCTTAACACCAGATGAGAAGCTTGTTCATGGGCTGGTGGCCGAGTATCTGGCGAGTAAGGGTCTGGAGAACACGCTTGCCGTGTTCGTCCCGGAAATTGGCGGATCTCGGAATCAAGTCGACAGTGCAACGATACTGGAGGTGAGCTTTGACTATTTTTTCGCACTGGTGTAAACCCATGGCATGACTGAATTGTTTTGTTAAATGGAAAGATGCTGCACGTGAGCTCAACTACTCAAAATCAACTGGTGAGGCGAGTATTGTTCTGCAGCTCTGTATTTGGCGTTATCATGTTATTAACCCGTGGCAAATTGAAGGAACTGGAGCGAGCGAACACAGGTCATTCACTTCTGCTCGTTCTCGTACGAGAGCTTGTGAGGCGGTTCCAGCTTGCAACTATGGACTCGGGGACGCAGACAGCTATGGATTGTTTTGACCATCGAATCGTCCTAGGTACGCCGCTTTACGGTGACTAGAATGAATTCTGGCCGTTCACTAACGCTTGTGTTCGCTATGGTAATGCTTGAGTACAGAAAACCAGTTGAGAAGAGTGGAGAACACCTACCTCGCTGAATGTGCTGCTCAAAAACTGGAACCTCAGAAATCATTAGAAGAACGGATGGTCCAATACCAGCGAGAGTATGACGAGATCTGCGATAAGCGACTTCAAGAAGAGTTGGAGCGGTGCAAGTCCACGGAGGTTGCGTTGGTTCGAGCTGAAGAACGGAAGCGTTTCGATCGAGAAGTGGATAACCTCCGGACGTCTCTCTTACAGGAGTATCGCAATAAGCAGGAACGGCTTCAAGAGCGCGAACACGACTTGGAACTTACATTCGTTGCCCGACGAACAGAGCTTGAGACGTCGCTTTTTGAAACACGCCAGTCTCTGTTTAAAGATATGGAGAGGCTGCGAGTGAGGGAAGCCGAGTTGCAAGTTAAAGTGGAGAGCGATTTTCGACACTTCGCTAGTGAGACTCAGCGTTTTCAATTATGGGAAGAAAGTGTTCGAACGCAAGAAGCTAACCTGGAGGGGATAGTTGCTCAAGCCATGCGGGAAAAAGAACGCTCCTGGCAAATCGAAAGACAGAAAGCTCTTGAGGAAATTCACGCCAAGCAAGACGAGTTGTCAGATCGGGAACAAGCACTTACCACTGAAGTAGGAACGCTCAAGACGTTAAAGGCACAGGTGGTCGCACTGCAGCAGGAGGTTGCTGCATTGGAAGCTGCGCTATCGGTATGGCATTGTTGTTTTACTAGATAGATCTGCTGCAAAACTAACTCATTTAAATGTTACGTATGGCGATAGAAATCAGGAGACGATCTGTGCGCGACCCAAAGTACGGTTTCGCAGCTTGAAAAGGATCGCCAGCGTTTACAAGAGCGCGTTGCAGACCTTGAGTTACAAGTGGATGAACAGAGGTGTAGTTTGAGCGATGCTAGCGCTACCAACGCTCGTCTCGCAGCCGACAGAAGTCTGGTTGATGACGAGTTATCTCGCTACAAGCTGAAAAACGCGGAGGTGAAGGAGCAGATGAAGACTGTTTCGGCCGAAGTTAAATCTCTGCAACAGCAGATACTGGACATGAAATTCGACGAGGCCAATGCAATCGTTGCAGAGAGAAAGAGGTTCATGCAGATAATGGACGAGGAACGCGACCGTTTTCAATGGAAAGAGAACGAGTTGCTGGCAAAAGCGCGGGAGATGCAAAGTCGTTTAGCCGAGTCTGAAGCACTTGCCGAGAAGTATCAAAGCCAATACGAGGACGAGAAGGTTCATGTGGAGTCTCTGCGGCACGATGTATCGAGTTTGAACTCCCTCTTGACACAAGCTCAAGCGACGATCAATGCGAAGCATGGCGCTCCGCGAGAGATTGCATCCTTTCGTGTTCAGCGGAATACGGGAAGTAGTGGCGATACATTCGATGCAGGCTCACCTGATCAAATGCGGTCAGGCAACGAACGCACCTTTATGATGAAAATGATGGAAATGATGGCAAACTTGCAGGATGCTGGTACTTCGCGATCCAGCAGCGTTCAGCGAGACCATAGACCACTGGACCCTGGTCGTGGAGTACCAGCCGTCTTCAGTCAGGAGTCTGTTCGCCAGGTGGCTACTTCTCAACCAGTTGACGAAGCCGAAGAAGAGTCTAAGCGGCTTAAACAAGATCAGGAACGTATTGAGCGAGAATTATTGGAGCAACGCGAATACGAGAAAAAGAAGCAGGCTCGGATGGAGGAGCAACAACGGGAGCTCGCAGAGCAACACCGGCTGTTTGAAGAAAAGATGGCACGTATGCGTCAAGAGCGCATCGAAGAGGAAGAGCGACTCGAAGAGCAGCGAAAGCGTAAGCAGGCTGAAGAAGAAGCAAGGCTACAAGGGGAGCTAGATCGACAGCGTGCAGCGGTTCAAGAAGCAGCAGACCTACAACAGAAGTTGGAGGAGCAGCATTTAGCCGATGAGAAGAAACGAGTTGAAGACGAGCAAGCTTATCAGGAGAGAAGGCTAGCCGAAGAGCGCAAATTCAACGAGGAAATCGAGGCGAAGCGCCAGCAACAGCAACTTGAAGATAAAGCGGCAGCGAAACAACGACAGGAGAGAGAACAGGAGGAAGAGCGACTAAGGCAAGAGCGCATAGCGAATGAGGAGCAAGAACGTATCCGGTTGGAGAAGGAACGAGAAGCTGCTAGGCTGAAGCAAGAAGAGGAAGATCGCCAGCGCGAAGTTGAACTAAAGCTAGCAGAAGAAGAGAGAAATCGGACGGAGTCGGAGAATGCAGTACACGTGGATAACGATGCCTCGCTGGAGGATGCTTCTTGGCAAAAGTCGAGTGCTGAAGATGGCTCTGATCACAACGGCAGTGAAGACGCGAGCGCTGATACCGCTCTTGAAGAGACTGATGCTATTGTACAAGAAGCCCCATTGGCAATTGACAACACTCAAGCCCTTCCGCTAGAAGATGCAACGCCCTCTGATGAAGGCCACGTACAGGAAGAGCCGTTGGTAGCAAATGCTGACGACAGTGAGAAGGAGGAGGACAGTATTCCCGTCACCGTGTCAGAGCCACCACCGAAAACCCTTGAGGAAGAAGAGCAGGAAAGACAACAAGCTGCGGAGGAGGCGAAAAAGAAGGAAGATGAAAACGTCATCGACGTGTATCGCCAGCGCGTACTTGCCAGGAAAGCAGCCGAGAAACAGCGCCAAATGGAGCAAGAAGCGGAAAACGATCGAAAGGCGAAAGAGGAGGAGGAACGACAGAGACTCCAGCTCTTGGATGATGGAAGCGAGTCTGACCATGAGCTGGAGCTATCGGGGGGATCATTTGCCGAGTCGAGGTATGTGACGCATTGCTGCATTGGGCTGTGTTTATTGCTTCGTGTCTAACCTTTAACCTTGTGAACTTGCTGCTGTAGTGCTGCAAGCAACAGTGATTCGTTTTAAGCTTTGAATAATCGGTTGTCACTAGCATACATGCACGATCGTTTTGCCTAGCGACCCTTCCATTTTTTGCCTACGCCTGGTAGCGTCAGTTTTCGATTGTTTCATTCTTCACCACGATGCCTCTAGGGAACGAAGGGAGAGCTTCTCGCCGTCCGATGCCTCGGCAACTGGATGTGAGCGGCTGGGGCGCAGATTCGTCTTCGACGTCGGTGCAAGATCGCTTTCGGAGTGAATCTACGGAGTCTAGGAGAGCCGATGACTTCAATTATAGCAAAACCAGCGAGATATCAAGTCGTTTCGACACCTTCAGGGAAAATGAGTATCGACCTCGCCAAATTCCCACAAGGGAAGAACTACCTCGACTGCATGAGGGGAGAGAACCACGTACCGATTATGGCTTCAGCAGTGTTTCAAGCGAACGGAGTACGGCCAGGGGGAGCTCATTAGATGCGCTCTTCACATCCATTACGAGTAGTAGGGACTCTTCCCGTGAAACCACATCATACACGGATCGAGGGGGGCATGACAACCAGCGCGATGATGACGACTTCTCTCGCAACAGGTCATCCGGGTTGAGACGGCAAGACGAGGAGAGAGCATCAGAATCTACGGACCGCAGTGGGTTTCGACGAGATGGCAAAGATAAACGCAGTGATGACAGCTTTTCCTCGGGATCTAACCGTGCAGCAGAATACTACAGCACTCGCTCTTCTTTCAAGCCACCGAACTTCGACACGCTCTCGAGATTTCCCAACGTCGAAGCCGATTCTGTCCGAGCTGCGGAGACGCCTGTAGCTCGAATGGGCTCCCTCGTGGCGGCATCTGCGCAGAACGACAAAGAGCCTACTCGCAAACCATCGGAATTCAGAATCTCGTCGCTCGCTTCCGATAATGAAAACCAAGATGAGCTGCCCAGCCCAACGAATTCGGAGACTTCAGCCTCCCTTTCATCTCCAGATTCAGAGCACGACTCGATTGCACAAAGAATGCGAAGTCTCTATCCGAAGCCGTCGATTCCGTCGCCTCTGGCTTCGGATAGATCTGAAGAGAGAAACTCGCCGATGGCTTCAACATGTTCGCCCCTATCGACGAGCAAGACATTGACAAGATTCAAACAAGAAATATCTATGCCAAGGACTGACGCCTCCAAAAGAGGCGCTCAATCAGCTATGAGCGACCTGCGTGAGGATCTCTATGCATTTCGCAAGCAGATGCGCGAGGTCTTCATCCGCGTGGAAGACATGGTAGACGTGCACCGCTCGTTTTTTAAGTCCGACCCGAGCACTGGAAGCCCGGTCTTCAAGGCGGACTTGCAGCAAGAAGCGGAAAAACTGGCAACCCAAGCGTTCGAGCAGCTTAGTGACCTACGCAAGCAATTCACTCGACTCGTCAGCGATTTTCAACGATCGGAACAACCACGTGATGAATGTTCTGACCGTGATCATGAGCGGAAACAACTTCGAGCAACAACTACCAGAGCACCACCTCGATCACGAAGAGAACAGCAGGCCGTATCCAGACGTGCTGTTTCCAGTCACGGTTCAGACGACGAAGGGATCAGCGTGAAGGGCTCAGCTGTATCTGACGATGATGGCAGCGATCGCGACAGCAGCGATGAGAGGCCCAGAGAGCACTCGTCTAGTATCTCACGGACCCGGGCGTCGTCTCAAGCTGACAGCGATGACGATGCGCCGCCAGCCACCATGCCGGACTCGGTTCGCTCCACGACGTCCACCTTCCTCTCGTCGCAGTTGCAGTCTCGGTGGGGAAACCCAGGCGGGTCCATCGCCAATGGGAGCGATATCAGCTCGCGCTCACGTGGTCGGTCTCCGAGTATTGTCAGCGATGTGAGCTCCTTGCCGGACCAGTGCAGCAGAACCACCAGCGAGCACCAGACCGACAGCATCTTCCAAGGTGAACCTTTGTTGCCTTTTTCACCACTTCAACTTGCCCTCTGACGTTTTTTCGCTGACTTCCTTGCTCTAGATTTCGACAAGCGCATGGAGGAGATCCGCTGCTCGCTCAACGCGATTGCGAGCGGCAAGAAGCCGCATCGTAGCAGCGACAGAGTTGCGGCGGTCTCACCGAAAAATTTCAAGGTAAAGTTGAAGTGGCCGAACGGCTTCACACTTGCGTCCACCAACCGTTCTTCTCATTGCTCTCCCTATGCATCGCTCGCGTTTTGTGTTTACAGCATGGGGACTCGGTGTCTATGATGGACGCGGCGCGCACGCGGTCAACTCTGCGCGAGGCGTCGCGGATATCCACCGCTGTGGGCCTCGACGTCGAGGGCAGCAACGGCATCGAAGCCAAGCCGCCCCGGGGCGCGCGCGAGGCCGAGCTGCGCCAACTGCTGAAGCAACTTAATCAACTCAACGGCGACAACGAAGCGGACGGTTGAAACCTACACTTCCAGCAATAAGTCGTGTAGCCATGTCGGTTTTGGATACGATAAATCGAGCATAAAATTACGCGTAACATCCTGCTGATGGGCAACGTCGACACGAAAGGTAAAAAGCCTTTCGCTAGGCGCCTCGAACCTGATAACCAAAGCAAAACAGCAAACCCTCGCCATCCGCGGTCGTCGTCGAAATGTTGCACTGCACTCGCTCTCCATGGCACTTCCTTCCCGAGCCAAAAGTGAGCCATCGTTATGTATCCCGTAAAAATTCGACCAGCCAGCCTCAAAAATGAACCTATGCAGCTCTGCTAAGCGGTACACTGTACCACTCTGTTCCCTCAGACTGTCCGCTAACGGCAAGGCCGGTATGCGATGCGCATTTGCTGACTTTCCTCGCTGGGCAGAGGCCTTATATAACACTTGAAGCATAGCATTGCCATGGCTCCGGCGGCGACCGACGCAGCGCAGCGCTTCAAGCTCGTGATCCGCGTGCACAGCGCCGAGGAGCTGCAGCACTCGTCGTCCCAGGGCGCCTACTGCAAGCTCTACGTGGGGGCCACGCCCATGACCGAGGGCAGCCACCGCGGGCTGAGCAAGAAGGACTCGGGCGACTCGACCGCCTCGGGCGAGGACGCGGACGACGCCTGGCAGCTCGAGGTGCGGCGCACGCGCACGCAGCACCAGCAGCCCAACGCGCTGGCGCCGCCCGAGACCATCTGGGACGAGACGTTCGAGGTGCCCATCCGCCCGGGGCTGGACCTGGCCACGCAGATCCTGAGCGTGCGCGTCAAGAGCCAGCACTTGTTCTTCTGCCCCGTGATCGGCGCGTGCGCCGTCTCGCTGGCCAACTTGTGCCCCGGCGAGCGGCTGGAGCAGTGGTTCCCGCTGCAGAAGGGCAAGAAGCCCGCCGGCCGCATCCGCGTCATGCTGCTCATTGCCCCCGAGGATAAAGTTTTGAAGGCCAGAAGGAAGCAGCCGAACCAAGACGTGATGGCGGCGAGAGCGGCCCATCATGAGGCGGACGAGGCCATTAAGAGGCTCGTGGAGAAGCAGCTCAGACAGGAGGCCGAGAGGAGACAGAGACGACTCGAGCGCACGTCCAGCGGACCCCCTGTCGAGGTGAAAAGACCGGAGAACGATGACGGGGAGGGGGTGAATAGACACAAGAGAGCGGAGAACGCGACGTGGCCACCCCCTCCGGGGGTGTCGTCCCCCAAGATGTTGCCACCACTGGGCACCCCCGCGGCGTTCAGAGATAATCAAGATGGGGCGAGTATGAGACCGAGACTGCCGACTACGGAGCAGTTGCCAGTGCCCCCACCGATGGAGCAATTGTCGTTGTCTCCAACGACGGAGCAGTCGCCGGTGTCTCCGATGTCGGAATATGAGCAGCGTCTGGACAGGAAGCTGCGCCAGGTGAGGAAGGAGACGGCGCGGCTACGGAAGCTCAAGGAGCAGCTGAAGAAGTACATTCCGGACTTGCAGATGGACTCGGACTCGGACGACTCGCTCGACTCGGAGGATGAACCCGAGGCGCTGCTGACCGGGTCGTCCATGTCCTCGTCGGCGTCGACTTCGTCGGTTTCGGAGAGGACGCACCATCTTGAAGACCAACCGAAGGAGACAACGCACCGCAGTCTCGAGGGGCTCAAGCACTCTCGGGTGAAATCTTCGCCCCACGGTGAGAAGAAGGGGGGCCAAACGTCCATGGTAGACAAGAAGTCTGTCCCCATGGCCTTCTAGCTGGGCGAGGTGTGTATTACTGTCGGCAATGGAAAAAGGTTTCCATAGGCACGGATCTCCTGGATTGAGGAGGATAGTTTCAATAGTCAATGTTGTACATTTTGCCGTCCCAACACTGGCGTTAAGAGGACAAGACATGCCGCCACCTTCGGTTTATCCATCCTTGGCACGGCAGGGTCCTCCGGCAGAATGGGCAACCAAAACTACCAGAGAGAGAGAACGTCGGCTGCAAGTTGCCACTCTCCGGGGCGCCAGATTCCCGCACACATCACAGAGGCACAACCACTTCATCCCCCGAGCGATCTTCAGCTTGGATGAGCCAGGTTTCTTTGGCTACATTTGGCGACGCGTAGCTCAGCCAGGTTCACTACGAAATCGGACGCAACTCCTCAATGCCAAGCTACGCTCAGGACTCGTTCACGCTCTCGCTGCACGTGCAGTCTGGCCAGCACCTCTCCACGCACGTGAGCGCCGCTTTCTGCACGATCGTAGTATGGAGCAATTCGTCTCCGGGCGGCCCTGCCGAGTTGACGACGCAGCCGAAGTACACCAGCTTCAGCTCCGTCGGCGCCAACGAGAGCGTCGAGTGGAACGAACAAATGCAGGTGCAGGTGACCAGCCCGGCCTCCGAGGTGCTGACTCTTCGTGTGAAGGACTCGACGGACTCGCTCGTGGGGAGCTGCAACATCTGCCTGGCCCACCTTCGTCCAGGAGAGGCATTGAACCAGTGGTTCCAGCTTCACCCCGCCGGTCACATCCACCTGAAGCTGGTGCTGCGTCCGAACCAGCAGCCAGCCCCCACTCCGTCAGTGAATCCCAATTCGCCCTACTCCGCAGACTTCCAGGCGCTGCTCGAGCTCGAGATGAAGAAGAGAGCGGCGACAGTGAACGAGTCGCCACTTCCATCGCACATCGCGGCGTTGCTGGAGGCTCGGAACAAGGCGCAGGAGAGCACGATGCTCCTGATCCAGTAGCAGCTTCAACAACAGCAGCAAGCTAGCTACAGCCCACTACCCTACCGGTTTCCCCACCGGCTACCCTCCAGCTCAGCCACAACAGGCAAGCGGCTCCAATTTCCACGAAATGATGGGAACTGCCGCCAACATCTCCACCATCGCTGCCAACCTGCAGCAACTCAACGGCAACAACGCCGGAGTCGGCACCAGCGGACTGGGCACCGCAGCCTCAATCGGACTCGGCGCCCTCGGCCTCTGACCGCTCGGACTCTTCTTCGGGTCGTAATAGGCGAATTGCGTATGTACCCACGTGTTAAGCTGCTGTCAAATACATTGAAGTGCGTCTGAACAATGCACGCTCTCAGCCACGCTCTCGGTGTTTAAGGTCCAGCCTCCTGATCAGCAACAATGGCCCGCTGAGCAATTCATCCGTGAGTATTCATCACACGGCAATCATAAGCTTACCAGTAGTTGCAGGTTGAAGCCGCCTTGATGGGTACACTTTTTTTCCTTCCATGGCGACTATCCATTTCATTCCGCAATTTGCCGCCAACCGCTCAAGTGGAAGAGAGAAAGAATGGAGCGACTGACGTCCTCCAAGAGCCTCGGGTTGGCCGGGTGGGGCAACCCGACGCTGCATCAGAGCGGCTTCACGCTGTTCCTGCGGGTGCACTCGGCCCGTAGCCTGGCGGCGGTGGGGCGCGGCTCGTACTGCAAGATCTACCTCGGCAACACGGAGCTCGTGAATGGGTCGGCTCAGGGCGGCGCGTCCTTCAGCAACCTCCTGGCTGCAGACAACGCGCAGCAACAACAGATTCAGGTAATGCAACCGACACACCGAGTCTTCCGAACGAAGGTGCTGTATACCGACCAGAAGTCGTGCCCCGAGTGGAACGAGAAGCTCGAGCTCCACGTGCTGAACCCAGAGACAGAGATCTTGACTATTAGAGTCAAGAACCAGTTGATGCTCTTCTGCCCCGCTATTGGGGCGTGTGCGATTCCTCTGGCAAATGTAACGCTGGGGGAGCCGGCCGAGCAGTGGTTCCCACTGCACAAAAGCGGCAAGCCGGCGGGTCACATCCGTCTTCAGTTGCTGCTGACTCGGAAGGACCCGACGGTGACTCCCCCTCCTGCAGTGAGCGAGTCGCCTATGCAGAGGCTTATCCAGCAACATTGCCAGCAAGAACGCGAGCGGCGTCAGCAGCTGCAGAGTGACGATTCCATGAGACGACGGCAGTTTGAAGAGCAGGAGCGAATGCAGGCAGAGCTGAGACGACAGAGGGAGGAAGCGGAGGAGAGGGAGCGGAACCGAATCGAAGACTTGGCCGGGATGCAAGCCATACAAGACCAGATCCAGCGCGAGGAGCAGGCCAAGGTGCAAGCGTATTTGCAGAAGCAGATGGAGCATGAAGATACCTGGCAGGCAGACGTGCTTGCTGAGAAGATGAGCGCGGTTAAGGTGGAGGACGCTCCGGAGGATTCGACTAAAGAATCGACTAATGGGACCAACTACCACTTTGCTGACGACGTGGTGACAGCTTCGATAAGGTCATCGACATCGTCGGTGGGGTTGAAGCAGAGCTTTAATGCTACTCAGGAAGACAACCGTCGTGGGGAAGTTGCTGAAGCTGTGGAGCTGAAGGACGCGGTCTTCGGAGAGGTGGTGCACGACGCCTTGCCGTCGTCGGATTCGTCATCGTCAGATAGAGGCGGCAAGCGGCGCAGCAACCAGCGGAAGGAGAAGGAACGTCGCAAGAAACACTCAAGAAAGCAGACTCGGAGCGTGAAAGAGGACAAATCGAGTCGTACTCAAGCTCCTCTCTTTCCATCAGCCTACGAGGAGGAGACTCGCTACAGAAAATATTCGTCGGCGTCGATAGCTGAGTCGTCCAGTTCTTCAGAGGAATCGACGTCGTCTGAAGAAGAGCGTCGTCGGCGACGTCGCCGCCGCAAGGAGAAGAAGGCCAAGAGGAAGGAGCGCCGTCGCAGACGCAAGGCCAAGCGCAAAGCTCGTCGGGAGTCGGACGGATACGAGTCTTCTTCTTCGTCGTCGTCGTCTTCATCGTCGTCTTCGCCATCGTCATCCTCATCATCCTCGGACGAGCGTCGCAAGCGCAAAGCGAGAAAGCACAAGAAATCGAAGGAGACGGCTCGATCTCAGCGCGAAGGCAAGGCTAGCTCGATGCCGCGGGCGCGCGCCCCGCCTCACTCCCACTCGTATGGACCTGACCACTCAAGCTACTCGAAGGAATCGAAGAGCAAGTACAACGATCCCGCTACACCGTTCGCGCGACCTGCGCAATCGCCGTTTGCAGCTTCTTCACCCCCAGGCTACATCGAGGCACTGCCTCCGCAGCCTCAACAGAAACGATCGATGGGGGAGATGGCCAGCACTGCTGCAGATGTGGCTTCAATTTTATCGAGCGTGGCTTCCGTGGCGACAAGCGTTCAGCAATTGGCAGGCGGTGGGGACGCCGGTGGAGGTGCAGGTGGCTTGAACATTCCGTTCGCGGTGCCCGACATGAGCCAATTTCTCGGAGGCCAGGATTTGTCGGGGCTAGCGGGCCAAGACTTCTCGGGCTTAGTTGGGTCTGATTCGACGGCGCAGTACTTCTAGCGAGCGCAACAATAGGTGTGTGCTACATGTAGCGTCTGGTTCATTTGGCGACGTACAGTAGTAGTCGTAACTTGCTGGTCGGACCGACAGAAACAAAAATACTTGTTCAAATAATACGCCATTCCTAACCAGCGAACGGTCAAGCATAGCCGTGAATTACCGAGCAAACCTAGAAGGCAAGCGCTACACGATCTGTTGTTTGCTAACTTTCGCCTGCACCTCGCCTAGTTCTCTAATGTCGACTCAGTAAGCTTACCAATGATCGTGTGGCTGAAGCCTCTTCAGATGGAGCAGGCAGCTTTGGCTTTTTGCTGTTCGCATACGTGAGTGATGGTCGAAACTCCAAGCGAAACCGCGGGCATCGTTCCTTGCGGTGCATTTGCTTGTTTTATTTTGCGGTGCATTTGCTTGCTTTATTTTCATTTCCAGCTCGACTAACTTCGGGTGTACTCTATAACTTAGGGCGGAGATCAGCGGACAACCAGCTGTACGTTACACGGCAGTACAGTACAGCGTCGAGTAGTACACTCCTGCAGCATTGCGGCCATCGCTTAGCTGACTGCAGCCACTCACTCTGCAGTTCTCCTCCTAGCGCTCAAGCTAAGTACTGTAGCGCCCGCTATGACGGTGCAGCCGGACACTGCGTCCCTCATCTCCCCCGCCCCCAAGACCAAGCAGCCGCAATACTCGACGTTCGCCAGCGTCAACGACCAAGTAGAAGAGACCAAGCATCAGCTGCACCATGCAACAACGTCAACTAACGTTATCACCCCAGGCACTGCGTCCTTGTGGTCGCGCGTCTTGTTCTCGTTCGCCAACCCCATGATGAGCACGGGCAACACGCGCCAGCTCGACAACGACGACCTGTGGGAGCTCGACCGCGACAACCAGTCAGCTACGGTGTTCGACGAGTTCGTGAGGCACTACGAGAGCCATGACAAGTCCATCATCAAGGCCATGGCCACCACGTACGGGGGCCCCTTCCTGCTATGCGCTCTGGCGACGCTCTTCTCCACCGCGTGCAGCGTCTTCGCTCCTGCGGTTCTGAACCACGTCGTGACTGCATTCGCGGCCGCGACGATCGACATGTACGACTTGGGCCTGTGGCTCGGCGTGTTCTTCGCCTCACGTCTTGTGAACGCCATCATGCTGCCCCACGTGCAGTTCCACATCGAGTTGATCGCGCTCCGCCTGACGGTGTCGCTCAAGGGGCTGCTCTTCAGGAAGGCCATGCGTCGCAGCATCCAGAGCAAAGGCGACTCCAACGCCGTGGACATCTCCAACCTCTTCTCGTCGGACGTGGACAACGTGCTCTGGGCGGCGTTCATGAGCTACAGCGTGTGGATCACCCCCATCCAGATCGTGGTTGTGGTCTTCATGCTGTACGAAGTCATCGGCGTCGCTGCCTTTGCCGGACTGGGGGTCATCGTCGCCTCGATCGTAGCGGGCTCTATCATCGCCAAACTCTCCGGCGACACGTTCGAAGGGGTCATGCAGCACAAGGACAACCGCATGAAGACCATCAAGGAGGTCTTCAGCGCCATTCAGATCGTGAAATTGAACGCGTGGGAGGACAAATTCGCAGACAAAATCCACAAGTTGCGCGCCACGGAGCTCTCCGCTATCAAGAAGTACGTGTACCTTAATGCGCTCAACATTTTCGTGCTGTGGGGCTCTCCGTTGGTGGTCTCGGCCGTGTCGTTCGCCGTGTACGCGCTTGTGATGGAGAAGGCGCTGACTGCTGCGAAAGTTTTCACTGCCATCGCTCTGTTTAACGCCATCCGTGACCCGCTGAGAGACTTGCCCACCGCCATCCAAGCTTGCATCCAGGCCAAGATCTCCATCGACCGATTCACGGACTACCTCGCTTTGGATGAGTTCGACCCGAACAACGTCACACGTGATGACCCTGCGCAGCCACAAGATGTCGCCTTGGCTATCGAAGACGGCTCCTTTGGCTGGACGGACGAGACAGCGCTACTAACCGACGTGAAGCTCACTGTGAAGCGAGGTGACCTGGTCATTGTGCACGGATCGGTTGGCAGCGGCAAGTCCTCGCTGTGCTCCGCGATACTGGGAGAGATGAACAAATTGGGCGGTAAAGTGTTCGTCCGAGGCAGCGTCGCCTACTACTCACAACAGACGTGGATTCAGAACATGACCATCCGTGACAATATCCTCTTCGGACTGCCGTACGACAAGGAGAAGTACGCGCGCGTGATCGCGGCCTGTGGTTTAGTGCCGGACCTGAAGCAGTTCCCAGGAGGTGACGAAACGGAGATTGGTCAAAAGGGAGTCAACCTTTCAGGGGGACAGAAGGCTCGTGTCTGCCTCGCTCGAGCATGCTACTCGGACGCCGATACTCTGCTACTTGACTCGCCTCTCGCTGCTGTCGACGCCATCGTGCAGAGTCAGATCTTTGGCGACTGCATCTGTAACTTGCTCGCGGACAAGACAGTGATCCTGGTGACCCACGGCGCCGACATCATTGCGAGCAAAGCTGCGAACGTGAAGGTGCTGGTGGAAAGCGGCAAGTTGACTGCTACTCGACATGAAGTTGCGTTACCACGCTGCTCCTACACGCTACCAGTGTCTCCTCGCTCGACAAAGGACGACGATGAAAAAGGCAACAACAACAACAAGGACAAGGATGCGGGTCGGCTGGTTAACGATGAAGAACGTGAAGAAGGTCGCGTGTCCAAGGAGGTGTTCTCCAACTATTTCAACTCGCTCGGCGGTGTCAAGGTCTGCGTCTTCCTCTTTGCGGTGCAGACGCTGTGGCAGGCTTTCCAGATCGGAAGTGACTTGTGGCTGAGCCGCTGGACCGGACAGAAGAACGGCTCGTACAACCAAGACGAGACAGCGTACAACATGAAGGTCTACTCGTTGCTTGGGGCCGGTGCTGCTGTCATGGTGTTCGTCCGCTCCACAACCGTGGCGATTGTTGGTCTCCGGGCGTCTCGCCACTTGTTTGACAACATGACTCAATCGCTATTGAGGGCCCCGCTCCGCTTCTTCGACGCCAACCCCATTGGCCGCATTGTGAACCGGTACGGCGACGACATGGCGGCTGTGGATTCCATGATCCCTCCTGCGTTTGGAGGTTTCCTCGCCATGTTCTTCTTCACAGTGTGTCAACTTGCGACGGCTGTGTATACGATGAACTTCCTCGGTGCTTTGATCATCCCTCTCGTGTGGATGTACGTGAAGATCGCCAACTTCTACCTCGCTCCGTCTCGAGAACTGTCACGCTTGTGGAAAGTGTCGTCTTCTCCGGTGCTCAGCCACGTGAGCCAGTCAGAGGAAGGGGTCGTGGTTATTCGCGCTTTCGGTCGAGACACCATCGATCGAATGATCACCGAGAACTTCATCCGCAACGACCTGAACAGCAGGTGCTGGCTGGCAGACACCGTCACGCAGCAGTGGTTTGGTCTTCGCATGCAGCTTCTAGGCAGCGCTGTGATTGTTCTCGTGGTGTCTGGATTGGTGTATCTGCGCGACTTCCTGTCTCCTGGTATCGTTGGACTTGCCTTCACGTACGCGCTCAGCGTCGACACTGGTCTCGCTGATCTGGTGCAGTCGTGGTCCTGGGTCGAGATCCAAATGGTCAGTCCCGAGCGCATTCTCGAGTACGGGTCGATCCCCGCTGAAGGAAGCAAGCGACCGCTTGTCATTGAGCCTGATGCTTCGTGGCCTCGTTCGTCCACCGTCCAGTTCCAGGATGTGGTCTTCAGCTACAAGCAGGGCGGGAGCCCCGTGCTCAAGGGTTTGTCCTTTGACATCCGCAACAACGAGAAGATCGGCATTGTCGGGCGTACTGGTGCAGGCAAGTCCAGCCTCACTATGGCACTCTTCCGTATCAATGAGCTGGTGTCGGGAAGAATTATTATTGACGGTGTGGACATTGCATCAATGCCGCTGCGTACACTGCGCTCGCACCTGTCCATCATTCCGCAGTCGCCTGTTCTGTTCAAGGGCTCGCTGCGTGCGTACATGGACCCTTTTGGCGAGTTCACGGACGCCGACATTTGGAGCGCGCTGGAGAAGGTGGACATGAAGACGCAGGTGTCGGCTCTGGAGGGGCAGTTGGCGTACGAGCTGAGCGAGAACGGCGAGAACTTCAGCGTCGGGGAGCGGCAGATGCTGTGCATGGCTCGCGCGCTGCTGACCCGGAGCCGCATTGTGGTGATGGACGAGGCCACAGCGTCCATCGACCACGCGACCGAGAAGAAGCTGCAGGAGATGATCAAGAAGGATTTCCAGAACGCGACGGTATTGACGATCGCTCATCGACTGGGCACGGTGCTCGACTCGGATCGGATCCTGGTGCTGAGCGACGGGAAAGTGGTGGAGTTCGACAGCCCTCGCAACTTGGTGAAAGGTGGAAGCGGGGTGTTCTATGAGTTGGCCAAAGAGGGAGGCTATCTCGATCAGTTGCTGTAGGTAGCCAAAAGATACTAACGTTAACAGAGAAAGCCCTGTCCTGACAGCGTTATTCCCTCACTACAGCGTGGAAAAAGTCTAAGCAGACAGTCCTTTGACAGCAAATAGCGGGCGTGAAAGGCAGCGGAATCGGTGAGGGTGGAGTTTGTCATAGCTCGGGACATTCAGCACATGTAGCGCGGTGGGAGCAGTGATAGGATCCTGGTTCATTGAGGTCAACTTGCTCCGCGCGTTTCGCCCATCGGCGTGGACAAGGTGAGTCTAGGCTTCGTTACACTTCAACTTGATGTCACCGGTATTGGAGATCGAGCCAAGACCAAAGCGAGCGCAACAAGCGTCGGTCGAGTCTGCCCGGTGCTCTGCTATCCATGCCGAGGCCCTGCAAGGATGCGTGGCCAAGCAACGATATCGTGGCGCCCTCATTGAAGGGATGGCGAGGCAGGTGATACTGTTTCTGGTGCAGTAAAGTCTGGTGGCGGATCATTCACCCTGACTTGATCATTCCAGCGGTGCAAGCTGCACCAAGTACATAATGGACAATAGACAGTCTCCAGAGTGTCAGCACGCACGCACGCTGCTGGACACTGCTCGAGCACCATCATGAAAAGGATACACAGAGCGTGCAGAGCACGAGAGCAAGTGTGCTTCAAACAGCCCGATATCGATCCGCGGCTTTGCGCAAGCAGCGGCAGCAGTCACAATAATGGGGAGATATCAGGGGCATCCAACGGCTGCGTTACAGACAACGACGGATAAATCCGGGCGACACTAAAATCTGGAGGACAAAGTCGTGCAGTGTACAACAGCGTCGTTCCAGCCAATCAAATTTGACCAGTAGACTTGGTCTTTGTATAGCATATGCTTTCGTGTACACTATATGGATTGTTGTGTGTTTTATGAACATTGTTGTGTATTTTATGTCGGTCAAAAGTGTTTTTAGTGGAAACGGACGGGGATTTCATTGCATTTTACTATGGGCTATGGCATTCAGTGATCCCGGGTTTTTCCGTCGTTGTCTGTGGCAGAGTCTCTCTTCATCGACTCAAAATCAGCAGTCTTCGTCGTGTCCTGCGCGACAAAATAGTAAGAACACACTTCCATTCCAGTGAAAACACACAGAGGATGGGCGACATCATAAAGTAGACGAGGCGCGATAGCGCCCAGCCAACGGAGGCGAGGAGCGTAGCCGCAGCAAACCCGCACGGGGAGCCCGCGAAGCAGGGCCGCGCGGTATTTGCGGAGGCGGGCTCAGTGACGAGCATTCCAGCGAGCCGAGCACTTGCACTCGCCAGGTGAGAGAATCTATATATGTTTCGTTTCGTTTAGTTCGAGTTTAGCAATCGAAACCGTTTAGAACGCGTGTTTCGCGAACGATTGCCCTCATTTCGTCGACAAAACTCGAGTAGCCATTTTTTAGAATTATTTCTCTATATTTAGACTACATTTTAACATTTTGCTCGCCGCATTCACTCCGAGGGCGAGTGCGCACTCGCGCTTCAACTTCATTCCGCACTCTGTGCGCACTCCGTGCACGGCTTCCGCACCCAGTGGGGACACTCCAAGGGCGCACGGACCATCAAGACTCTTGCGCAGATCAAGGAAGAGCGACGGTGAGGGTGAAGTGGCGAAGGCGCTGGCCGCGGCGTGCACTAACATGTTGGATTCGTGGAGCAGCAATGCCAGGAGGGCGACCAAAAAGCGAGGTCTGGAAGCTTTTCGAAGAACCAGGTGGTGATGGAAGCGTGAAGTGCCAGCGCTGTTCTGCTCAGATTGCCAACCCGAAGCCACACAAGCTCGAAAGCCACTTGACGAAGTGTGATGGATACTCGCTTGTGGTGAACAAGAAGAGGAAGCGCGCTTCTGAAGAGCGTGCGGAAGAGGCGGCGCGGCGAAGGAGTCTGAACAGTGGAGATGTGGAGATGCTGCAAACGGACGCCGAAGACACTGATGGACAACCGTTGATGTCATACATCGTGACTCAAGCCCTCGTCAACAAACTGGTCGCCGACTACATTTACGAGTCCGCGTCGGCGTTTCGATCCGTGGATTTGGGCTCTTTACAGTGTTTGGTCTTGACCTTGGCGCATGGTACTTGCACTTCAAGCGTCAAAAGTTCCATCGCGAACGGACGTTGGCGACCCGCTTCTAAAGCAGACCGCAAAGGAACACTTCGAGAAGAAAGTTGCTATCCTGATGAAGCAGAAATTCTTCGCGTTCCAGCTCGACGGATGGTCGAATCCCAGACGGGAAAAACTGATCAATATTCTGGCGTCAGGCCCAAATATGGATCCCTTGCACCTCGAGACCATTGCGACTGGAGTCGACTCCCAGACTGGAGAATATATCGCGAGGCTTATCGGCGCAAAGGTGGACAAATTGGACGCGATTGTTGGCGAAAGCAAGGTGTCGAGTGTCACGACGGACAATGCGCCTAATATGGAAAAGGCGTGGGGAATTCTTGAAAGCACGCGGGGGTTGCTGTGCAATGGCTGTGCTGCGCATGTTCTCAATTTGCTTTTGCAAGATGTGGCATAAATGGACGAGATCAAGCGGGTAGCGGCTGGCGCTGAGGCGATCACATCGTACTTCATGGGACGCCAGCAGCTACTTGCCCGGTTTAAGATCGAGAAGGACGATATGGCTCGATCCAACGCAGCTGAAGTGCACGGTCGCTCGTTCACCATCCCTGTTGGTACCCGCTGGTACTCCTCGTACCATTGCCTCGTGAACGTGATCCGGAACAGAGAGGCTATAACCCGCGTGTTCGACGACGATGAATTTATGGCTTCGTACAGCGGGAAAAAGAATCTGCGAACCCAGCCAACACCAGCTCAGACAACGACATCAACGCGACGAAGTACGCGCTCCAAGAAGAAGACGAAGAAGGCTCAAGAGGCCGAGGCCCAACGAAAGAAGAAGCAGGAATTGAAAGCGGCCGTCTTCCAAAACGTTGACAATCTAGTGCGAGATGAAGACTTCTGGATGAAGGGTGAACAAGTAATTCAGCTGCTGGAGCCGATCATCAAGAAGCTTCAGCTACTAGAATCCGACCACCGCTACATTTCAATGGTGTACTGGGCGTTTCGTGACCTCCTCAAGCAGCCTATTTACAGCGATCCAACGTTTTTGGTCAGTACGGCAAAAGCAATACTTGTGCAATTTAAGGCGAGATGGAACAAAATGCACACGGATGCCATGGGCATTGCATTCTTCTTGGACCCAGCTCAGGACCCTAATGGTTTTGTTGGCAAAGATCGAAAGAATAGCAAGAAGCAGATCCGCAAGATGGCGAAGAGACTGGGTTACACACTGGAGGAAGTTGATCAAGCATATCACGAAGCCGGCGTATTCTGGAATTTGAAGCGGGATTGGACGCCCAAGCAGCGCCGTATTGAGTCCCGTTCTGCACCTCTAGAGTGGTGGGGCGACGAGCGCGACTCTTATCCAGTCCTGTCTCGGATAGCGCGCCGAGTGTTCACGATGCCGACATCGTCAGCGGCTTCGGAAAGGAACTGGAGTGCTCACAAGTTCGTCTACTCGGATCGACGAGTTAACCTTGGCCTGGACAAAATCAACATGCTGATTTCCATGTACTGGGATCGACTGGAGAAGAAGCCGCTTCCAAGAGTTATCTTCAACTCCACAACTCTACAGACGGCAGTAACCAGTGAAGGTGACGACGACGAAGAGGAGAACAGGATTCACTACGAAGCCCACGACTCAGATGGGGAGGAGAATTACGAGCATGAAGTCTTAGCTCAAGCGATGACGATGATGAATTGGACGACGAACAGCAGAAGGACCCAGAAAAAGCCAAGGCAATCAGATTGGCCCAAGAAAACCTGGACTACTTCCTTCATGATACCTTCGACTACCAGGCGAGTAAGTTTTGAGTACGACTTTGATGTTTGGCGAGTAAATTTTTGAGTACGACTTGGATGCTAAGTTAATAAATTCACGTTGTCGTGAGTGCACTTTGCTTGCAATTGAAAGTATGACCAGCTTCATCGGTCGTGTTGGCCCTTTGTGGACCTGAATAGCGTCGCGCCGAATCCCGTTCATTTCGTTTGCAAATTAAACCTAATTAATTTCAATTTCGAACGCGAAACTCAATTAAAATTGCGAACGAAACACACACTGCGATTGGCTTGAGGCGCGCGCTCGGCCATCACGGCATCAGCTCGCCTTGCATGGCCGATCCCCTTCCCGGTTGCGACGCCAATTGTCGACGCTCAAGGGCATCAGTCGATGTCGGCGACGTTAGCGTCCTCCAGCAAGCGATATAAAGCGGCGACACCATCCTCCGGCAGACGATGGGGCAAGTTGTGACGGTTCACCGCCGATTGATAGCCCCGTGATTGGCGAGAGGCATGCGTCTCGGTGCCAAGTTGCTCTCGCACTCCTCTTAGGAGTGTGTCTGGGGCAACGGAGACCTCGACCACTTCTTCCGCTGGTGATGGCTGGCTGCGGGGCGGCCAGCGGGCTCCGCTGAACGGAGACCTCGATGTGCTAACCGACTGAACGAGTGTCAAGCTAGACGAAACACCACGCCACATCCCCACTGCTTGGTCAGCTCCGGAGACCATTTCCGAATTCGCTTCTTCCCCCAAGGCAGCACCACCGAAAAGCTCAGGAGCTGACCATGTCCCTACGCGAGTCGAACCTTTCGACGCCTCGCATCGGCAAGAGCTTGCAAATCGAGGAGGGCACGGACTACCTCGAGGCCAAGTCGCCCAACCCGATGGCCAAGTTCGAGGAGGGCGCTCTACGCGAAGGCCCCGCGCCCGACACCAAGAGCAAGAACTACTTCGGCTTCCTGTTCCAGTACGCGGGCGCCGGGCTGATCTACAGCGTGCTCTACAGTCTCACGTACCCTTTCCTCAATAATTACCTGCGGATGTCGGGCGTCGCGACGGCCTCCTGTGTTTTTGCGTGGGACTCCGTGTGCGGCGGCACAGCTCAGAGGTCGGCAAAAAGAATACTGGGGCCAAGTCAACGGAAGTTTTGTGGGATTTTGAAAAGACTCAAACACGCCATAAAGTACTCAAAATGTAAAATCGCCCTCCGCGCCCGCGCCAGGCCTCATGCTCTTCCGCTTCAGGTAGGAAGCGCGGGAGGCCTTGCATTCGTAGACACGGCACGTCTTGCAGCAGCTGTAGAATGCGCCGTCCTCCTTCTTCTCGGTGGGGCTGTGGCATCTGGAGCACTCGCCGGGCACATGCTTCACCTGGGGGCAGCGAGGGAGGCCGCTCGCTTCTCGCTTGGCTGCGCGTAGGGCTCGGTTCTTGGCCCCGGTGGCGCGGCACGAGCTGCATTGGCTGTACAACTTGCCGTTCTTCCTTTGAGCGCAAGCTTTGCTGCAATTGCTGCACTGGCCGGGTTTCTTCTGCGGCTTCGGTGGCTTGATCCCGAGGGCTGCGCGCTTGGTGGCCGCTTTTTGCTTGCGACGAGCTGTGAGGCACGGCACTCGTCGCAGCAGGCGTACAGGCCCTTGTTGCCTGTGCGGTCACGGGCCTGACCGCACAGTTCCGCGTACAGCACATGCTACATTTCCCAGGCGCTCTCAGTCTCCTTTTCTCTTCTGTTTGGGCGTTGAACTTGGAGCAACACTCCGCGCACGCACTGCGGGTCTCGCCGGGAGGCTTCTCTTTTCCGCATTGCGTACACAGCCCGTATTCTTGTCTGAGGTGATACTTGACTTCATCTTTTCTTCTGCAGCCAGTGCATCTGAACAGTCCGCTGTCAGCGGGGAGCTTCGCCTTGCAGCTAATGCATAAGCCTGCTTCTTTCTTTTCTTCATACCGGGCCTTGGCTCTCTTCTGCGCGTTTTCCTTCAGCTCGGCCGCGACAAAAGCACCTCCCTCGCCATCCACAAACACAGGAACAGCTGCGAGCTCTTCCTCGGCGAGCCCCTCGCTGGCCATGGCGTCTGAGATGCGCTTCTCCTGCTCGTCCACCCATTCGTCGTCAATTTCAAAGAAATGTTCCGTCTCCTTTGCTTTCGACTCCTGCAGTGCATTGTCCACTAAAAGTATAACAAACACCGTAAGATACTCTTTAAGATTTACCATTTGCATTGACCAATTTACCTTCAGCAGCCATGTAGTGAAATGTCAGGCTTTCGTAGGACTGTGTTAGTCCTTTGAAAGAGGGGTTCACAGAGCCGCTAGACGCGAAGACATCGTCGACAATGATGAACTACAAAGGGAACAGATTAGGCAGTGTAAGTAAGAGCCCATCGGCCACGCATGCCAATAGCATTGTACCTTGATATGCTGCGTCTTGCTCTTCTTCTTCTGCACGAGGATCTTGAGTTTTGCTCCGTTCTTCTTCTCGGCCAGTAGCTTCTTCACGCAAATGAGCTGGTACGGAGCCATCACCATTCTCCAGTCGAGCAGCAGCGTCACATCCACCCCCATCTCAAGCAGCTCCTGGATCCGGCCGAGCACTCCCAAGTCTGTCAGCGAGAAGATCTCCATGCGCACCTTGGAGGTCTTCATGGGCAGGTGTAGTTGCCACATGTATTGGGCTGCAAACTTGGGGTTGGCTCGCGAGTAGATGGTACGACTCGGAGGCAGCATCTCCACCTTTGCGTAGATGTCACCGAAAGTAGACGGATGAATCCTCAGCGCCTTTGCGATCTCGGGCAGCGTGATCTCCGGACGCTCCACGCGCAGCCTCCGGATCTCTCGGTTCACCCTAACGGGCTCGTGCTCCGGCTTAGCCGCAGGCCCAAACTGGTCCCAGAGGTCTCCGCGCAAGTATCGCGTGAGGACCTTCTTCACTGTGCGCCCGACACGCGGTGGGTCGAGGTGCTGGCCGAACTCGTCGAAGTCTTTGGGGGTTATGGTCTTGGTCTTGTCGGCGCGGATGAGCGGCATCAGCTTCTTGATGATCTTCAGACGCTCCTCGTCATCAGTGCGCGGCGCGAAGTGCTTCTTCTTCTTCGACGGGGGCTTCTTGCTCGTCAGCCCCGAGCTGGCCTTGCGCTTCCCCGCGGCCTTCGCCTATCTCGCGGAAAATTCGATTGTGAGGCAGGTCGAAGTTGCCTTTTGGAACTTTAGCCGCAGGCACCTCTCAGCCAGCTTTTTTTTGAAGCCACCTGGCGCTCAAGGTTCCCAAAGCCTCAAGGGCCGTGGCCTACGTGTTGATCGCCCTCCCGTGGTCGCTCAAGACCTTCTACGGTATCATCACCGACTGCTACCCGATCTTCGGCTACCGTCGTCGTCCGTACATGGCCATCGGCTGGGCCGTGTGCGCGGTGTGCTCGTTCGTGATGGCGGTTCTACCCGAGGGAGATCCGTACTACCCGGACAACTCGTGGGCGTCTCTGTCGGAGTCCGAGCACACCGCCGAACAAATCGCCGAGATCAACTACGACGCCCCCGACGCCGGCATCAAGTTCGTTCTACTCATGATCGTCGCCAACCTGGGCATGGTGCTGTCCTTCACTGCGTATGGCGGTACGCTGGTAGAACTCTCCCAACGCGAGGGGGAGAAGCGCCGTGGTGACCTCCAGACGATGATCTGGGTCGCTCGTGACGCTGGCGGCGTCGTCGCATCCGCGTTGGTCGGATTCGGGCTCAACTCGGAGGAATACGGCGGCACCTTCGCCGGGTCCATCCGCGTGGGGGGTCTCATGGGCATCTGCGCCGCCACTTCCATCATCACGGGCGCTGTGGCCTGGTACTGCATCGAGGAGGAGAAGGTGGAGCGTCGGTCCGTGCGCGTCGAGCTCGGCAAGCTGTTCGACCTGATCCAGTACCGCGTCGTGTACCAAGTGCTGGCCTACTAGTTCTTCGGCACGTGAGCGTGACGGCGTCCACGCCGCTGCAGAGCGTCTGGTTGACCATTTCGCCCGTGAACAGCAGCATCGCCACCATCATCTCGACGCTTATCTCCATGGGCTCGCTGCTGGCGGTGCGTCAGTGGGGCTTGAACTGGAACTGGCGCTGGATGATCGTCATCACGGAGCTCGCGGTGGTGTTCGTGGACTGCTTCCCGACGTTCCTCACGATCTGGGACGTCGTGCGCAGTCAGTGGTTCTGGCTGGGCGTCCCCCTGCTGGAGCAGGTGCCGACCAATATCGGCTTCATCGTGTCCACGTACTGCATGGTGGAGATCATGGAGGAGGGCAACGAGGCCGCGTTCTACGGCCTCGTGGTGGCTGTCTCGAGTCTCGCGTCGCCCTTCGCCACGGTCATCACCAAGAACATTGACGCCAACTTCGACATCGCCACCGCCGACCTCCAGCGTGACGACACGGAAGTGCGTCAGCAGGTCACGTACGCCTACCTCTGCTCGTATGCGTGCAAGATCTTCTCGACGGTCTTTGTGCTGCTCATTCCGCGCCAGAAGGCCGAGACGCAGGAGATGCGGCGCAACGGCGGCAAGAGCAAACTCATGGGCGTCATCGTGGTCATCATCATCATCGCCTTCACGTACGTCTGGACCATCATGACCAACATCATGCCCATCTTCCCGTCCACCTCCTGCTACCAGATCGCCGGCGGCGACGGCTGCTCCTAGATTTCTTTACGTATTGTGCTTTTCGGTTGTTTTGGCAAATCGGACGTGTAAAACAGCTACCTACTAAGATGGGGCTAGGTTATCGGAGCAGATTAGCAGGTCCCTCGTAGGGAATTAGGACCAAGAATTGCTAGTCCGATGGAAGCGTCCTACAAACAGCCGAAAGCCCGAATGTCGCCCATTTTCACGGTATTCGGGGTTTGAGGTCTTACGAAGGACTCCTACCTAGTCTTGTGGCAGGACTTTCATACGAGCTGACTCTAATACGGTGTATGTCAAACGCAGAATAAACCTATGAAAACACGATGCAGTCGATACGTTAAACACTCCAGTCGTCGCCATTCGCCTTCGCGGGTTCCGGCATTGCTTGCTTCCCCAAACAAAGATTACTTGACTTGGACTCCAACCGGAGTCCATTGAACGGAGAGACTCCAGGAGACCAGTCATCGGACTCGTCCGAGATTTGCATCTCAGATTTAGAGACCACCAACCTCAGATTAACTGACCTCCAAAGTCCTACGTAGGACTCGGCAAAATAGAGAGGTTTCGCAAAGCAACTTGTGAGAGTTAGCGACAATACATTCCCTACCCCTCTATAGAGACGTGTGTCTACAAGTTGTTCTCGACTCGTCTAGAGCGCCCTGTACACGTTGGTACTTGAGGAGATACGGGTAAGCATTTTACAATCTCCCAGCAATCTTTACTATGGAGAAGCCAAACCAAACGCACAACAACCCCGTGGAGGAGGCCCCACCGACGAAGCGTCGTAAAACGATGGTCCGCTTTACGGATGAGCTTGACTTCCAACTGATCCAGGAAGCTCAAGCCAGAAATCCGTATGGGGAAGACTACGGGAAGAAGACCCAGGCTTGGGCTGATGTAGCTGCAGCTTTGGTAGTGGACGTCGACGGTCGCCGTTGCCGCGAGCGCTGCAACCAGCTCGTAGATGCGTATGAGGCAAAGCAGATGGCGAGTGAGAAACCAAGCGGGCCGTGTGAAGAGTACGCGCCGAAGAAGGAATGTCTGGCGAAGCTGCTGGAGATGCGCGAGATAGAGGCGCTGCTGAAGAACGACAAGAAGCAGCAGAAGGACCAGCAGCAGGAGGAGGACGAGCAAGCTAGCGCTATGCGCGGCGCAGCCTTAGAAGGGATGAGCCGAGGAGGAGGAAAAGGTGGATCGCAGCAGCAGCAACTGGTTGCATATCTCGAACGCCGCGACCAAGTCGCTCAAGCACTGGAAGGGAGGAAGGTCGCCAACGAGGGGAAGCGGCTTGTGTTGGAGGAGCGACGCCTGGAACTGCAAGAGCTGCGAATGGAACTTGAGCGAGACGAGCGACTTGCGTTTATTGAAATGTTAAAGGCTGTCGTCAGCAAGACTAGTTCGTAGTAGCTAGACTAAGATTCTCCTCGAGGCTTGGCGGCTTAATGGAAAAGAATTTGCTGATCTGGTTGGGGTTGAAACAGTTGCGGAAGTTTGTCAGGAGTACACCGACCAAGTAGTGTTTCCCCACAGGTGATAGATATAGTCTTTGACTCAGTCTCAGATCAAGAAACGGCCATAAGCGAATGATCCCTCCGAACCCCCACTCCACTGCCACGCGAACTTTACTCATAGCCGCGTTGAATGCCTTTTGCGTATCACTCAGATTGGAGCCCTTGAAACCGACGTGCAGCGTTGGTTTGAGTGGGTAGGCAGGATCCCCATAGATGCAATACCGAAGTTCCCCGTCGTGATGTAAGACACGCGGAAGGCGCTCCAGCAGTCCACTCTGCCTTAAAAGCCAAGAGTCGTGACGACGTCCAACCGTAGGACCGTAAAAGTTGATGAATAGTCCGTCCAGCGCCATTACTCCTTGGTATTTTAGCGCGTGTTTCCTCTTGTGTCCGTTGTAAACTTGTTTTTGGTTGCGCGTTGGGCGTGCAATAGCACGCACAGTGCCATCGATAAAACCAATGCATCTCGGCTCCGGTGCTCCACGTTGTGCCACAGCAGCAGCGTACTACTCCAATCGCGACGACGTAAGTAGCCCACATTCAATGGTGAGTAGGCATTTGTACTTGTCGTACACCAACCCCAGCATGAAGTTAAATATCATGCAGACAATAGGGGCGGACCGCCCGAAAAAGCGGCTTAAGTCTCCATAACGTCCCGGGTATGCCATGCGGCGCAAGAGAATGCAGAGGCCCTCGAAACCGGAGAAGCCAGCTCGATTTGGGAGTTTATAGCTGCTGTCTAGGCGGAGCGCTTCAAAGAGTCGAAATAGGTCTCGCTTCCAGAAGCGAACGTAGAACCGTGTTTCGTAGTCGTTGAGCGCGTTGATGTTAAAGCGTTCGCCGTAGGAAATGGACCGGGGGACGTTGCTTGTGGACGACGTTCGAGCAGAGAGGAGACAAACCGCTTCTTCCTCTGAGAGCATGCCGAGCACGAGAAGGTCTTGTACGTAAGTAGAGTCCATCTTTGAAAATGCTACAGACGTACAAGTCTAAGTTGCGAAAGCTCGTTCTAGAACTTGGCCGAATAAATCTATGGCCGCTCTCTGTCAAATCTTTCGAACGGCTCTAACTTCCACAAGTTTAACTTGCGAAACCTCTCAAATGACCGAAAGGCACAATAGATGATGTTTGTTGGGGGATGCTTCACATCGGCTGCATGTCTTACCTCAATACACGTTCTCCACTTGGATAATGTCATGATACCTGTATCAAGGCTGAGAACAGACTGGAAATGTTATCATAATGAGTCGGGAGGTGACCGGCTCACAGTGTGGCACCGCACTCCAGTACTGCACTGTAATGGTTCAATCATCATGGTACAACCATAATGGTTGTACAATGAGGTGCTACAGTATCGTTTGGCAACTAACTGCATGAGGATAATGACAAATGCGTGATGCATCGTGAGGTGGAGTGTGGATTTTGACTTTTTGGCAACTGCGGAGGATAGCGTTTGCGTTGCGACACCGCGGTGCTGAGTCAGCGCGAAAGGGATTTTCAAGGCAAAAAAGTAGCCATCTGATGCAGAGCAAGATTTTGTGCGTGAAACGAGGACCGAGGCGCCCGGCCAGCTATGCAAGCTTTCGGGTCGAGCTGCCGGCGGCTGTGCACACATGAAAATCAAGCGGTGCTGCAGCGAATGGATTGGGCTCCGCCTTGCCACACCCCGGCTAGGATAGGCACGCCGTGCCGTGCACATCGGCCACTCTGCTTGGTGTCACACAGGCTCACGACTCGTGAATCAGCGATTCAAACAGCAAATGGCGAGCACCACCGCCCAAACAGCAAGCCCCCGACTAGCAAAATCCCCGTTAGACTCCCACGCCCAGCAATGGATTTTCCCAACAAAAAGCTTTTCATGGCAACCACGAGCACCGTGCTGTCCCCTTTACAGCAACTACCTCCGTCTCTTATAACTTGCAGCTCCCGCTCTCATTGGTCCGCCTGTCGACTCACCCTGCTATCATAGGTACACCGCCGGTCTCTACCCTCCTTAAAATCAGTCCGCCGGCAGATTTGCCATCCAAAAAGAGCTTGAGAGGCTCTCGCTCGCTCATGGCTCTTGGCTCATTCACCTTTGCGCCGCGCCAAGAGTCAACAACCCCCGAAATCTTTCATTAACTTATCCTCCCCGCACCCCTCCTTTGACCCCCCCCCCCCCTCCATGGCGTCCGCAGCGCGCGCGCCCGTGCGGCGGCAGGCCGAGTCCAACTACCTGGACGTGAACCGCGAGATGGCGCTGCACCGCCTCGAGAGCTTCCACGCCGCGGCGCGCGGGCCCTTCGAGCTGCTGCAGAGCAAGTTCGGCTTCCAGCGCGCGAGCGTGGCCAACCAGAAGGAGAACCTGGGCTGCTGGATCTCCAACTACCAGATGCGCGTGCGCGCCGAGGCCCCCCAGGGCGCCGCCGAGAGCAGCGACTTCGTCACGCGCACGGCGCTCGCGCGCGTGCACAAGAAGTTCTTCAAGAACTACAACATGTGGTGTAAGTTTCTGCGTACGCCCCCGCGCGCGTGCGACCCGGACAAGGACAACACGGCGCGCATGGAGAAGGAGCTGGCGCTGTTCCTGCTGCTGTGGGGCGAGGCCGGCAACCTGCGCTTCATGCCCGAGTGCATCTGCTTCCTGTACCACAACATGGCGGCCAAGCTCGAGTTCCTCGACACGCTGCCGGACGTGGGGGGCATGTTCTACCTCAACGCGATCGTGCGCCCCGTGTACCGCGTCATCGCCAAGATGCGCACGGCCACGGCGCCCAAGGGGGAGCGCCCCTTCGACCACCAAGACACGACCAACTACGACGACGTCAACGAGTTCTTCTGGACGAGCAAGTGCCTCGAGTGCGACGAGATGAACGTGGCCAAGGTGCTCGAGGTGCACGACCCCAAGACCTTCAAGGAGAAGCGCAGCGTGTTCAACCCCGTGCTGGCCTTCTTCCGGGTCTGGTACTTCTTGGTCGTCATGTTCCACGTCATGGTGGTCATCACGTATGTGGCCTACATGGCCGAGGGCGACGACGACGGCGGGCTCGGATTTTTCTTCCGGATTTTCGACAGCGGCCAGAATAAAATCCGCGCCCACGCATTTTACTCCATCTTCGTGACGGTCACGGGGCTGTTGGCCATGAAGGTGGTGATGCAGATCTGGCTCTTCGGACTGAGGCTATACAAGGACCTGTGGATGGCCGTCGGAGTGTTCTGCAGACTGATCTGGCACTCGATGTTCTTCGCGCTGTTTATGATTATCAACTTTTCCCCGGATGAGTCGGCGCTTTTCGGCTCGCTGAGCAGTATTTTACCCGGAGGAGGCACTGCCGGGTCGTATCTTTCCATGGGGTTGGTGTACTTGGCGCTTTACAGTATCCCGGTACTGACCGCGGCGGCCATGCGAGCGTTCTTCCCCAATGCGATTTGGGGCATTCGAGTGGTGAACGCGCTGGACGGAACCAGTCGACAGTACGTGGGACGCAACACGGCGCAGCCCTGGGCCAACTACTCGCAGTATTTCCTGTCGTGGTTTATTATCTTCTTCTGCAAGCTGCTGTTCGCGCTGCAGTTCATGATCCGCCCGCTGATGGCGCCGTCGATTGAGATTTATGACATCACCGTGGACGACAATGGCGTGTTCCAGTCGGGCCACAACATCATGTTCATCATCGCGCTGTGGGCTCCGATCTTCGTCGTGTACATGTACGACGCGCAGATTTGGTTCATTTTGTACCAGTCGATCATCGGTCTCATCATGGGCAAGCGCATGAACATTGGACACTACGTGGGACTGGCGCAGCTCAAGACGGGCATGGCGGGAGCACCGAAGCTGTTTGATGAGAAGGTCGTGTCGCTCAGGACCAGGAAGCCGAACCCGGAGGTCGCGACACCTGTTCCCGGTGGAGGCGACGCGGGTGAACTCCGTCACCGTGACGTTGTGCGTCTGCGGTTTGCCATCATTTGGAACCAAGTGGTGGACAACTTCCGTCTCAACGATCTGCTGGACGACCGCGAGACGGTTATCCTGCAGTACCGTATTCTGAACAAGGGCGAGCGCATCCAGGAGCCGATTTTCCTCCTGGCTGGCAAGTTGTCAAAGGCCGTTGACGTGGCTGCGAAAGCGCGTTCGAGCAAGTGGGACCCCGCGACTTTGATCAAGAACATCGCTACTGCGGACGCCCTGGAAGGCATGAAGAACGGACTGGACCTGGTCCGCGACATTTTCTATTTGCTGCTGGGCGAGGAGGAGGAGAAGGGCGCGCTCAGCGTGCTGGAGTACATTTACTCGTCGCCCGATGTTGTGTCCCTGCTGGATATGACGTACATGCCGCAGCTTTCGAACAACATGGTGGAGCTGCTGGCTGTGATCCTGGATATGCCGGAGGAGATTTCGTCCATCGACTCGCTGGACAACCTGCCGGAGGAGCTGCGGATGGAACTGCACGTCCAAGTCGCTCAAGTCGTCGACCGCCTCCGCGCTATCGCTTTGACGATGGAGTTGATGCTGAAAGATGAATCCGTATCGCGCAAGCTACACACCTGCAGGTTCCTGCAGGCCACCGACGACCTCGAGTTCCAGACCCAGAGGATGATCTACCTCTACAAGGCTGATGCTATGGCTGAAACGGGTTTGATCGCCGTTCATCCCGGAGATGGATCGGCCACAATGCCGCCGCGTTTCGCCCCGGAGGACTTCATTTCCAGTTGCACGCGCCTATTCTTCTTGCTCCGCCTGGACGTCGCCAGCTCGCTCCCTCGTTGCGAGGACGCCAAGCGTCGCATGGGCTTCTTCCTTCACTCGCTTGCGATGGAGATGCCGCGGGTGGATTCTTTGGAAGCCATGCCGTCGTTCTCGGTCATGACCCCTTACTACTCTGAGACCGTGCTGTTTACGCTGGATGAGCTGAACAACCCCGTTCACTCGAACGCGCTGTTCGCGGAGCTGGAGAAGAAGCAGAAGGAGAAGGGCTGGACAGAGCTTACGATCATGAAGTACCTGATCACGTTCCACGCTGAAGAATGGAGCAACTTCCTCGAGCGAATGGGCGCTAGGTCGCTGGACGAGGCGCTGGAGATCAACCCGACGGAGGTGCGTCTCTGGGCTTCGATGCGCGGTCAAACGCTGGCCAGAACGGTGCACGGAATGATGCTGTACGAGGACGCGATCCGACTTCTGCGTTGGCTGGAGGTCTACTCGCTGCGTGACATGAACCTGCAGGAAAAGCTGGACGAGATGAACCGCATTTCCGCGCTGAAGTTCTCCTACATCACCGGTTGCCAGATTTACTCTCAGCAAGTCGCCAAGGGCGACCATCGTGCGGAAGACATCGACTACCTGATGAAGAAGTTCCCGAGTTGGCGTGTGAGTTTCGTGGACACGATCAAGGAGAAGGACGGCGACCAGGAGATCACTCGCTATGACGGTGTGCTCGTGAAGGCTGAAGGCAACGAGATTGTCGAGGTTTACCGCTACGAGCTGCCTGGCAACCCGATTCTTGGCGAGGGTAAGCCCGAGAACCAGAACGTGGCGCTGCCCTTCACGCGCGGTGAGTACCTGCAGACGATCGATATGAACCAAGAGCACTACCTTGAGGAGTGTCTGAAGATGCCGAACTTCCTGGCGACTGCGACGAGCACGGGCGAGGAGGTGACTGTGATTGGTATGAAGGAGCACGTGTTTACCGGTCGTGCGTCCTCTCTCGCTCGGTTCATGACGCTGCAGGAGCTGGTGTTCGTGACGCTGACCCAGCGCGTGTTGGCCAAGCCGCTGCGCTCGCGTATGCACTACGGCCACCCGGATGTGTTCGAGAAGTCCTTCGTTGTGACGAGTGGTGGTGTGTCCAAGGCCAGTAAGGGTATCAACCTGTCGGAAGATGTCTTCAGTGGTTACAACGTTACTCTTCGCGGCGGATTGGTGACCCACGTTGAGTTTATGCAGTGCGGTAAGGGTCGTGACGTGACGCTGAGTCAGATCAACGCGTTCGAGGCCAAGCTATCCAATGGGTGTGCTGAGAGTTGTTTGAGTCGTGAGGGTCACCGCCTGACCAACTCGCTGGATTTCTCGCGCCTGAACTCCATGTTCTACGGCCACTTCGGCTTCTACATTTGCAATGCTCTGACAGTGTTCTGTGTGTACGTGTACGCGTACTGCAAGCTGTACGTCGCGACGCACTCGGAGGTGGAGATCACGGCTATCATGAAGACCGGCAGCCTCGACTCGCTGTCCAGTGTGATGACGACGCAGTATCTGCTTCAGTTCGGTATGCTGACCACGCTGCCTTTGTTCGCGACTCTGTTCGTGGAGTTTGGCTTCAAGCAGGCGTCGATGAAGGTGGTGGAGCTGTTCGCGACGTTGGGCATTGTATTCTACGTGTTCCTGACGGGCACGAAGGCGCACTTCTACGACGTGGCTCTGATTCGTGGTGGCTCCAAGTACCGAGGAACCGGTCGTGGTTTCTCGATCACGCGCGACCCCATGGTGAACTTCTTCAAGGAGTACGGCGTCTCGCACTTCCGCAAGGCTGTGGAGCTGATCGGCGTGATGATTCTGTTCGGAGTCTACGGGTCGTTTGACATCGGCTCCGATGCGCTGGAGGAGTACTGCGCGACTGCGGACTTCGACTGTGACACGGACCCGGATCTGATTCCTTCCAACATCACGTCGCTGGCAGCGTTCAGCAGCAAGTCGCAGAGCTACGGCATCGCCTCGCTTGCTGTGCTGTTCCTGGGTGCGTGTTGGCTCATGGCCCCCTTCGTGTTCAACACGGACGGTCTGGTGCTGCAGAAGTCCAAGGTGGATATCGCCAACTGGTTCACGTGGATGATGCGCTCGCAGCACAAGGACGACGCCAACAACGACGAGGAGAACGGCAAGAGCGCGAGCAGTGCCGCTCTACAGCCGAAGGACGGATGGGACGACTGGTGGAAGTCGGACGTCGACTTGATGGTGCCTCTGGGTCCCATGGGCCGTCTCACGTACTGCCTCCGTGAGCTGCGCCACCCGCTGGCGATGTATTATGTTTTCCTGACCGAGTTCACGCTTCCGTGGCTTGCTCTGCTGTTCGGAGCTATGGGCGCTACGTGGGCGCTGCTGTGGTTTGGAAACCGTGTGCACCACTGCGTGTCCAAGCACCGCAAGCTCAAGTCGCTTGCGGTTCAAGGCATCCTGTACATGGTGGGCGTCATTGGAGGCATCATGCTGGTGCCACTCATCCTTGGAGCTATGGGCGGCTGGTCGGTGCTCAAGTGCTTCACGTTCTCCATCTCGATGATCTTGGGCTTCAACTCGATTGTGCAGTACGCCCTTGCGTTCAACGGCGTCTTCGGAATGGAAGTGGCGATGTGGAGCCCCATGATGACGCTTGGTTTCCTCATGGACATGATCGTCGGCATCTTCCTGGTGGTGCCGCTGTTCCTGCTGTCGCTGCTGCCGTTCATGCGCATTCTCCAGACGCGTGCCATGTACAACGGCGGCTTCTCGCGCGCGCTGAGCTCAGGCTCGGAGGTGGCGGCGTCGCTGTGCATCCTGCTGGGCCTGCTGGGCGGCTTCATCCACGGCTTCACGACGTCCTTTGTCTATACTCTTGGCTACATTAACGACCCGGACGAGAACTTCATGAACCGATCGTTCTACTACTTCGTGACGACCAAGCTGCCCAACAGCGGCTCGGAGATGCTGAGCTATATGGAGAACGGATACCTGAAGATCACCTGCGCTGGCATGAGCATTCTTGCCGTCCTCCTGTCGCTTCTTATTGGGCGCGTCCTCGGACGCCGCGTGAACATGGCGATCGGCAGCAGTCTGATCTTCGCGTCGCTCGGCCTCAACTTTATCTCAAGTACATCGATCATCCTGGTGTCGTGCGGCATGGCGGCCATGGGGTCGGCCATGCTGGTGATGAACTACCTGCTCTACAGCTACGAGATCTGTACGAAGGGCTGGCGCGGCAAGAGCGTGACCATTTTCCTGCTTGGATCTATGAGCGGTTGGTTCGTGCACTCGCTGCTGACGGCCAATACGAACGCGACCACCATCAGCGAGGACTGGGACAACAAACCGACCAATATGTGGCGCCTGCAGCCGATATTCGTCCAGCCAGCGCTGATCATCGCCTTCTTTGCCATTCTGTGGTTCGTGCCCGAGAGTCCTGTGTGGCTGCTTGCCCACCAGCAAGAGGAGCCGGCCCGCGCCGTGCTCATCCGTCTGCGTCGCCGTCAGAACGTGAACCCGGAGATCGCAATGGTTCAGGCCGAACTGACGCAGAAGACGAGGGAGAACCACCTCATGTTCCGCTTGTCCATCGTGTTCGCGCTGCAGGCCGTCTTCGGGCTGATTATGTCGCAGTCGCTGCTCATCCGACGCACGCTGCAGGTGAACGCGGACGACTCGGGCAACGCCAACAACTACTGGGAGGTCTACTTCGCGCTGTGCTGCGCTACGGGCTACGCGTTCGGCAGCTTCCTGGTGGACAACGTGCGTCGCAAGACCATCCTGAAGGAGTTCATGCCGTTCGTGGCGCTCATGGCGTTTACTTGCGGTGTGATCGGAGCTGTGTCGAAGGCCGATGGTGGCCTCGTTCAGGCGTTGTCGTGCCTGCTGTACATCTCGGCGGGTTTGAGCATCATGAGCGTGACGTGGCTGTCGGCATTGGAGATGTTCCCGGCCTCGCGCAGACCTCTCTACTGGACGCTGTCGCTCTGCGTGTTCTACGCTGTTCAAGTGGTGATCTACCTGCTGGACCCGTCGTTCGCGCTGGCGCACTTCATCTTGTGTGGCTGCTCGGTGGCGCTTACGATCGTGCTCTTCATGTTCTGCGCCAGTACCAAGCTGGGCGCGATCCAGACCAAGGCCGAGAAGAAGTACCAGCGGTCCATGCGCGAGTCCGCGCCCGAAATTGTGGAAGCGGTCGATGAACGTGGGGACGTGGACGACCTGCACAAGCAGCAGACCCGCATTGCGCAGACGTCGGCTGCCATGAACCGCTCGGCAGCGTCCAACCCGGCGTCGTCCGCTGCTCAAGTCAACTTTGGCGCGTCAGGTGCTGCTCAGGTGAACTTTGGGGTGTCTGGAGCCAGCACGCGCGGCGGTGGCCCCCCTGCTAGCAGCGCCGGCTCGCGCGCGCAGGCCAACGCCACGCAGTTCGGCTTCAGCGGCGTCAACGTCACGGACCAGCCGAGCGAGTCGGCTCGTCGCAGCTCGACGCACAATGAGACGGACCACTTCAGCTTCCACCGCCTTGCGAGCATGGAGGACCCGGCCACCACCGGTGGCAGGCCGCAGCTGCGCTACGGAGTGAGCACGGGGCTCAGCAGCTCGCAGTCGTCGTCCACGGACTTGTCCGCCACGAACGCCGAGCGGCTGCGGCAGATGACGCGGCTGTCGTCCACGTTCGACTTCGAAGCCGAGTTCGAGGCCGAGCACATCGAGGACCTGCGCCAGGGCCAGATCGCGTACCCGCGCGGCCAGCCGCGCTCCGTCTCCTTCCTGCAGTCGCAGCAGTACCCGGACGCCGAGCTGCACGCAGAGACCCAGTCCGTTCGACTCTAGGATAGAGATGATGTAGTAGCGTAGGTAGGTAGGTAGGTTACAGACAACGACGGATAAATCCGGCACCACTGAATGGCATCCTCCATAGAAAATGTGCCAGAATTCTCTGTCAGGAACGATAGATATTATACAAGGCAATGACATAAAATACACGTAACGGAGCATAAAGTACACACAAATTTATAGAAAGTACTTAAAACCATATGGAATACAAATGTCAAGTGTAAATCTCGAAGTTGATTGGCTATCTGAATTACTTATTGTAAAAAGTACAACATATGTGTGCCGGGTTTTGCGTTGCCGTATTTATCCGTCGTTGTCTGTACCTTGGGCAGATTATAATAGTCTTGGAGACTAGATGAACAAGTAAATGCACGTTTCATATTATTTAGTTGGCAGCGTTTCAGCTTCGGCTGAAGTTCGCAATGGAGGCGCCAACAGGTTTCATCATGCAAGTGATGGATAGGCTTCGAAGAGCGGCTGGGGCATTCCCACACCCATTCGAGCGCCATCTGATGATGGAGAAGTCACACGTCTTATGCCCCTCATCATCTTTCTTTCGCCAGCGATGGATAGGACGACGGACAGTCACGACTTCCGCCGGTCTCATGCGTGCACGAAGGAAGGAAGGAAGGAACGAGGGGGGGGGGGTTGTCCAACACCGACAACAAGCAACAAACTCTGCATTTTTCACAGTTGATCGCCCGACAATTCCCCACTTCGTCTTCTTCCTTATCAATCCGTGCCATGCACCGACCAGAAAGAAGCAAAAATGTTTTCCCAAGTTCGCATCGAGGCAAAATGCTCTTTTGCCCTCGCAAAGGTGGCTACACTTTTTGCTTCCGGCGGCCCCACCCTGGCAGCAGCAATGCACGTCCAGCCCCAAGGCCAAGTCCACACGGGCCACCGCATTTTCAGACCTGATTCCTGTCGCTGCTGGCCGACGACGCCGCGACCAGCTGGACGACGCCGTCCCTGCCACGACGCGGCGATCATTCGCAAGCCAAGCCAAACAGTAAAAACCCGAGTCGACTCGGTAACGACCAGAACCAGCCCAAAGCCCCAAGCAAGCCCCGCCCCCCCCAAGACAGGCGCTCCGCCTCTCTTTTCAGCCGTTTCGCAGCGCATTCGTGCTCTCGCCGCCTTCATTTCGCAGTTCAGTTCCGAGTCCTCCCTCACACTCACACGGTTCAGGTAGAATGCCCCCGCGGTCCCTCGTGCTGGTGTCGAGCCTCCTGGCGCTGGCCCTGTCGGCCGTGGCCGAGGCCCACTGGATGGCGCTCGAGGCCTCGTCCTCGTCCGAGTGCTGCAGCACGTGCATCGGCAAGACGTCCAACACCGTGTACGACTACGACCCCGTCATCTACGCGCAGTGCTCGAACGTGACCGGCGGCATCTGCTGCTTCGACTGCGGCGACCTGGGCGAGCCCCAGTACGGGGACACGGTCTCGTACGCGTCGGACGGCGTCACGGCCGTGATCACGGCCGGCACGTACGTCTCCTTCACCTGGAGCAGCGTGGTCAACGTCACGTACATCTCGCTCAAGACCGGCCAGAAGAAGACCAAGACGCCGACGATCTCGGACACGGCGGCAGACGAGAAGTCCAGCACGTTCCTCATCTGCGCCAAGGCCGCGGGCACCATCTACTTCCGCGGCTGGGGCAGCGACTCGTGCCGCGAGGCCTCGCAGGAGTACTCGGTGACCGTGGAGGCCGGCGACTCGAGCACCAGCACGTGCGACGCCAGCGACGTGACGGTCACCACGGCGTCCAGCGCCGGGGGCGACACCTCGAACTCCGTGGCGCAGGACGACACCGTGGCCGAGTGCAATGCGCAGCGCGCCAGTGTGCAGGTCGTGGACGGCACGCAGACGTGCGTGTGCGTCTCGGACTGGACCAACCCGCCCGAGTGCGACCAGTGGCCCATCTGGAAGTGGCTGGTCACCGTCGGAGGTGGCGTGGCCGCGCTCTTCTCCATCATCATCTCGGTGCGCGCGTTCCTGCAGGGCCGGAAGAAGAAGCAGGAGGCGGAAGACCGCGAGAACTTGGCGCCCATGGGCAGCAAGAGCGACGTCGAGACGCTCGAAGTGACGCCCGACAGCGGCTACCACAGCAACGCCGCGTTCAAGTACGACCCCGAGGCGGACCGCGCACCCGGAGGCGCGCGGAAGGCGGACGACCGCGAATTCACGCTGTGAGGAGGCCCCCACTTGTATTCAGTTGACCCCAAACACAGATAACGTTATAGCGCGGGCCAGGCCCAGCGCAAACTAGTTCCCTAGCTTCCGTCCGTCCCTCCAGCCCCACTTGGATGTGTCTCCTACGTCGTGGAATTCGCTACGATGTTTAATGTAGTGTATTCTACGAGATGGCATGCATGGGCAGGATGAAGCAGCACCCCCAAGATGACACTGACCCTTATGTGCAATATACCCCCTCAGCTCCTTTTTGACCCTAAACTGGATGGAATAGAAGTTGACCAGAAGTTCGTGTTCCTGCTCATGAGCTTGGTGATCTTCACTGTTTGTATGAGACCGAAGGGTCTGTGCGCCGTGCGATTGCTGGATGTGGAGTTTTTCTTGGCCTCGGAAAGGCTCGAGATAGTCGCCATCACCAGTCCACCGGCCCCATCGACCTTACGACAGTCGCCTCTTTTTATTCGGTTTGTAGTGGTTTCGCATCGGCCCAATTCGTGCTCTCGTGCACTAAAGCCACCTCCTCCGTGCGCATGCGTGGGCGTCCAGCTGTGAGTCATTTGAAGAGTTGATACTAAGACTCCACAGCTCAATGCTGTACCAAACCGTGCTGCTACTGCTGCTGGCCTTGTGGCTGGGCGGGACCCAGGCCAATGAGGAGGTGGTCGCCGCCAGCTCGTCCTCGGAGTGCTGCAGCTCGTGCATCGGCAAGACGGCCTCCGTCCCGTACAACTACGACCCCGTCGTCTTCACTCAGTGCACGGCCGTGTCGGGCGGCGTGTGCTGCTTCGACTGCGGCGAGATCGGCGACCCGCAGTACGGGGACACGGTCTCGTACGGATCCGACGGCGTCACTGCCGTGGTCAAGGCCGGAACGTACGTCTCCTTCACATGGAGCAACGTCGTCAATGTAACGTACATCTCGCTCAAGACTGGGCAGAAGAAGACGCAAACCCCCAAGATTTCGGACGCAGCGGCGACCGAGAAGTCCAGCACCTTCCTCATCTGCGCCAAGGCGGCGGGCACCATCTACTTCCGAGGGTGGGGCAGCGACTCCTGTCGAGAGGCGTCCCAGGAGTACAATGTGACTGTCGAGGCTGGAGACTCCAGCGCTACCACCTGCGATGCCAACGACGTGAAGGTACCCACAGCGTCGAGTTCTGGGGGGTCTGGCAGCTCAGGCGACGCCAAGGCTGGATCGGGTCCGAAGGACGAGACGGTGGACACTTGCAACGCCCAGCGAGCGAGTGTGCAGACTGTGGACGGCGTGCGGACTTGCGTGTGCGTGTCCGACTGGACTAACCCGCCCGAGTGCGACCGGTGGCCGACGTGGAAGTGGCTCGTGACGATCGGAGGAGCGTTGGCGACGGTGTGCTCCATTATCATGTCCGTGCGCGCGTTCCTCCAGAGCCGCAAGAAGAAGCAGGAGGAGGCGGACCACCTCGACAACTTGAACCAGAAGAAGTACGAGGAAGAATACCCGAGGAACAATGACGACGAGTACCGAGAGAATCTGGCGCCCATGGGAACCAAGAGCGACGTCGACCCCGCGGATTTAACACCCGCTGCTGAATACCAGAAGCACGACCCGGAGGTGCAACGCACGCCTGGGGGCACGCGAAAACCCGACGAACGCTTGTTCTCGCTCTGAAAAGAGCACAACGAGTTCTAAACAATTCCTACCTAAGATTTTATAGCGCTGCCAAACTAGCGCGACTCGAGTAAGAACACGAATTCCCTTTCTGCTCGACATTATTTCCCCCAGCAATCAGGTGCACCAGGTTCTTTGATCCCTTTGACTCCACTTGACAAAGCGCTGCTCACCGAAACTGGATCGGCTTCGGACGGACGATCACCAACACGAATTGACACAATTCACAACGCGGAAATCCCCTCCAGAGAGAGAGAGCTCACTGTAGTGCTCTCTACTTTTATTAATGCATTAGGCGTTCGATGGGGGTATTCGTGAGTCAGCTGCAGTGCCAGTCTTGTGGGTTAGTTTCCTTTAAGCTGGCACGATCAAGACACTGCTTCAGTACCTGACATTTTATAATTATTTGTAGACCCCTTGGCCGTAAGCGAAGCAGTGTGCACCGCGATATTCCGCGACGTCGTCGTATGTGGGTCACCCCTGGGTGAACGTCTGCTGGATGGGTTGTAGGATCGAAGTGGATGTTGATAACTTATCAAAGATTCGAATTTGAATCATGGATGCCCATGACTGCAAACCAACAGCGCATCAACTGCTACATATGTAAACGAGAATGACCTCGCGGCCTCCGTCCCGTGTCTTAGATGTAGTGCATGGGAGCTCGATGCAAAAGCAAGAATCCAGAATGCAAAAGTGCAAATTTACGTGATGCTCCCTATCTGTATAGTATACACTATACACTATGTATAGTTGCTCTACAAATGTCGTTGTTGCAAATCAAAGGATACTTGAGAGTTTGGCAAGATTCGTCGGCGTAGCTGCTTGTGATCTTGGCGCGCCACATACTAACTACTATCGTATTGGCAGTGCTAATTTAGCATTGCTGAATAGCAAGCTTTTCATTTGTTTTTCCGATACTGGTTCCCAAAAGTCTACCATGAACCCATAAGCATTAAAACCATGTTTAGAAAAAAAAGTGGGCTCGCTCCCTACACTTCTCTTAGCACAATGCAAATGCGAGCGCGCTTGCAATCGCCATCATAGCTGTTGACGGCAACAACGTTGCCACTGCTGAATTCACAGTCGACCCTGAACTGGAAGACGCGGAGGCGTCGGACCGCAGTGACGAAGCCGTCGACTCGCCCGAACTGGTAGATGAGTCGCCAACATCCGCCATGGAATTCGACGAACCCGACAACGAACTTCCGAGCGTAGCACCGGCCGTCGACGAGCTGCCCGCCAACTGTGGAGTAGAGGACGATGACGCGTCCGCACCATTAGTCGACGAGCTCGAGTTGGTGTTCGGAGCCGTCGTTGCGCCGTTAGGGGAGGACCCCGAGGTGGTATTACCAGCAGATCCCGAGGTCGTACTTGAACCAGTCGCGGCGGTTGATCCCGAAGCAGCCGTCGATGCAACGCCAGTGGCTGAACCAGCGCTTGACGCCAAGGCGGAACCGGTGGTGGACGATCCTGGGCACACCATGGTCTCGCCACTGCACATTGCTCCGGTAGAGCAGTCGCTCAGCGTGTACTGGCAGCTCGTCGAGCACAGCTGCGCAGTGACCGAGGTGTCCGTGGTGCAGGAGCAGCTCTGGCCGCACTCCGACATGCTGTTGGCATCTCCGACGCGGTTGCACAGCGTGTTGCAGTCTTCAGAGGTGGAAGCCCCTCCCGTCGAAGTGCAGATGCGGCGAGCGCAGTTGCCTTGTGTCGACTGGAGGAAACGCGCCGTGGAGCTCTCGACAGGGACAGTCGCAAGCAGCAGGCTCAGGACGACAGAAAAGGTGCGGACCATTGTAGCCAAGTGGAAAAGCTTGGTAAGTATAGGACGACGATGTATCGCTTGCGATGGAAATTGGAAAGTGAGGCACTTCAGGAAGATCTCTTTCGGCGGGGACAAGCAGCTGGAGCGCGCGTCTCTATCGATCGGCTGGACGTCGTTGCTGTATCTTGGCAGCCGTGCGAGCGCATATGATATCCTATGCCCCTTTGGCCAAGCATTGCGCGCCGAAAAAGTGTTGTTGTGAGGTTTATTACGTCCAGATGTGTTCATCTCGAGTGATTTTGGTGGGTTCCACGTGGCTTCACAGACCAGAAGGAGCCATGTTTCGCTCGGCTTCGACTTGCTCCTGCACATTTCCTTTTGACTCCATACCGACGGTGAAGCTGTGACCGGAAACAGTATTATTAATATATTGGGGAACGCCATGCGCATGATAAGATTTCGCTGGACGAGGATCCATGATGGGCAGGTGCAGTTTTACCTTTTTTTCAAACATGCAACCTATGACGGCTTCATCCAATACGCATGCCGCGAACACGCGTCGAACTATCCAGCATTGCCAATATTTTGCCTCCACGACGCTTATCCCAGAAGCCTTAATTTTACCACCCCGATAGCATTCGTTCATCTTGTCTGCTCGGCATGAAGACTCAAAATGGATTGCGGTGAATGACAAACACAGCTTGCAAATCTGCAAGATGCAGCTTGTCCAAGCGAAGCAGAAAGCCGAGACGCATCGTGCCCATCATTCGGTATGCCCACCTTTAGATAGAGTACAGACAACGACTTACAAAGCCGGCATGCTTAATGCCATCCTCCTATATAAAAACAACGATAAATTCCCTCCCGTCAAATCTGTAAAACTGTCATAAAACACACGGCGTGTTGCATAAAGTACACAAGAAAGCATATAAAGTACACACAACCAGATGGTATACAAAGATGAAGTCATTCGATTGAATCTGATTGGCTGGTTTGCTTATGTTAAGCTTTGCTTGACTTCGTCTGCCGGCTTTTTGTGTCTGCCGGCTTTGTAAGTCGTTGTCTGTACGTGCGCATGCTGTCGATGATAGCAATACAAACCATGTCGTTTGTTCTCCATATATAATTTTTATACCCGATGAGGTAAAACGGGTACTCAGTGTTTCAGGCGAATGAGCTCTAACTTGGGTTTTCAAAGCTGGAGCACCTGCGAAGTTCCATAATAATAAGCCTAACGCAAAAGAACAAGATAAGTCTATCGTGCCAACACAATTTGACTTCTGCACACTTGTCTTTCGGGTGTATGGACAGCGGGAGTTACGTTATTATAGCAGCAGGCTGCAATAGGTAAATGAAAATGAAAAAGTGGTGCGTGGCATATAACCAAGAGGACCAAAAGTGATATTAATGAAGTACGTAATGCGCGCGCTTCCTCAAGCGCTGGTTGCGCACGTTATCCCGTTTTTCAGTGACCTGCACTAGCGACACGCCATTTTTTTTACTTGGTGCCGCCTTCAGTCTTAGAAGTCCCTCTGGCGACTAATTTGATACATCCAATGAGAAGAATGACAAGCTGCTACTCTCCCTACGACCCAGTAGGTTTGGCACTGCAGGCAACTTCGTGATCGCCAAGATTATTGTTACCGTGATGTGTTGACGCATGCGACACATCTTTGCAGCTCACTGCACGGCCTCAATTCCCATGATCACCCGACTTGGACCTTTACCGCCAAAGGCAACCGCAGGCAACGCACTAAAACTCAGTGCATTTGTCTGTTCACGTGACTACTCTATCGCCGCAGTTGATTGACCTTACCGAAGTTGAGTTGCATGCTACTTGCCATTGATCGCCTCTGACCATCTCAGGCAGACTGAAGTGTTGATTTTCAAGGTAGCGCTCGTGCTATGCTCATCGGTGCAAACTTCTCCGCCCTCCGACACAATAAATGTACGGCCGACTGCTTGCCGAACCGGTTGAAGCAAGGTGCATCGTAACTTGCTTCGCTTGACGTAGACTGTCAACGAAGTCTTGCAAATAGGTACGTGGAAGCGAGCCAGTGCAATGCCTGCCCATCGCTTCATTATCTTACAGTGATTCGATCTCATCTTCTACATGACGTGCCCTATTAAAAAGTACAATGAAAACCAATTTTGGAGTAAATTAAAAACGTAACTTTTTAAATAGCTGAATGCATTTTCATCGTATATTACGTTATACAGGTTTCTGGAAGTAAATTGTACTACTGTACTTCTTGTTCCTAGAAACAATACCCTGTGTGAAGCGACGTGTTGAATGGTTCAAATTACAGGGCTTTTGCATGGAACTGCAACTTGGAACTTGATACCGCCCGCGGTAAAATTCGTAAAGTCGACAGACATCCATACAGCCCCAAAAGAACGTTGCAACTGACGACATTACTGCATACGTGACAAGCACAATGCATAAACTTCTCTTCACCTTCCTGGTTCTCAACGCTGCGTAAGCAACACAAAACATTTATCAAGGACGAGAAGAACCATTTTAATATTGGCGACCTCTCCTCACCTCTGCCACCTGATTTCTTAGATGTGCACGTGCATGTCACCACGACTCGAAACGTGCTGACAGTTGCCGACCGGGCAACGTCCTCGCCGCCGTTGAAAAATAAGGATAATACAATTCGAGCGCGCGGCATCGGCGCGTCTGGCTGTATGTTTCTGCCTCTGTTCATTTCCCACTTCCGAGCATCCTGTCCTCGAGCCATCTTCTCCGCAATGAAAAAAAAGATGGATCGATGCTGTATCCTGCAACAGTCTTTTGGGCGTCGCTTTCCAGTTCTTTCCCCATCCCAACCGGTGGTCTGGAGCGCTTGCCTCGCCCTTTACCCGGAGTCGTAATCGTACTTAGGCGAGCTCGAAAGGCTTTGAAAACTAAGAAAAACCTAACAATACAAACGGCGTACCCCCCTCTGTACCGGCCTCACTCCCAGATTCGCCTCCATCGTGCGACTTGTCCTCGGTTATACAACCGCGGATAATGATGGCGCTATCACAGCGACCCTCCCGCAAGGCCAAACGAACGGACGTGGACTACGCCGTTCTGTCCTCGGGCCAACAGATCCCCGAGTATTCCACCGAGGAGGAGGACGACTCGGCGGACGAAAGTTACGGCTCGACCTACAAGAAGAAGCGCCGCAAACAGTCGACCCAGTGCTTTATCTGCCACCGACCGCCGCGCACCTACCGAAACACCATGCTGCAATGCGACAGCTGTTCCAGGCTGTAAGGCAGTCAAGTCTTATTTAGAACCTACCTTACCTTATCTTACCTTACCATTTGCACAAAGTTCACTAAAAGATAATTCTTATATTCTTCTTTTGTGTTTCTCTTTATGCACTCCCAGGTACCACGCAGCCTGTGGCAAGCCGTTCCAGTCAGCTTCTATCCTGGGCAACACGAGTTGCTACGAGTGTCTCCAGGAGGCCAAGGTGGACTCGTTGAGTGCTCTTCCTCGCAAGACGCTGGACTCCATCGCGGACTTTGTCAAGGTGCTCAAGAAGGCCAAGAAGATCGTCGTCATCGCCGGGGCAGGCATCAGCGTCTCCTGCGGTATCCCGGACTTCCGCTCCAAAGACGGAATCTACGCCATGGCTCGCAAAATGGACGTCGTGCTGCCCGAGCCCGAGTGTCTGTTCCAGATCGACTACTTCCGAGACGACCCGGCCCCTTTCTTCGAGGTGGTGCGCAGCGCCTTCTCCAACTCACCGAAGCCGTCGCCCACCCACTGGTTCTTAAAGCTGCTGCAGGACAAGAAGAAGTTGCTGCGAGTGTACACGCAGAATATTGACGGACTGGAGGAAGCGGCCGGAGTCACGAGGAGTATCCCGTGCCACGGCAGCTTTGCCTATTCGGCGTGCATGCGCTGCAAGAAGCGCGTGCCCACGAGCACGTTGATGCCTGTTATCCAGGCAGGCATCATCCCGACGTGCTCCGAGCCGAACTGTCGCGGCGTGCTGAAGCCTGAAATTACGTTTTTTGGGGAAATTCTGGACGATAAAGTGAGCACAACCATCACCAAGGACCGCTTGAAGGCCGACCTGCTTCTCGTTATGGGCACGTCGCTCAAGGTCGCGCCTGTGATGGAGATCCCGGGCTATCTGCCTGCCCACATCCCCCAAGTGGTGATCAACAAGACGGCGCTCAAGAAGAAAAAGTTGAAATCGAAAAAAATCTCGGCTGGGAAAATCAACCGGGTAAGTAGTAATAAGACGGACGAGGACTCGGCGTCGGATGAAGAGGAGTTCGATATGTCGCTCTTGGGGGATTGCGACGACATCATCCGGTACATTTGCGCCCAAGCGGGGTGGAAGCTGGACCCGGAGGCGGTTAACGCGGCGAAGAACAAACCCATGGTGCATACCAGTCAGATCATTTCGCACAAGGACGCGATTGGCAAGCAGGTTTATTGCTTTGGTGAGTGTCAGTGCAAGAACAAACTGGCTGCTGGTATGAACGACGACGATGACGAAGTCGAAGGAGAAGAACAAGAAGAAGAAGAGGGGGAGGAGGTGGAGCTTGGCGACGAGATTGTCTGGTACGTCTTGATGCTCGTATTCTTGGCAGGATTTATTTTGCCTAATGTGGTGCTATTCGCATTATTTATTATTTTTCAGCAATCGTTGCGAGGAGAGGATTGATCCCGATGCGGAGCCTGGTACGGGCGTCAAGACTGTTCACTACCGCTGCAAGTAAGTTGCTTCAAGCAATTATTTTCTCGGATGAGGGAGTCATTGTTGACAAGACGTTCTGACTTGTGTTGTTGATGTGCGCGCAGCGACTGCTTTGACTACGATTTGTGTGGAGATTGCTACCCCAAGAGGCGATACAAGCACAAGGGGGGCAAACATCGGTTCACGCAGTGCTTATAGAGGGTCGACATTTTCCTTGCGAAACGAGACCACTATTATGCTGATGGCCAAGACGATAAGTAGACAGTTCGAATGGCTTTCAGTGAGGTTTATTAATGCTGAACGTGAACCCGAGTATTCCTGCGAGTGTATGATCAGGCTAGCTGCAATGTGTGCACGGCAAGTCTTAATTCTGCAAAGAACAGAGCTACTACTACGTAGTAGTTGCGATTGCAATTTCGCCAGCCATTGGGGTGTCTGAAGGCGCGCGACTTGTGACCGGTCGAAGCTGTGCCGTTTTAAGAATGTGTTCGGTGACAAGGTGAGTTGCCAGTATGCAGTCAAGTTGGCTGCATTAATCGCCCTCACGCGCTGCATAGGAGCACGCTCGGGCGCTTTGCAACATTTCCGGACGAGTTGGCTGGCAAGTCCACCTCATTCGAGTAGATGCCTCGAAGACCTCACGCCACCTGCAAGTAAAGAAGCTAGCGGCATCGGCTCCCCCCCCCTGCGATGGCGCCTCCAACCTTCAGCACTTTGTATCTGTGCGTCCACTCGGCGCAGAACGCACAGATGAAGTCACGCTACGCGTACTGCAAAGTCTTCGTGGCGGACAAGCCAATGGTGGAGAATACGATGTTTGCTGCTTTCTCGAGTACGCACTCCCAGTCCTTCAAGACTCTCACTGCTCCTGTGGATAACAACGGACCAGTCTGGAAGGCGAAGTTCGAAGTGCACACCATCGATCCCCGAGTCGACGTGTTATCTGTTCTCGTGAAGAACCCGCAGTTGCTGTCCTGCCCAATTGTTGGAGTTTGTGTGATCGCTCTGAAGAACCTCATCGGTGCTGGACGTGTGGATCACTGGTTGGCGCTGCGCAAGGGCCGAATCCAAGCAGGTCAGATCCGACTACAATTGCTGTTGGAGAAGGTTGAGAACCCCTCCATTTCACCTCGGCCAGAGTATTCTCAAAACCAGGTTCGCTCGCCTGTACCATCTCATCAAGCGCAAACCAACCGTGAAACTTTGGTGGAGGATGTCTATCGACGCATTAAGAGAGAGAAGCAAGAACGCGAAGAATCAGAGAGAAGGCAACGTAGATACGATGATCTACGAGCTGCGATTCGAGAAGTTGATGGTGGCAATGAACAAGACCGCAAGAGAAAATCGAGTAGCGACAACCAAGCCGACACTTTCTGCGGAGCACTCGTATACGATGTCGATCAAGTTCGATTCGATAGTGAAGACGAGGAGAAGCTCATGCGATCAGAACACTCCGAGAGAAGCGAGGGCAATCAGTCGTGCTGCAGTCAGGGCTCGTCCAAGCGAGGCAGCCGTCGGTATCAGCGCCAAAGCCGTGAATCGTGCTCAGCTCGGTCTCAAACACTCGGTATGGAAAGACGTGACCTCGACGAGGATCTTTACGGCCACCTCCCAGGATCTGATCGAGCGTACCAATACTACGTTCATGGCAGGCGTTGGGTGGGCACAGGCTCAAGTTGATGAACCCCAGTGCGGCAGTCTTTGCTTACTGACTTCACTTCAACCCAGATGCACCACACAAGCTCAATACTGTGCTTCGAAGTACACAACACAAGGTCGCAGTCACCAGACACAGAGTCATCTTACTACATGTAGAAGAATCTTCTGCAAGGGACGCTTAGCTTAAACTTCATAAAGACATGTGTGCAGGTGCACTTCATATTAACGATTAAAAGCAAAAGGAGCGCGTCAGTTCCGCGTTGGTCTGCCCTTGCTCCTTCGTAGCTTGGCCAAGATATTGGGGCTGGTCTGGCTCACCGAAGCTGACACCATCGGGGCCATAAATGTTGCTGTTGTTGACATACGCCGCATCTCCGCCTTTGCCCTCCATACTGATCTTGGCAGCTCGAGTTATTTGACCCATCGGCTGTGCAACATCAGCTCGCTCCGGAGCCCAGTGCTGCGCCAAACACGAGGAAGAGTTGGAATCAATGGCCCGCGAGTCGTCATCGTAGCTAAGCTTGTGCTGATAGTCCATACCTGACGTCCGCGTCGACGCGCGCGAGTCTCCGCTTTCATTCAGCATAGCTCGGGCCTTGGCTTTCTTCGACTCGCTCTTCTTCAGCTTGCGCCGAAGACGCTCCTCCTCTGACGACGATAATGGCGAAGAAAGAGAGGAAGAGGAGAACACCGACGATGACGAATAGCTGCTTTCGTAGTTCCGTCGAGATTTCGGGTGCTTTCGCTTCGAGCGGCGCTTCTTCTCCTTCTCTCGCTTCTTGGCCTTTTCAGCTCGGCGATGCCGACGGCGGCGGCGGCGGCGTTCATCTTCTGAAGATGAAGAAGACAAATTTTCGCCCGGTTCACTGGTTGGGAACGTCAAGGTGACCGGGATATTCTCAGTCGGGTAGGTCTGGTTCTGGTTGTTTTCTTCGCTTCGGGAAGAAACGGAGCCCTGAATCGATTTCTTCGTGATGAAATTCTCCTCCGGCACCTTGACTCTCGAGGAACTCTTTTTCTTGCGATATCCCGCCGAAGACGCCGAGCTCGAATCCGAAGAATCCTCGCCACTGTAGTCTCGTCGCTTGGAGTGTTTTTTCGTTTTCTTGCTAACGTTACGACGCTTCTTGTTATTTTCGCGGTCTCTACGACGACGGCGGCGGATTTCGTGCTCCGACTCGGTCGAATCGGACGAGTCCGAGGTGGGCAACGCGTTGTGCACAACTTGGTCCAGGTCTTCCACCGACAATCGGATCGTTCCAAAACTCGTCAACTCGCGGCCAGGTCCATTGCCAGTGTCCACGCCGTAAATGGTATAACCCCTAGGAACCCCAAACTTGGTCTCAAGCGCATCCTTCTTCTCCAAATCCTCCCGCAAGTTTAATTCTTCCATCAACTTCGTCGCATCCTTCTCCTTTTCCTTCTTCACCCCTCGATACTTGAAACTCGGCGGCAGATCCGAATCCGAATCTTCGGCTTGAACATATCGTTGCTTCTCCTCCTTCTCCTCCTCCATCTTTCTCTTCTCACACTGCAGTCTCCACTTCTCCTCCCTCTCCATCTGCTCTTCAAGCCCCACCCGCTTCATCGCATCGTCCTCCAACTGCCTCCATCTTTCCTGTTGCTCGCGCTCCAACTCTCGTCGTTGGGCCTCCTCCAGCTCCCGATGCTGCTGCATCAGTCTCTGCACCATTTCTTCACTCGGCTGGGAGTACCGCCGCTTGGGCTCCGGAGTGAAATTGTTCTCCTGCAGACAGAGCTGCAGTCGGATCTGTCCGCTGGCCTTGTCGTTCTTGTAGAGGGGGACCCACTCGTCCACCGTCTGTCCAAGTTGAAGTTGCCGCAAGTGGACAACGCACGCGCCGATAGCCGGACTGTATAACAGAACGTGGTTCTTGACGCGGATCGTCAGCACTTCGGTGTTTGGGTCCTTCACGTTCATCTGGAACTTCTCGTTCCACTCGGGGCAGTCCCTCGCGGCGCTTGACTGGACTTTAGTATGGAACGTCTGGTGGCTGCTGCCGAGATTCTTCTTCTTCTTCTTGTCGTGGCCCCCCACGAGGGACTTGCCCTGGCCGAAGCCGCCGACCATGGGCGAGTCCCCCAGATACAGTTTGCAGTACGAGCTCTGGGCCACCGCCGGCAGCCCGCGCGCCGAGTGCACGCGCAGGTAGAGCGTGAAGTTGCCGAAGAGCGGGCGGATGGCCGACGTGCTGACTGGCCGCTGGTGGGAGCTATTGGGCGCCGATGACTGGTCGGACGAGGACCGGGCCATCGACGGCTTGAACCCCAGCGCCGTCGTGAACGCTCGGAAGCGAGACGTCGCTGGCGGAGCTGGCGCTGGCGGCGTGCGCTCGTTCCCCATGGGCAGATTGAAGAGTGACGACGTCTGTGTTGCTTCGAGCCCGTCGACCAAGGTACTGAACCCACAACAGAATAGGTTCAACTTTGCGGTAGAGGGACCTTTGTGCAGCGATATGCGCGGCGTTACTGCTGAGCGAGGGCTGCATGGAGCACTTCAAGGCTTCAAGCCTGCAGCTGCTGGATCGGCGCGGCGTCTTGCCCGGCAAGTTAGCAGCAAAACAATATTCACCACGATGGTCGGAACTCGAATAGATCGAGTTCCGACCATCGTGGTGAGTATTGTTCTTCCTGAAAAATGCATTGCGCCACTTCTAGCCATTCTTTTTATTGCATCGTACAGAACGGAACTCCATGCGCAACTATTATAGTCCCAACTCGCTTGAAGACAATGGAAGAATTGCTTTCAATAAAGAAAAGAGAAAATATTATACATGCAGATTCGATCAAGGACCTGCCGTTCTTCTTATTGCCGTATTTAGACACCAAAACAGGATGAATAGTGGTTAAACTTTTTTAAGTTAAATAAACTAAGCCCGTCGCGTGACTGTCGGGCATTCATCTTTGTAGAGTTTTCAACTCGCCGAGCAATATACCACCACTACACTGCAGTGTGACTAGTACACGTAGTACACATCTGCAGCTCTTCGTACACTTCCGTAGAATTTCACTGACCAACAGGACATCTTTTGCAAATTCATCCATGCATTCATTACTATTTTCTGGCTTAAAGTATCTGATCAAGGTAGCCTCCCTCTTTGGCCAACTCATAGAAGACCCCGCTTCCACCTTTCACCAAGTTGCGAGGGCTGTCGAACTCCACCACTTTCCCGTCGCTCAGCACCAGGATCCGATCCGAGTCGAGCACCGTGCCCAGTCGATGAGCGATCGTCAGTCCTGGAAATCCTTCTTGATCATCTCCTGCAGCTTCTTCTCGGTCGCGTGGTCGATGGACGCTGTGGCCTCGTCCATCACCACAATGCGGCTCCGGGTCAGCAGCGCGCGAGCCATGCACAGCATCTGCCGCTCCCCGACGCTGAAGTTCTCGCCGTTCTCGCTCAGCTCGTACGCCAACTGCCCCTCCAGAGCCGACACCTGCGTCTTCATGTCCACCTTCTCCAGCGCGCTCCAAATGTCGGCGTCCGTGAACTCGTCAAAAGGGTCCATGTACGCACGCAGCGAGCCCTTGAACAGAACAGGCGACTGCGGAATGATGGACAGGTGCGAGCGCAGTGTACGCAGCGGCATTGATGCAATGTCCACACCGTCAATAATAATTCTTCCAGACATAGTGAGGCTGGACTTGCCTGCACCAGTACGCCCGACAATGCCGATCTTCTCGTTGTTGCGGATGTCAAAGGTCAAACCCTTGAGCACGGGGCTCCCGCCCTGCTTGTAGCTGAAGACCACATCCTGGAACTGGACGGTGGACGAACGAGGCCATGAAGCATCAGGCTCAATGACAAGCGGTCGCTTGCTTCCTTCAGCTGGGATCGACCCGTACTCGAGAATGCGCTCGGGGCTGACCATTTGGATCTCGACCCAGGACCACGACTGCACCAGATCAGCGAGACCAGTGTCGACGCTGAGCGCGTACGTGAAGGCAAGTCCAACGATACCAGGAGACAGGAAGTCGCGCAGATACACCAATCCAGACACCACGAGAACAATCACAGCGCTGCCTAGAAGCTGCATGCGAAGACCAAACCACTGCTGCGTGACGGTGTCTGCCAGCCAGCACCTGCTGTTCAGGTCGTTGCGGATGAAGTTCTCGGTGATCATTCGATCGATGGTGTCTCGACCGAAAGCGCGAATAACCACGACCCCTTCCTCTGACTGGCTCACGTGGCTGAGCACCGGAGAAGACGACACTTTCCACAAGCGTGACAGTTCTCGAGACGGAGCGAGGTAGAAGTTGGCGATCTTCACGTACATCCACACGAGAGGGATGATCAAAGCACCGAGGAAGTTCATCGTATACACAGCCGTCGCAAGTTGACACACTGTGAAGAAGAACATGGCGAGGAAACCTCCAAACGCAGGAGGGATCATGGAATCCACAGCCGCCATGTCGTCGCCGTACCGGTTCACAATGCGGCCAATGGGGTTGGCGTCGAAGAAGCGGAGCGGGGCCCTCAATAGCGATTGAGTCATGTTGTCAAACAAGTGGCGAGACGCCCGGAGACCAACAATCGCCACGGTTGTGGAGCGGACGAACACCATGACAGCAGCACCGGCCCCAAGCAACGAGTAGACCTTCATGTTGTACGCTGTCTCGTCTTGGTTGTACGAGCCGTTCTTCTGTCCGGTCCAGCGGCTCAGCCACAAGTCACTTCCGATCTGGAAAGCCTGCCACAGCGTCTGCACCGCAAAGAGGAAGACGCAGACCTTGACACCGCCGAGCGAGTTGAAATAGTTGGAGAACACCTCCTTGGACACGCGACCTTCTTCACGTTCTTCATCGTTAACCAGCCGACCCGCATCCTTGTCCTTGTTGTTGTTGTTGCCTTTTTCATCGTCGTCCTTTGTCGAGCGAGGAGACACTGGTAGCGTGTAGGAGCAGCGTGGTAACGCAACTTCATGTCGAGTAGCAGTCAACTTGCCGCTTTCCACCAGCACCTTCACGTTCGCAGCTTTGCTCGCAATGATGTCGGCGCCGTGGGTCACCAGGATCACAGTCTTGTCCGCGAGCAAGTTACAGATGCAGTCGCCAAAGATCTGACTCTGCACGATGGCGTCGACAGCAGCGAGAGGCGAGTCAAGTAGCAGAGTATCGGCGTCCGAGTAGCATGCTCGAGCGAGGCAGACACGAGCCTTCTGTCCCCCTGAAAGGTTGACTCCCTTTTGACCAATCTCCGTTTCGTCACCTCCTGGGAACTGCTTCAGGTCCGGCACTAAACCACAGGCCGCGATCACGCGCGCGTACTTCTCCTTGTCGTACGGCAGTCCGAAGAGGATATTGTCACGGATGGTCATGTTCTGAATCCACGTCTGTTGTGAGTAGTAGGCGACGCTGCCTCGGACGAACACTTTACCGCCCAATTTGTTCATCTCTCCCAGTATCGCGGAGCACAGCGAGGACTTGCCGCTGCCAACCGATCCGTGCACAATGACCAGGTCACCTCGCTTCACAGTGAGCTTCACGTCGGTTAGTAGCGCTGTCTCGTCCGTCCAGCCAAAGGAGCCGTCTTCGATAGCCAAGGCGACATCTTGTGGCTGCGCAGGGTCATCACGTGTGACGTTGTTCGGGTCGAACTCATCCAAAGCGAGGTAGTCCGTGAATCGGTCGATGGAGATCTTGGCCTGGATGCAAGCTTGGATGGCGGTGGGCAAGTCTCTCAGCGGGTCACGGATGGCGTTAAACAGAGCGATGGCAGTGAAAACTTTCGCAGCAGTCAGCGCCTTCTCCATCACAAGCGCGTACACGGCGAACGACACGGCCGAGACCACCAACGGAGAGCCCCACAGCACGAAAATGTTGAGCGCATTAAGGTACACGTACTTCTTGATAGCGGAGAGCTCCGTGGCGCGCAACTTGTGGATTTTGTCTGCGAATTTGTCCTCCCACGCGTTCAATTTCACGATCTGAATGGCGCTGAAGACCTCCTTGATGGTCTTCATGCGGTTGTCCTTGTGCTGCATGACCCCTTCGAACGTGTCGCCGGAGAGTTTGGCGATGATAGAGCCCGCTACGATCGAGGCGACGATGACCCCCAGTCCGGCAAAGGCAGCGACGCCGATGACTTCGTACAGCATGAAGACCACAACCACGATCTGGATGGGGGTGATCCACACGCTGTAGCTCATGAACGCCGCCCAGAGCACGTTGTCCACGTCCGACGAGAAGAGGTTGGAGATGTCCACGGCGTTGGAGTCGCCTTTGCTCTGGATGCTGCGACGCATGGCCTTCCTGAAGAGCAGCCCCTTGAGCGACACCGTCAGGCGGAGCGCGATCAACTCGATGTGGAACTGCACGTGGGGCAGCATGATGGCGTTCACAAGACGTGAGGCGAAGAACACGCCGAGCCACAGGCCCAAGTCGTACATGTCGATCGTCGCGGCCGCGAATGCAGTCACGACGTGGTTCAGAACCGCAGGAGCGAAGACGCTGCACGCGGTGGAGAAGAGCGTCGCCAGAGCGCATAGCAGGAAGGGGCCCCCGTACGTGGTGGCCATGGCCTTGATGATGGACTTGTCATGGCTCTCGTAGTGCCTCACGAACTCGTCGAACACCGTAGCTGACTGGTTGTCGCGGTCGAGCTCCCACAGGTCGTCGTTGTCGAGCTGGCGCGTGTTGCCCGTGCTCATCATGGGGTTGGCGAACGAGAACAAGACGCGCGACCACAAGGACGCAGAGCCTGGGGTGATAACGTTAGTTGACGTTGTTGCATGGTGCAGCTGATGCTTGGTCTCTTCTACTTGGTCGTTGACGCTGGTGAACGTTGAGTGAGTACCGCGGCTGCTTGGTCTCTTGAGCGGGGGAGATGAGATAATTCGAGAGTGGGTGGCTGCAGTCAGGGATACAGTAAAGCGCTGGCTGCCATGCTGCAGCAGTGGATGTATAACCCACTGCCACGTAAGCTTAGCGGTCAGCTGGTCGTCTCCGCCTTGACTGAGTCTTGAACGATTTCGTACATGTATACACCGTAGCGTGATCATTGTTGTGTCGAAGCATGAGCAAGACTCTCGACAAGAGTTGCTGTAGTAATGCTGTGGCTATTGAAAGTGAGTCAACAACAACAACAAGTCGCTGTTTATTTTTTGCCGTTTCCAGTGGGGGTGAAATGGGCAGCACTTGGAGTTCCGGCAGCTTCTTGCTCCCCCACTCGCGGTCGGCGTTGACCTCCCAGCTCCAAATCAAAGACGTGTTGGCTCTGTGTGAGGATGGCGACCTGCTTCTTACGCGTGAAAAACTCGCCGACTCGGCGTTGCGTGTGGGGGTGGAGTTTGTCGTGGCTCGGGACATTCAACGCATGCAGCGCGGGCAGTTTCCGTCTCAGCGCGTGACGTCCTTGCCCCGTACGTTGCGTTACGTATCTTCGGTCTGGTGCTGGCTCATTGAGGCTAACTCGCTCTGCTCGCCCATCAGCGTGGACCAGGTGACTTCAACTCCGTGTCAACCAACGGTGGTGAAACTCTGACGCATGTTGCTCTCTTTCGATGCTAGCTGCGAGCTGCTGCTGCGCCACGAAGGAGCTTTGCGCGTCGTCGCGGTCAACGCAAACGGGTTGGAGCTCGTCCCATTCGAAGAGCGAGTTGCGAGCAAACTACCTCACATCCACGATCGTGTAAGTCCACTACAAGGAAATCATTATTCTATGCCGGGTTTGGTGCTAATCGGTACCTTGCAGTACGCAATTCGCCGTCTCCGATATGACGCGCGTAGTGAGAGTCTTTCCTCGGCGCTGCGAGATTTGGCGCTGCAGATTGCATCGGTAGCCCCGATTTCATGGCACTCGCTGTTGTTCCCTGACGCGGCGGTGAAAATTTCTCCAAGATCCCCAAGGTCTCCACGGCAGCAGCCAGTAGATCATAACGCAGTCGTAAATGCTCTGAAGGTGCTACCACCGCTGCTGCGGCAATTGCTACGACGGACGTTAGAGGTACGGTTTTCCTTTCATTAAGTAGGACGGTTATTCATTAGGCTAAGCGTTCAAATGATAGCTCTTGTGCCAGAAATTGAAGCGCGAGTCGCCGCTGTCTGACGCCCAACCAACAGAGCACAACAACCTGGATGCGTCAAAACCAGAGAACCAAGCTACTGCTGCTGAGTTTCGCATTGCCTTCGAAACTCTAGGGGTCGCCGAATTCACCTCTCGCCTAAGCGCTGCATTTGTAGCTGCAGTGTACGAGCACGTTCAGCTCCTGGACCCGATCACTTGTGGTACTAGGAATGAGCCTCTCGCCCCTGCGGCCTTTTGGTCAGCCAGCAACGACAGTGTGCGCATCGCCCTCAATCCTCCTACTGCTCTGGGGCTTGAGATGGCTCTCACCCGACCAAATTGAAGCGTTCAAGTGGACAACACGGATTCATTAGCAAAACGAGTGGCTGGAGACGCCAGCGACAGGTAGAGGACTCGGCGTGTGAGTCTAAAAACGACATAAATATTCAAATACTCATTCGACGATATGCTAAACTACCAAGACGGCCGGATCTGATGGCGAACTTGCTGACGTCCTTCAGAATTACATGGTTACCTCATAACAAGACTTAGTTCAAACGAAAATGAGATGTATAGTAGCAACATTTATACGAAAATGTGAAACTAAACCAAAGATTAACCTTGCACTACGATGGTTGGTTTGGGTGTCATGACTCAAGCTATGCAGTCCTCATACGTTTTACTCCACTATTACGTGGAAGAAGGTCGACACGCCGATCCCAGGTCCAATTGCTGGCGAAATGAACCTGCTCGTAGTAGCCCACGTACACTTCATCTGGACACGCGCTTAGCGCCGCTCCGACTTCGGGAGATGGTGTCAACACAAACTCCTCACACGCTGCTAGGCTCGAACACACAGCGATGTAAATCGGTGGATCGTGAACTCCGGCTTGCTTGACATTATCTGGGAAGAAAATCGAGTTCAGGCTCTTCAGTCGAGTTTTGCTGATCGTGTGGTTCTGGCCGTCAACAATTTGCAGGTACGCCACGTTGCTCTTCTTCTTCTTCTCTGGTATAGATTGGATTTTGGAAATGCCGTCGATGTTGGGGAAGTCGTCGCAATCAGGGACCCAGTACGACGTGAATGGATTATCCTTTCACTCCCTCAGACTGCTTTCGTAGTCGATTGCTGTGCCCGAACGCACCGCTACCCCTTTTCGCAAGGACAACCGCTTCATATCCAGGTGAGGCTGATCGTCTGTTCTAGCTATCGGCGGGTCATACTTGGATATGCGAAGTCTAAGTCGATTCTCGGCAGCGAGGCTTTGAATATAAAGTCTAAGAGCGCTTGCAGCTAGTGATGCGTACTCGTATCCAGCTCCTTGTGCCCAGGTGTAGATTCGATGCAGGTCGTCTGAATTCAGCCTCCAGCAAAGATTACGGAGCGCATATTCCGAGTCGATGACTTGCTCCCAATACCGTGAACTGGTGAATTGAGATATATCCCTTGCAAATGTGCGGCGTAGATGACCATATTGTGATTTTCCAGACAAAATCGAACCCTCGGGAAATACGAGCGGTGGCAACTTCAGCGGCCTACCGATACCGGTAACGTTTTCGATGCGACGGCGTATATCGTCTGGTGAAGTCACGCACTTTGCCACCAAAGTAGTAAAATCTAATCTCCATTTCGTCCGGTTCAATACCGTGTATCAACTTGCCAACGAAAAGATACCCCTCTTTGACCAGCTAGGCAGCAGACAGCAATACGTACAACTGCCTCTTGCGACGTGAGGGGCTAAGCAAAATACAATACGATATTGATTGGACTCTTCAACGTTCCGCAATTAATAATTGGGTTATTTTCTAATTTTTCCCCACTAATGTAGCCACAAACTCAAGTGTAGTTAAAAAGAGTTAAACACAAAGGCGAGAAGAACAGAAGTGTCTAACTCATGTGGATAGTTTACTTCGGTTACCCATGATCGTACACCATATGAAACAATTGGCGGGAACCCGGGTACCCATCGGGACCCCGGTTTCCCCAAAACTACCGGTACCCATGTATGATCAAATGTATTGGAGTGTTGTTCTATGACCTACGTTGAACGTAGCTTAAGCTCGGTAGAGAAACGGAAGGTGAATTCGTCTTTGCTCCCGTCCTGTGTCTCTCATGAAAATCCAGACTCTTGCCTGGTACAGCGGTAGAGGGCTTTCCGGCCACATTGCTAACCTCCTGCTCACGTAAGGTGGACTTTGACATGGTAAGGTACGTTATTCAGGTCTACTCAGTACCGGTGGCACATTAGTTGGAACTCTTTCATCGAGTTTGATGGTTTAACTTGCCCCAACGGTACCAATATGGTGGCCGAAATTTTAAATAAATAAATCGCGATTTGGTCGGTATCATTTGCGGGTTCCCGCCTATGGTTTCATATGCTACGCTAACCAAAGCATGCCTTAGATTCCATGCACCTGTAATTCGATACAAACCTCACAAGGGTTCGAAGTTTTTGTTTTAGTATAACGCATTCTAGTACAATTGAGCTCTATTTCTGTAAGATTTTCACAGCAAAAGTAAGTTGCAACGGCTTCTTATTAGTATTTTTAAACTCATCTTGCACACGGCGACGGTAATTGGTGTGCAGCACACCAATTACCGTCGAATTCATGGGGAAGTGATCATACCAAGCACAAGTTGTATAGATTTCTGACTTCCTAGTTCTTATTCCACGAAATTGGTGACGGGGTATCAGTAAGTTATTCCCGTAAGTTACTGCGAGTTATTCTTACGGATATTGGTATTTACCGAGCCCTGGCTCCACGTGCTGCGACGTCGCTAGCATGTCAAACGTCTCCAAACTCCCAGGGATTTCATTGTAAGAAAACCCATCGAACAAGACCCAGATATTCTTCACGCCTATTTGACCTATGAGCGCTTCGTAGATTCTGCTCACTCGAGACTCGGTCGGCAGCGGGATCGAAAAGTAGGCCACTCGGCCATCATCGTGCGTCAGGTAGAGCAGGCAAACACATAGTCCTAGCCCAAAAACCTTCGAAACAACAGCACATTCTTCTTGCGCTTGAGCACGAGGTAGAAAGCCATCACACACAACAAAGTCGACTTGCCGATTCCCGGAGACCCAAAGACAATACCCCTCTTGTTCTCAAGAGCGTTAGTATTGCCAGCAGTGGACTTCCGAAACCACCCATCCGTGATCAGCGACACGACCTGCTTGTCTTCCAAGCGCCAAAAGATCTTCCCCGTGTCGGTGCATCCGCCCAACTCGCTCATAAATTTCGAGATGGTTGGAACCCCAATCTTCTAATGAGCTGCATTCCGCATCAAACTTCTCCTGGTCTCAAAGGCGTTGTGAAAGGTATCACTGGGTCCCCCTTCGGCACTTCCACGATAAGCGCATCCTTCACTGAACCACACTTTTCGCGCCATTGCTTCCTCTGTACTCGAGTCGTGGAGCGCATTTTGGTGGAATGTGACCACATCACTCACCAATCAAGTCCTGAAAGGTGTCAACGACGTCCTCATCTTCAATACACTGTTTTCTGCTGGTTGTACTACGACACACATAAATGTTTGCCCTCTATGCGGGGGTAACAGTTTATAAGGACGAAAATGGAGCTCGAAGTGAAGGTGGAGGCGCCAGCTGGGACTCGGTGTAGCCTGAGCGCCGATGCCTTTGCGTCGCGTGTGGATGGACCTGCGTATCGTGAAGATAGCGCACTGTTCGCTGACAATGCGGTGGCGTCCGAATCCCCCCACGGCGCGCAGGATCTCACGACGAAGGTGGTGTTCCTCACTGTGAACGACGTCTACGAGCTGTTCCCGGACGCCAATGGCGTTGGGGGCGTTGCCGAACTCGCTACAATGCTGAAAGTCACAAGGCAAAAGATTGATCGCGATACTCACGTGATCGTCACACTGAATGGGGACTTCCTGTGGAGGTCGGAGCTGGATCGGAAGGACAAAGGGTGCGTCACAGTTATCTCCAGTGCGAGCTTGGAAGAGTATTAACCTTTGCAGTGTTGATACTCTCCTGCAGAGCTGTTATGGTCGAGTTGCTGAACAAAGTCGGTATCGAGTACGTGGTGCTGGGCAACCACGAGTTCGATTTTGGCGCCGAACACATGCGCGAGTTGCTCGCCGGCGCTAATTTCAAGTGCTTCGGGTCGAATGCTAGGACTGCTGCCAGTGGCGAGTTGTATCCGGGTCTCGTGGATACGTGGGTGGTTCCGTTGAGCAATGGGCTTCGGCTGGGTCTGTTTGGGGTTCTGACGACTGTCACTGGGAAGGACCCATTTGCTGGACCCAGCGTTGTTTTTGAAGACGAGAGACCTCACGCGCGTCGCTGTGTTGAGGAACTGAAGGCGCAGGGAGCAGACGTCATCGTGGCGCTGACCCATTTCAAGGTTGCGGACGATGTGCGACTTGCCATGCAGGTGCCGGGTATCAATCTCATCCTGGGAGGCCACGATCACTTTCCAGTGACCTGCGCTTCTGGCGTCGACACGCTGATTCACAAGTCAGGCATGGATGCTCTTTGGCTGGGGGCCGTGGAGATGACGTTGACCACACCGAAGATATCTCGCCAGGTTCAGACCCACAAGTCTGAGGTCCGAGTGGGTTTCCAGTGGCAAATGCTTTTGAATCGTGGATATCAAGCCGATCCAGAATGCCTCGCGCTTCTGAACAAGTACGTAATGGACGTTGAGCGGGAGGAGCTAGCGCAAGGAAAACTAACACCACTGGCGACGGCAGGCACAGCGTTGGATGGACGACGCGTCACGTGCCGCACGCAAGAGAGCAACATGGGCAACCTCGTAGCAGACTCTCTGCGTGAAGGACTGGGAGCTGATATCGGGCTTGTGAACGCAGGCTACATTAAAGGAGACAAGCTGAACGAGCCTGGACTTGCCATTACGCGCAAGTGGCTTGAGAAATATCTTCCCCTAGTGAAGCCTACTGTGGTTGTGGAGTTATCTATTCGCGAACTGAAGGACGCGCTTGCCTACTGGTTGCGCCGATACCCTGCGATGAGCTCGTCGCAGCCACATTTCTCTGGTCTCCGTGTTGTATATGACAGCACAGACACCACGAAACCTACGATAACCTCGATTCGACTGGCGAAGGAAAACTATGAAGTTGCTGCAGAATATTCGCAAGGCGAAGGCACCGGCGAACAAGCGGATACACCCACGGATCGCTTGGTATCCGTCGCGATGCCCTTGCTGAGTAGCATGGATGGGTGGCATTTCTTCGCAAGCGCTCGCCATTTGAGATCGGGTCCTCTTGTGCGTGACCTGGTTGAAAAGTTTGTCATCCAGAGACCGCAGATTGATTATCCAGCGAAAGAAGGTCGTCTTCGCCTCCTCGAGTCGATTCAGGCCAAGCCAAGCTTCCCCAAACCATCCGCATTGTAACGCTGCTGGCTTCTCATCTCCTATTGTAAAGCTTAGTTTCAGTAGCGATGGCAACGATAACATGTGTCCGTCACCCGGTAAATTGAACACCATTTCGTGATTTCACCGTCCACAGAGAGTGACGGCACTCCTAGCTAGAAACGAAACTCTATCCCTGATGCTTGAGCGTAGCTGCCATGTTATCATGCTGCAGCCTGCAGCCTATCCGCGAGCATTTTCACAAAGCGGTGCTCCTTTCCCTGAGTAATCTGGAGAATACGCCTCGCCTCGGTCAGGTATTCGGACGACTTCGCCTTGCTGTTCTCAGGGCCGGTTCCTACCTGGGCCAGCTGAGCATACAGATCGCCGAGGGTGAACAAGTGGAGCCCCGTCATCGGGTGGTTGGCGTTGTATACGCGTTGGTAGAACTCCAGCATTTTCTCCCCGTAAACAACCGCTTCCTCTACGCTGCCACGCTCCATTTCCGCACTAAAGATCGTAGCCAGCGTCTGCAACCGCGCAATGCTGTCGCGGTGGAGAATGTTGCTCTGGCGCTCGGCCAACTTCTGCAGTGCGTCGATGCATTGCTGCTGCTGGTCCGCAAGGTCAGTACTGACAGAAGCAACATCGGTGGCGTCGCTGACTTCCTTGAGCGCACGCTCCACCTCGTCCTTACGCTCCTGAGACCACTGCTCCTTAGGGACGCCGTCGATATCAGCATCGAGGAAAGCATCCAGGCTGCCAGACTCCTGCAGAGGCACCGAGCAGCGACTGCAGGCACAGTTGAAGTGGTACTTGCGCTGCAGCCGCTCGTGTCTCTCACGGCGAGGCAGCGCGACATCGACTGCAACAAAGCCTACGTCAGAAAAAAAACAGCAGCGCACTTTACGTTCAAGCAGCCGCACCGTAGGTCTGTGTGATCTCCTCGCCAGCCTTGATGGGCCTCATGGCCCGGAACTCCATTTCGAGAGTCTTGGGGACAAACCTGCGGCAAACAAATCCATCGACAGCGTAAGCAAACCAACTGTAACAGATAATCAAAATACGCCGCCATCCCACTTACGTGATGGCACAGTTCGGGTCGCAGCTGTGGTTGATCATCGCGCCCAGCGGGAAGCAGCCTGCGCCCTGCTCCAGCAGCAGCTCGTCGCAGATGGAGAAGTTGTTGTTGCGGAAGCGGCTCAGCATGCGCAGCATCTCGTCCATCGAGTACGAGCCTGCCCCAAAAATCAAACAAAACAACCCCATCAGCCCTCCAAAATACCACACAACCCCCTCTCCTCTGCCTCCTCACCATCCACCAACTCCAGCTTCTGCGCCAGCGCCGCGAGCAGCATGAGCTCCTGGTCCTCCATGTCCTCCTCGTACCACACGAGCTCCTTGGGCTGCAGCCCTTCTGCGTCCTCGCGCCTCAGCACGCGGCCGAGCAGCAGCACGTCCGCGGTCTGGTCGTTCCTGAGCCCGAGCTGCGCCAGCTGCGCCAGGACCTTGCACTCCTTGCGGTGGTCGGGCTTCCAGTCCGCCTGCTGGCACGCCTTGGAGCCTGCAGCAGCGCAACGGCGTCAGCACCCGATACATTTAGCCAATCAAACAGCAGCGCACTCGGGACGCACAGTAGAAGGCCGTGTTGCAGCGCCCGCAGCGGCTCAGGCGCGTGCCCGAGGCGAAGCACTTGTGGCAGTGCGAGTCCCAGAGCGCCGGCAGCAGCACGGTGGCGAGCGCCGGGGCACGCAGCGCCAGGTCGCCGGCGGCCAGAGCCGTCTCGGTCTCGACGCGCCGCCCGCGGTCCCCCGAGACGTCCTCCGGGGCGTCCACCGCGCCGACGGTGCGCATCTTGGTGGCCAGTGTTGCAATGGTGAACATCTTTTGGTGTCGCGCGAACACGAGCGACCTTCGCGCGACATTTCGACAGAAAAGCCCGGCGCCCTGCTCTCGCACTTAAGGCGGGCGATACAAAACGCCAGTCTAATCCCGTAAAACGCGAGGGCCGTCCGCGTTCGCCCTATTCTTATTTCCCCCCGAGCGAGTGACCATCACTCTTGTTCTCCATTCTCGCGGGGTGGAAGGAAGAGCCTCGACAGCCCCAGCAACAGTCGCCCGACGGCTCTCGTCGGCCTGCGACCTGCGGCCCGCGGACTGCGCCGCGCCCCGGAAAACTATCATCTGCGCGGCCCTATCTCCGTCCCAGGCGACTCCCGCGTGTCGAACTGCCCTCTGGCCGCCGCTAACCCGAGGTAAGAATCTGGTAAATTACCGAGGGGGGCGCCTCCGTCGCAGCGCTCCCGAAGCTCCGGAGCGCCCCAGGACCCTCGGAGCAGGCCACGAAGCCCGAATAAGCCCCGGTGGGCTCTTTTGACGGCTTCTCGGGGCCATTTCCGAGCTCCGGAAGGGACTCGACTTGCGGGTCAAAGTAAATTACCGTGATGGCGGTAATTTATTTTTTGACACGGTTCCTGGCGGCCTGCAGAGCCTCCGAGCAGAGAAGATATGTTACTGAGTGTGTGCATGAACTAACTGGCGCGGTTGTGTTTGTGGATTGTTGCTGGTGTTGCAGGAATTCGCTCTAGAGCTGAGGACTCGGAGGCGGTCGGGTATCTACGGCTTTTAGGGGACTTTGGAGCTTGGAAACAGCTAGAAAACCTTCGGTGGAGCAAGGCAATCGTCGCTGCTGAAGGAGAGCGTGCTGCAGCTGCCGGGAGCAGACTCGCGAGACGGTGTAACTAGCCCATGTCCGTTCCCCAGCAATCTATGCCCCCTGTTTCTCAGTATGCACCAAAGCCGACAGTAGCTGGTCATTCTGAATCCACTACGACTACACCAGCGAGCAGCGTACGTTGCATCGTTGCGTGTTGCAACTGTCCTGACATGCAAAGGATTGGAGACCTAACGACGGTGTTCGGATGCGTGTCTGCGACGTGTGTGGATTGTGGATCTTGTTGGTATTTTGCAGGCAATGAACCCAAGCACCTCAGGAGCTCCAGTTTCTACAGCAGCATCTACACCCAGTTCAAGCGCTGCCATGACCGCAACAAACGCGAGTACCGCTGCCACCCCGACTGCGACGAATCCAGCAGTTCCTGCAGTAGCAACATCAGCAGCAGCACCAACGCCAACTGCAGCTGCTGCTGCAGCAGCAGGAGGAGGTATTGTGGGTGCAACCGTTGGAGCGACAGCAGATTGGAGGGATAAAGATGCCGATCGAGGCGCAAGACAGCAAATTGCACGGATCATGTGCGTACTTGAAGGGGTTTATTCTGGTTGGGTGATATGATTGACTGAACGTGCCGAGCTGGTTGTGATCGTGTACAGCTTGACATTGATAATGAAGAGTGCGAACAGACCGACATCCGCGAATTATAACCCGCGAGAAATTGCAAGGCGGCTGGAGCACACGTTGTATATGGGAGCACCTTCAAAACAAGAGTACAGCAATGTCCAAACTCTGAAGGCGCGACTTCAACAAGCATTGGATAACTCGAGGCGGCGGCAAATGCAGCAGCAACAGGCAAGGTTACAACAGCAACAGCTCCAATCGCCAGGTGCATCTGCAGATGCTGTTCAGCAACAAACTCAAGCTCAGTTGCTTCAGCAGCGGCAAATGGCGCTACTTCAGAGACAGCAGCAGCAACAAATGGCCGCAGCGCTGCACAACCAACGAGCTAATTTCCAAGCTGTGCCGTTCCCTGGAGCGTCAGCGCCGATGAGCCAGGCCTCCGTTAACCAGCCACTCCAGATGCCCGTGAGCATGTCACAAATGGCAGTGAAGACACCTGGATCTATCGCGACTGCAAGTACGACTCCAGGTACCGTGACTTCATCCACCAACAATGGAGCTGCATGTGCTTCGATTTTGGACGAGCTGGAACGTGAAGCAGATGAAATGGCGAACGGTGTGAACGACCAGCCACTTTCAATGCCCGAGTCTGAACTCAAGGCTGTGACAACTCCGACTGGTGCACTGAATGCTGCGAATGGCAACAACTTCGTGAATGTTACGCCCACAGTGGCTTCGCCAACTGTAGTTGGAAGCGTCGACGCGGGTGCGTTTAACGCAGTTCCGCTGAGTATGCCTCCCGAGATCAGTGCCAGTATGGCCTCTCCTGCAGCGGGGCCATCTGCGGCGTTGGCGCAACCAACTCCTGCGATGGTTAGTGCCGCTCCAACGACTTCTACTGCCGCTGCAACTAATATGTATCACGGCATGAATCTAACGGGGCCGCAAATCCAGCAGATTCAGCAGATTCAGCAAATGCAGCAGCTCAGGCGGATGCAGCAGCTTCAACAGCTCCAGCAACAGCAATTGAACGGAAAAGTTAGCGCTGCTCAGCTACAGGCTAGTGCGACTGTGCCGACCAGCGGTACTTCGACGACACCAACATCTGCAGCAGCTACGGGAAATGGAGTCACGCCTGGGATGATTCAGATGAACGAAGTGTCAATTGCTCAGAAGCGAGAAGAACTCAAGCGACGACTGATCCAGTTGAAGCACGCTCGAACTTGTACAACTGGGGAATGCACGATCGACTACTGCAGTCGCACGAAGGCGTTGCTGTCACATGTGTCACGATGCGCGAACGCTCAGTGCACAACGCTCGGATGCAAATCGACCCGACAATTGCTTTCTCACTTTCGCAAATGCCGGAATCTGCAGTGCGATGTCTGCAGTGCTATTCGCCCCCCGATGAATGAGAACGAGCAGCAACTGGTACTTCGACGACAGCAGGAGCGGCTTTGTATGCTACGCCATGCCAGTACTTGCACAGCCCAACAGTGCATCCTTCCGTACTGTGCAGGAATGAAAGTACTGTGGAAACACATTTGCGAGTGTCACCAGCGGCAGTGCCGAACGGATCACTGTATTTCTTCACGCTACGTACTTTCGCATTTCAAGCAATGCAACAAGATGATCTGTGAAGTGTGTGGGCCTGTGCGGAAAGCTATCAAGGTGGTTGACTCTTGCCGGGGAAATCCTGCTCAACTTCAACTGGCGGCAAGTCAGTGCCCGGATGCTGTGCGGGGCCTAATCAAGATCATGAATACTACCACTGCTGCGGTTCCTGCAGGTGTCTCTGCATCGGGCTCTGCGAAGCCAGGAACCGGGGCCGGAGCGGCTGGAGGCTCACAGCAAGCGAATGTGAAGACTGAAGGGGCAACTCTAGCAGCAAGCGGTGCGGCTAATCAACCCTCCAAGTCGACTGCGAGCGCGGCTAACTCGGCAAATGTGAAGGTGGAGTCAAGTCTGCTGGAAGAGATGAAAAAGAAGCCTTTGAAACTTCAAACTGAGAAAGAGAAAAAGTTGCGCCGGAAAGAGCAAGCAAAAATTGCGAAAGCCCGGGCCCAAGCCAAGGCGGCAGCAGCGGCGGCTGCTGCTCTTACGGGACCCGTCAGCGCCTTGGGAACATCAGGAACATCGCAGCCCGTTATGCACAACGGTCTTGTGGTTCGTGGAACTCAAGCGGAGCTGCGCGACGATCATCATGTTTCGCACCAAGATATTTCTTTCTTGGACTCGATGACGGAAGGTCAACTAGATGAACACATCCGATCGCTGAGATTCAATTTCTGCGGACATATTACGGTGGCAGAGCTGAAGACCCGGCTGATGCCTTTGCTTACCAAGCTCATGGACAGTGAATATGGCTGGACATTCAACAACCCGGTGGATCCTGTGCAGTGGAATATCCCGGATTACTTCGATATTATTAAGTGCCCGATGGATCTCGGCACTATCAAGAAGCGTCTGGAAGCTGAGCACTACAACAGCGTGGAAGCTTTTGCGGGAGACGTACGGTTGGTCTTCGAGAACTGCATTGCTTACAATAGCAGCACGAACAAGTTCAACATTGCAGCAAAGCAGCTGCTTGCTTCGTTCAACAAGTCGTTGGCATCGCTTAAGAATCAGCTAGAGAAACAGCTTTTCAAACGCTGCGAGCAGCGTCGCGAAGAGATGTGCCAGCTGTGCGGTGGAGACTCGTTTAAGTTTGCCCCATGCATGCTGTTCTGTAGCGGGCCGTGTGCTGGTCGCATCCGAAGACATACGCACTACTACAGTGATCCTCGCGGAGAACACCATTGGTGCTCAAGTTGCTACAAGCAGATGAAGGATGGCCCGATCGACATGTCGCTCTTGCCCCAATTGTCAAGTGCGGCTACAGAGGTGGCACCTCCTCCAGCTGCTGGTGCAATCCCGTTTGATGGGGTGCTGAAGAAGTCGTCATTGGTAAAGCGGAAGAACAGCGAGGTCGCCGAAGAACCGTGGGTGGAGTGTGACTCGTGCAAATTGTGGTATCATCAAATTTGCGCATTGTTCAACGAACGTAACCACGCGATCTCTGGCGAACAAGAACCCTTTGTGTGCCCCATTTGTGTCAAGAAGCAACGTGCTGCTGGAGTAAAACCGTCGTTAGACAATGGTCTTAAGGCCAAGCGGCTTCCTATCACACGAATGGCGAAGCTGATCGAAACTCGCGTTCTCGAGGCTATCGAAAAGGCCGGCAAGGATGAAGCTGTGCGCATGGGCAACATGGGCAACTCGGATAGTATCGGATTTTCTAACGGTGTCAAGGAATCGACGTCCGACACACAGTTTGGAATCACCATTCGGGAGGTCCTCAGTATCGATAAGCAAGTCCAGGTAAAGCCAAGGATGGGCAAACTACTGGCAGCGAAGTATGGGAAGACCAAAAAGTCTGAAAACGGTGGTGCCGGTGGTACGACTGGGCAATCAAAGTCGCTGAAACGCCCGCGGTCGACGATGTCTGCCGCCGACAAGAAGACTGCTGCTGCTGATGCAGCTTCGTCGTCTTTATCGCTGCAGCTGACGTATCGCTCGCGGTGCATTTGCGTTTTCCAAGAGCTGGATGGCGTAGATGTTCTTATCTTTACGCTATACGTTCAAGAATACGGCCCTGACTCTTTGTCGCCTAATGCTGGCCGTGTGTACGTGTCGTACTTGGACTCGGTAAATTATTTCCAGCCGAAGAAGCTACGCACGTTGATGCACCAGCAGGTGATGTTGGGCTTTCTGGAGGACTGCAAGAATCGTGGCTTTCACACTTGCCATATCTGGTCTTGCCCACCGCTGAAGGGTGATGACTACATTTTCTTCTGCAAACCGGAGAACCAGAAAATCCCGAAGTCAGCGCGGCTGCGTCAGTGGTATCAAAAGTTGCTCGTGGAAGCCAAACAGGATGGTCTCGTTGTCAATATCTCCAACTTGTACGCTGAGTACTACATGAAGAAGAAAGCAGCCCACGAACTGCCCTACTTTGAAGGAGACTACTGGCCTCGGCTCGCAGAGGATCTCATCAAGCAGCTGGAAGAAAAAGATAACGGCAATCGAGCGAAAACTGGCGCCGCTGGTGCCGGAGATGCTACTGTTGGCAATGGGGCTAGCGCCAGTGGTGCAAGTACACCAGCCAATGGTTCTGCAACGCCGATTTCCCGGTCTCCGTCTCCAAGTGAGGCCAGCAATGAAAATAGCGGTGCGACTGATGGTGCAGCTGATGCCAAGACTTCTGTATCGAAGAAAGGAGCGATGACACCCAATGCGAACTCAAAAAGCAAGAGCAAGCGTAGTAAGGGTTCATTCGTTACTGAACCTTCGGTGACGCGGAGCAGTGCGTCCAAGGCGCGTTCGAAGAAGGGAGGCAAGTCGTCGCGATCTTCTGGCAGCTCCAAGAACGTGATTAATAATGATCCGCTCATGCAAAAGCTCAAGGGCATTCTCGAGCCCCAGAAGGACGATTTCTTCGTGGTGGACTTGTACGCGAAGTGCCACAAGTGCGGCGTACCTATCGTGCAAGAAGGCTACTGGGAGTTGAAAACGATCCCTCCGCCTGCCTCTGTTAACAGCTTACTCGAAGCTGCCAAGAAGATCCGTTCGTCTTCCTCAAGCTCCCGCAACTCCCCGCCGCGCCATTATCACTACTTCTACTGTGGGTCTTGCTACGAAGCTAACAAAACCCAGCTGCTGCATCGTGTGGAGGTATCCGGTAACTGTGCCAAGCGCGCACGGGATTTAAGTGAGCGAATTCTTCCTCTGACCGAGAAAGCGGCCGCTGCTGAACTGGCAGAATTGGACCTACAGGAGATTAAGTTCGAGGCGGTCCTGAAGTTCGTGGATCCTTCGCTGGAGGTTGAGGAGGAGCCTCAGGTTAAGCAAGAAACCAAGTCGGAGGGCGAGGCGGGAAGTGAAAAGCCGGAAGACAGTGCTAAAGAAGCTGATGGTTCCAAGACTGCAGCAGAAGCTGCTTCCGCCGAAGCAACCAGTGAACCCACTAATGCTGACGGCAAACCTGTAGACGCGGCGGGTGCTTCAGCTTCTTCCGAGAAAACTGCAGAACCCTCCGCAGGAACTGAGAAACAGGCTGGTGAGAAGCCCGACACTAGCGACGGTAAGACGATAGAGCAGACCAAGAAGGATGCGAATGCGGAAACAAGTGTGGTGCAGAAGAAGGTCAAGCGCGTGATTGGCGACGATCTGGACGATGTGATCATGCCGTGTGAAATCTTCGATACGCGAGAGGCCTTCCTGCTGTATTGCCAGAACAACCACTGCCAGTTTGACCAGATTCGTCGGGCGAAGCACTCGTCCATGATGGTGCTGTATCACTTGTTCAACCAGGGTACGACCGGTTTTACGTTTAGCTGCTCGAACTGCAAGACGACGTTGTTGAGCGGGAACCGCTGGAATTGCTCAATTTGCCCGGTGTTCAACCTTTGCGACGGGTGTCACGTGAAAACGAAGCACGAGCACCAGCTTCATTTGTTCAAGGTGGTGCCGATCCCGAGACCGGGTAATGAAGTGTCCAATGAGACAGTGAGTACGAAGGTCAAGGGGGTCGTGTCCAATGCTGCTGGCGCAGCAGGCCACGTCATCAAGCGCGAAGCGGGCAGCTCCGATCTCAAGCGCACGAAGCATGCCAAACACGCCAAGGGAGCTGGGAGTAAGAGTGGAGGTTCTCGTAAGCGCAAGTTACACCAGAGCTCTCCGGTTGCGACTGCAACAGCTACTCCTGCTGTGAAGGCCGAGGCGGCAGTCCCTGTGGCGGCTAGTGCAGCGCCGGTGGCAGAAGGTAGCGCTGCTTCGGCAGCCACTGCACCAACCGCAGCGACAGCCCCCGGCGCTGCAGCAGCTAGCGCCCCCAACGGTAACGCGGCTGAGAATGGTGATGCAGCCAAGAAGAGGCGGATTCACAACATCGACCCGCAGCTTTTGCTGCAGTTGGAGCACGCAAGCAGTTGCACGGTGCCGAACTGCACATTCTTCAACTGCAACCGCATGCAGGCTATGCTCAAGCACGGCGCGATTTGCGAGCAGCGTCTCGCGGGCCCATGCGTGCTATGCAAGCGTATTATCGGTCTTCTCTCGGCCCACGCGCGCCAGTGCACCAAGGACTACACTTCTTGCAAGGTGCCGCGCTGTGCCGACATTCGCCGCCACTTCTTGGCTCAAGTCCAAGCTCGACAGCAGCAGCTCCAGCGCGCGCGGCAGCTGCAGGCTCAGCAGGCAGCAGCCAGTAGTTCTGCTGCTACGGCTGTGGCTGCCTCCACCCCCGCAGCTACTACTGCCACAACAGCTACTCCTGCAGCCCCTGGGGAGAAGAAGGATGCGGGCTCATAGGCAGTGTCCATGGTGGAATACTTGAGGTTAGGCACTGTTGCAAAAGCCTTGAAAGTCGATGGCAAGTAGATAGAAATTTAGGATAGGTAAGGTGTCGAGCCGTCTACCTGTAGCTGGCGGCTCGAGCCACTCGTTTTGCTAATGAATACGTGTTATGTTCACTTGAATCGCTTCAACTTGGTCAGGTGAGAGTCATCTCGAGCCGCAGAGCAGTAGGAGGATGTTGCCGCTGCCACCTGACCAAAACGCTTTACAGGGACGAGAGGCTCAACCTTACAACTGTATGGGTACACGAGGTGAACATGCTTGTAAACGGTGGATTCACCGTTTGCTAGGTTTGATACATCCAGGCCAGAACCGCACTCAACTTCGCAGGGGTAAACAATTATGCTTCACACAGTACTATCCAATGCTCAAAAACCCATTTTCCCACAACAAACTGTCCGAGTATTAATAATAATGAACGTGGTGGCGGAGATCCAGCGCCTGAACGAGCGCGAGCTGGAGCTGAACGTGCCGCTGTCGGCCTCGTGGCACCAGAAGTACCGCGAGTCGGCGTGGGTCTACGTGGGCGGGCTGCCCTTCGAGCTGTCCGAGGGCGACGTGCTGTGCGTGTTGAGCCAGTTCGGCGAGGTCGAGGACATCCACCTGGTGCGCGACGGCAAGACGGGCAAGCCCAAGGGCTTCGCCTTCCTCAAGTTCGAGGACCAGCGCAGCACCGTGCTGGCCGTGGACAACCTCAACGGCTTCCGGCTGCTGGACCGCGTGCTGCGCGTGGACCACGTGCTCAAGTACAAGCTGCCCAAGGAGCTGCAGGAGGACAGCGACTCGGAGGACGACGAGCAGACGGAGCGCAGGCCGCGCGGGCTGCCGGGCCACGCGTACGAGGGCAAGGAGCTGGCCTCGGACTTCGACCTGCACAAGGGCGTGGACGTGTTCGCTGCGCCCGAGGAGACCAAGAAGGACAGGAAGAAGCGCAAGCGCGAGGAGAAGAAGGCCAAGAAAGCGGCCAAGAAGCTCAAGAAGATCGAGAAGAAGCAGCAGAAGATCTTTCAACAAGTGCAGAAGAGGAGGCAGGAGCAGAGGGGCAAGGAGGAGCGGGAGGCCGAGAGCAAGGGCGATGAAGCAGCGGCGGCGGCGCCCAGTGCCACGGGCTGGAGAGGGAGACTGGAACCTTCGGCCCCACGACCGAGACGCGATACGGACAGGAAACAGGGCGACGCAACGAGGGACAGACAGGAAGACAAGAGCTTTGGAGGCATGAGTCGTGTACGCTAACTTGAGGTAGGAGTTCTAACTGCGAAAGCATCGCTTAGATAATGTAGACTTACGAGTTTTCACTTCGTACCAGCTCTACTGAGCCAGACTTACAGAATCTCCATGGTTCATCTGAAATTCGTACACTTGCACCACATTTTTCATGTCTGAAGCGGTGGTTGGTTTGTCAGCCAGGTCGTCGGCACCGCCATCTTCTGCGTCGTCTTGCATGTCTTCTGGCAAGTCATAGTGCCTCTGCCCGCTGGAAACTGCAACCATGACTCTGCAAGGGTCGGGGAAGAACGACACCCCGTTCGCGCAGTCCGGCAGTATAATGCTTTGATCCAGTAGCTCTCCCGTCAGCACGTCGTACAGCATAACGCGACCTGTTCGGCTCCCCGTCGCTAGATACCTTCCTCCACAGTGCAGATCGAACTCGACGCGCTGGTTCGTGTCAGCCACTCGGTTGAAAGTGTGCAGAATCTCGTTCGTCGCTCGGATATCCCAGCAATGGATGCGAGCATCACGCCGCGCAGCCGTGAACAGGAACCTCCCACATGGAGAAAACTTCACTTGAGAGATGCCGCGACCGTCGTGATCACGCAGAGCCAGCAGCTCCTCTCCTTCGTCCTCCGTGTACACGCAGGTCGTGCCGCCGTACGATCCAGCCGCGTAAATCTTAGAGTGGTCCGGATTAAAGTGTAGCGTGCTAATTAGCCCCCTCTGACCCTTACGCGAGCGCCGAGTCTTGGTCAGCGGCCTCGCCCTGAAGTCCCTACTGGGCTGGGACAGATCGAAGTACCGGATCATCCGGTCGAAGCCGGCAAAGAGCTTGGTGCCTGTAGAGTTGAACGCCAGACTCTGAGCACTCGCCAGCTCGTCCATATGGTCGAAAGCTCGGTACGAAGCCCGCAGCTCGCCCGTGTAGGCGTCCCACAGATGCACGGGCTGGTCTCGACTAGTGCTCACGAAGATGCACGAGTTCGGGTCCGCGGATGACATGAAGGGGTACCATTGGTAGTCGTACACTGTGCCGCCCTCCCTTGCCTGTAGGATGCTGGTGCTGGACTGGGACGCATCGCCGTTCATCTCGAACAGCCGCAGCGTGTGGTCGTCGCTGTTGGTCAGCAGGCAGAGGCCGTCGGGGGAGACCTTGACGCCTTTGGTGAAGTTGTTGCTGCAGGTGGCCGAGATGGCGGAGAACTCATTGGATGCAGTGAACTGCAGCTGCGGACGGATGGCCGCATTGTGGATGAAGACTTGGGGCTGCGTAGCGGACGCATCACCCGCCGACGACGTGAATGGCTCCATCAAGTTAGCGAGTGCCCACAGAACCCGCTATTAGCTTAATTATGTGAGTTTTATCCAATCATTTTATTTTGCACAAAAAGTCTTGTAAGTTCTTACCGTAGTGGTTCTCACGGAGCGTTGAATAATCATCCTACATGTGTATATTGCGATGTGATTGGACGAGACCGTGCTCTTGGGGGATGTTGTAGCATGGAAGCCGATCCGCACAGAATGGCAATGTCACCACAATTTGACGCTCCCAGCACTCTCCTCGCGAGGAGGGTGCTGGAAAGGTGAATGAATTGACTTGAGAAAAACGTAAGTCCTGGACGCCGACGCTTGGAGAGCTCGCTCTTATTGGTTAAAATTGTGAATTGTCTGCTATCGACGGATCACAAAGCAAAGCAATATGCTGGGGAGCTGCCGACTTCGTGAAGACCCGTGAGGGCGCGCGCTCCGCGTGAACGTCGCTGTTGCTGGTAGCGAAGCTGACAGCATCGATGCCACAAGTGATGTCGCTGTTGCTGGCGGGGTCACTATCGCTTGTGGTGTCGCCGCAGCTCGTCGCGAAGATGTCGACGCTGGAGTCGCCGATGCTGCAGGTGTCAAAGCTGGCGGCGGGGCGACATCTGAAGCTTGTGTTGGCGACAAAGGTGTTGCTGCTGCCGGCGTAGATGTCGCGGGCGGTGTCGATGTTGCTGATGGCGTAGCCGACTGGAGCGTGACTGCTGAAGGTTCGAGTGGACCATGAGCTGGGCTATTCTCCACAGCAACTTGACGCTTTCGCCGCTTGAATGGAAGCGACCGCATGCCTGTGCCTTCAGCTTCGCGAATGAATCTCAGCACCGTGGTAAACTTGAGCTGATTGGTTCTACGCTTACGCTTACTCGGCTTTAATTGAAGTTTGTGATAGCCAATGTTGAACAGCTCGATGGCGTGAGGTTCGCCGCGAATTGGAGGTAGTGACATGCCTGTTTGTGCTTCACCGAGTGCGTGCCGTAGGTTTTAGCCGCTCCATCTTTTTTCAGGAGATTTCCTAATGTCTTGCCGAAGCGAAGCTTTGGGTCAGATCCCGGAAAAAGTGGCCCTGGTTGCGCGCGCGGATTACATGCCAAATAAATCGCCAACGCTGTCACCCAACACGTAGATGGCGAAAACGGGTTTGCGTAAAGATGACGGGGGTCACGTGGACCTGCACCTTCCTGATTGGTCTTGGTCGTAAAAAAATATCGCTCCAACAGCGTCATCTTTGGCCAAAAAGTGCTGCGTCTGCAGGGTTTGAACAGATACCGATCGACACATGAGATTCCACTGAGTAGTTAAAAAGAGATGCGAGAACCCCCTATTGTTGCGCTCAAGAGTAGACCAACACCGCTCCTTGTACATCCAAAAAGTCAGCGGCTGCTTGTCCGAGTGTTTATGAGAGCTAGACTGATTTTGCTCGACCTCGAGTCGCTTGCACCCAGAAAAAAACTGCTTCATGTCATCGACGAATTCCACAGACAGCGCTACTCATTTCAATCGATACAGATCCTTTGTCGCGCTGCGATAGCCGCTCAGAGTCGCCGATCGGGCTGTACTTCGTTTGTACACCCAAAATTGCTCGAAACAAGCTGGAGTGAACTCTGTGAGGTTAGATCATCATCGGCATCGAAGAATTTAGCTGTATTGCGATCCTCCAGCGTCAGCGCATACACTTCTCTGATCCACTTCTTGATGCCGTTGATATTGCATGTGTACTTCTTTCTCGTCTCTTTGGAGATGCATGTGTCGTATTGCCTCCACCTCCGCGATAGCGTCCTGCGAGCTTCCATCAGCCATCTTCGCATGGCTCTTAACCCTATTGTGGTTGATGGTCCTAAAACCTTGCAATAGGCTTGGTTTTACAAATTTAATCCAGTCAAATCACACCTCTATTGATTTTGACCTATTATATCACTTGCGTAAAACCAAGTATTTTGCAAGGTTTTACAACAATAATTGCAATATGTTTTTGGTAAACTCCTGCAAAATGATATATTATGCTGCGGGGTGCGGCACAAAACCAAGCATTTATGCATGTTTTACACTTTACCATGGGGACTTCAGTTTACAAAACTCAAGTATAATTTTGAACACTAAAGGGTTAAAGTGATTTTGGCCAATCATCGTGGCGCCTTATCGTCGGCTACCGCCGCTTACGCCTTTCCGTAAGGATGCGATCCTAACTGCCCCTTTAGTGGACCTCAGTCAATGTGAGGGGTGGGAATACACCAATTCCGAAAATCATAAGCCATGGCAGGAAATCCCATATGTAACTTACGTAAATACGAGAATAAAGAATGTGTTTGATTGGCCTTTCTAAAGGTCCGAATGTTCAACAAATCAATTTATTCGTATGTGATTGGTCCGAGTGGTACCCGAACGATGAGTGAATAATCACGCATCTCTATGTTCAAACGGAGGGAATGAACCCCAAAAATCAACATGCGCGCTGATTGGCTAACAGCCATTACATTCTGCAAGAGCTCCGTGAGAACCACTATGTAGATCAATATTACCGCCACTTGAGAAATACACCCTATCCTAAGCCAATCAGTGCTCAGAATGCTGAAGCATGCGAATCGCATGTTGAGAGATACATGTCATTACAGAATACTAACATACATTTTTCAAAATTATGGCCAGGAGCGAATGGCTCATGACCGGCGCAGACGGCGCTAGTGTAGCGCGGCGAAGCTGGTGCGGCGCCCAGCAGTATTATACTAGCTGTATGTTGAGTCTGGTGCGGGAAACACTTTGGGTGAATGTTGCGTACAAGCAGTGTAGATGTAGTGTGTAGTTGCCGTCAGTTTCGGAAGTGATGGCAATGAAAGTCTGCTTCCTTCATATCCCTCGGCTTATCATATTGCTGCCAGCAGCGCTGGCTTCTTTCCCTTTGAATGGCTCTTAATGCCCTTTGTATTATCCAATCAGATGCCCTAAAACATATCCTTTGATTCTTACTTCATTTCACTATTGCGTACAATGCTGTAGTATATATGGCGCAACACTCCCACTAAAGATGCCAGCGCGCCTCTCGAAGGATCGCTCTTGACCATTCGACTTCAACGCCGTTCTCAGATTATTTCGTGTCGCATACCCAAAATTAAATTATCAGGTTGCCCAAGATACTTTTATCATAAGCAGTACAGATACCCAATATAAATCAGATCTGCCCAAACTAAGATTCATACTTTATCTTATATATTGGAGAGAGCACCTTTCCCATAAAGCTCCCTCCGCCTTTTGCCTTTGCTTCTCACTCTCTCTTCTGTCTCTGTGCCGCACAAGTGCTGGTCCTACGCAAACTCCGCAAGGGGGGATGCCGCAAGCGATAAACTGCACCGCGAGACATAAAATACTTTGCACCACAAATAATTGTTTTCAGACACAAATATGGTGGGACTTTGTGCCAAAGGCAATTTTTGATAAGCCACAAATAAAGAAACACTTTTCGGGAAGTTTTTCAACATAAGAACTGTAAAGTACAAAATGTTGATTAAAGTTAACAGTAAAAGCAAAGTTTTACAGCAAAGTTAAGATTAAAGGTCAGTTTAAGGGCTAAAACCTCACTTTTAGGTGCAACCTAACCCTAATTGTGGGCTCCTTGCCGGTCTGGGCTGCAAGCCCCGCACTCTTGAGTACATTTTACTCAACATTAAGTTAATTTTCAGTCTCTGACTCTCTCATCTGCCGCCGGCGGAAAAGTGTAGTGATCATAGACTGGATGACCGCGAGTAGCTCAAAACAATGAGGCTTTCCATTCACAGGGTCCCCAGTTAGCCTGTTGGCTGCATGTTAACCTCTGGGGCTCTGTGGCCTAGGTCACACAACTGTAGCCAGGAGAATGTGAATGAGTAAGCTTACACCTCAAAATTCTTTACGCCCATCATCACGCGATGTTTTCAAATTGACTTTGAGTCAGTGGCTTTGTGAGTGCATCTGCTATCATATCGTTGGTATTACAGTAAATAATACTGATACTTTTCTCTTCATGCTTATGGCGGGCATAGATGCCTGATATCAATGTGTTTTGTTGACGAATGACTGCATGGGTCCTTTATTATACTAACTGCAGCAGTGTTATCGCACCAACACTGTGTTGGCCATGCTTGGCCGTAACCCAACTCATTCAATAGTAGACGTAACCACATTGCCTCTCTTACACCTTCACTTGCGGCTACTAATTCCGATTCCGCTGTGGTGTGACTAATACAATCTTGCTTAACACTCTTCCAAGTAATGCATGCACCAGCAAGTATTGATACATATCCTGTAATTGATCTCCTTTGTTCATTTGTATTCGCGAAGCTCGCGTCTGTGTATAGCTCTACCTTAATAGTACTATTTTCATTGTACTCTAAGCCATACTTCGACGTTCCTTTCAAGTACTGTAGTACTCGCTGAGCCGCTCTCCAGTGGGTCTTATAATAGCAAGATAAGTACTTGCTCAACTCTCTTACAGCGTTTGCTATATCAGGTCTAGTGCCTCTTACTAAATACATTAATGAGCCAATCAGACCTCGGTAATCAAACGGCTGATCCGCTATCTGTTCGGGTGTCATATTAGTTTCTAAAACCACACTTTTAGCTTGTGGTGTCGGCTCTGTATTACAGTCCCACATCTGAAACTTTTCCAAAATGTCCTGAATGCACTTTTGTTGCGACAGACGCAGCGTTTTCCTTTTTAGATCTCGGTGGATCTCCATTTTTAGCAAATAATGCAACTCGCCTAAATCTTTCATAGTAAACTTAGCAGACAACTTAGCTTTCAGATCATTGAGAGAGAGAGAGAGAGAGAGAAGGAAGTCTATTTAACCTTAGTTATTAGCCTCCTGGTAAAGTTTGAGCCGCTTTAGCAGCTCCGGTTCATTGGTACGGCGCCAGCCCGCTTGGGGCGGAAGCGAGCTCTCTTGGCCCAATTCCACCTTCATGGTCGTAAGACAGTCGATGCAAAGCTGGAGTTCCAGTCCCTGTGTTCGTGTGTGCGCCCTGTTGCGTTCGCGTCGCGCCACTGCGTGAAGCTGTCGGAGGCAACTAGCCCACATATGCTCGAGTTGCTGCTGCGGCACCCACGAAGCCCCTTCATGAACAACCTGGTTTCTCGTCTGCCAAATGATGGCTATTCCGATGCTACAAAACGCCCACCAAATCCGGTCCAAAGCTTTTTCATAGTCCGTCGTCCGTTGCCCGTAGAGCTGGAGAACGCGTTCTTGAAACCGGCTACCGATGGGTGGTCAGGTTCTAGAAGGGAGGAAGTCTTTGTATGCTGCAAGCCGTCCGTCTGTGACTACCTGCCCAAGCCAATGAGTCAGTAGCTTTCGCCAAAAGTCTTGGGCTCTAGAGCAACCCCATACGATATGTGTGAGCGTTGTCCGTCCTTCCAGGCAGCGAGTTTTTTCAGATCATTGATCGAGCTCAAGTGTGAACCAGCGATCGTAAGGTCGTCCACATAACGGAAAACGCCAATTTGTATACCGCATACTATTGAATTGAACACTCGTCAAATTTAGAAAGATATATAAATAGGAGGGGGTATACTACCAAAGTAGCTCCGACGCATACAAGTCTGGATATTTTGTAGAGAGCTATCTACGTCCTGCACAACCTCTTTGATGACATTCTGGCAATACATGTACCAGTCTTCAAACCATGGAAATACCCATAGGTTGCGTCGAGTTGGTTCACAACGCCTGTCATGCCGTTAGATGCAAGCAGAACTTAGACCAACAACTCAAACAATTTTTTCTTTGGGTACCTTACGGTAATTTTGCGTAAAGTTCCAAAAATGGCAAACAGTACCGAAAACAAGTGTCACTTTTTCAACTGTGGTCCTTAAAAAGATAAAAATTGCTTGCCGTATTTGACAAAGTAATACTACACGTAAAATAGAAGGTGATTTTCAATTTCAAGACATCTCTTAGCCAATCAGAAGACGCTAACATGCTAAACTTCACATAAATTTCGCAGTTTCAAGAAAAATATAAGTATTCAACGTTCTATACGGTTTGGTTGAGGTATACAATTTGGCGTAGGTACAATAGCTTTGTATACTGACCACATTCTATCAGATTTGAGAGGAGGTATTCAATTCGGGAAGGGTACGTTATTTGGCGCTATCCGTTAGACGCACACGATCAGTGTGTGTGTGACTCCTTCAACCTCCCACCTTTTCAGATACAAGCAATGTTCTTTCTTGCATCTGGAAAAACCTAAATCTTTTAGAAAGGCATTTACTACTTCGTACCAAATTCTGGGGCCCTGTTTTAGGCCGTACATACTTTTCTCAAGCTTACGGACAAGCTCGGATCCATCCCGAAATCCCATTGGCTGTCGCATATAGATGCTGTCACTTAGTACACCATTTAGGAACGCTGTAGAAACGTCCATTTGATGGAGGTGTAGATCTAGAACTGTAGATAGTGCGAGCAAAAGCCGCAGGGACTCATACCGGGCTACAGGGGCAAAGACTTCCTGGTAGTCAATGCCATACAGCTGGGTGTTCCCTTGGACTACCAACCGGGCCTTAAATCTACTGTCTGAGTGGTACTTAACGTCGAACACCCAGTGACAGCCGTGCTCGTCGCCCTCCTGGAAGAGGTATTAACTTCCATGTGCCGTTCTGCCTCAAACTCTGTCGTTATTGCGCACTCCCACTGTGCGGCATATTCGCTAGCCCGCGCCTCCTTAATAGATCGCGGAATGGGAATGCGTTTCTTACCAGTTGTAACATTATTTAGCTGAGTGGAATAATCTGTTAGTCTGACGTTACACTTGCTTTTCCTTTTAGACCTCCGTCTGTCACCACTGACCCCATTTTCTGATCCCACTATTCGGGATGTCGGTGGTCGCGTGGCAGATGCTGACGTTGAGGCTTCAACTTCGGTGTTCGTTTCAACATCAGCGTCTGTTTTAGGTCGCTTACCTAAATTCTGTATGACCTTTTCCTCTTCCAGATCCACGCTACTGTCTTCAGTAGGGAACGACATTTGTATCATTGCCTCTGTACTTGTTGAGCTAAATTTAACGTCGCGACAGATTAGGTACTTATTTGCCTTGACGTCTAGCAGCCGATACCCCTTATATTTGGGTGTCAGCCCCAAAAGCTTACACTCGATTGCCCGATCACCGAGGTTTGGGTCTGTTCGCTTTGTTTTTTGTACATGTGCATAGCATGTTGTACCCCAAATTCTGAGTGCCAAGCCATTGGGCTTCTTACGATGCAGTAACTCATACGGGGTCTTCATCCCCAGCCGGGCCATTGGTAGGCGGTTGGTGGCATCTACAATATAGTTTAAGGCTTCAGGACACCACTTAGCCGGCATATTGGCCCCTCTGAGTGTACAACGAACACTAGCCATCATCGTCTGGTGCGCTCTTTCTGCACTCCCATTCTCTTCTTGTGACTCTACATTTGAACTTTGAAAGTCTAAACCGAGTTTAGAACACAATTTAGACACCTCTGAATTCAGAAATTCAGAACCACCGTCGGTTCTAATTCTCTTAACCTTAAAAGGAAATTGTACTGACAAATTCTTCAACAAGTCCCGAATGTTGCCGGGAACTTCTTTCAGGGATTTTACCACAAAGTACCACTTATAAGCGGTAGCGTCATCTACAACGAACAGGGCATAGTGATAGCCAAATGAGCCATATAAACCATTCACCCGTAATTTACCAGTTGAGTCCATATGGAGTGTGTGGAGTGGCTCTGTGGCCTTGGCTCCCACCATGTTCTTATAGGACATTCTTTTATCTTTCATTTGGGCGCATGTCTTACAAAAGAAATGAACCTTCTTCAGTTCAGAGTAAGGTAGTTTTGGCAGCCCTGCAATTTTCTCGTTACTTATCGTTCGGATTAACCAATCTTTACCAACGTGGCCGAGCCTCAAGTGCCATTCTTTCAAAATATTACCAAACTTACGGCTTTGGACACTAAAAAATGCTCGTCCGGACTGGCTTTACATTCGGTAAGTAATAAACTTCGCCTATGACCACTGCTGCAAACAGTAGCTTGAAGTCTTTTCCTAAGAAAAAGAGGAAATCGCCAGATTTGACTGAAAGTTCCTGTACCCTTGCTTTGCCAAATAGTATGCACTTAGTAAATTACTGTCGCAATTCCGGTCATATGAGATATCCGTTAAACTTAACGCACTCAAATATCCTTCAGGATTTAAAACATTCAGTTTTATTGATCCCTTAAGTGCACTATGTGAAACGGTACCATTACCGTAAGTGAAGACGTGGCTCTGGCTAGGCTGCAGGCTTCCTTCAAACCAGCTTCGGTCTGAAGTTATAGCTCTGCCTGCTCCTGTATCCACGACCCACATATCGTCCGTTAACTTTAGGTTCTTTAGGTACCGTAAATAATCCGTATGAAATTTACGTGCCATCTCAACTTCGTCCATATTTTGCGGCAACGGCGACTCCGCCGACTTGCCGTTGTCCTGATTGGCCGGATCCAGACTTCTGAGGTCGTCCACAATTTGGTCCTCCGTGGCCCTCTCGAGTGCTGTCTTGCCGTCCTCATGGAGGCGCTTCTTGCTGTCGGTCACGACCGCCTTCATCGTGTTAATTGCGGTTTTCTTGGCCTTTTTCGCACCGGGAGCCGTTTTGATGTCGGTCCGGAACAATGGTCTACCTTCGCGGTTCGGGTTCCGGTCAAACGCCATAACAGGACAGTCGGCCTTGAAGTGTCCACCTTTGAAACAGTAGAAACACGTCCGTCCCTCTTTTCCGTCCGCATGCTTGCGCTTTTCACCGTGTTTGGTCCTCATATTGTTGATGGGGATGGACGCACTTCTGTCCATGTTCTGACAAATATCCTTCTTTGACTTTTCCTGGAAAATGCGCCTCAGTGCGCTTTCCACCTTCTCGACAGTGAAGTCGCCCTTTTTCATGGAGATGGACTATGCCCAAAACTCATTCGGCAACTGGGACAGGACCTCCACTCATAGCCACGATTCAGTGACCATGTCCTCTCCCAGAAGCTCTTGCGTCTTTCTGTTGATTTCATTGCTTGCTTTCTTCAGCTGGGCGAAGAGGGTGTGAAGATCGCGCCACTGGCTCCGAGCCAACCTTGACCAGGCTCGGGTCAACTCAAGCAGACCAGCTGCATCGCCCTGCCCATAGTCCTTCTCGAGGGCCTTCATTACCTCGCATGAGTCTAGGTTCGACACTAGGTCTGACAGAGTTGACAGGAAGGAGTTGGGTAGGACCTGATTTAGCAGGTTTTGCAGGTCTCCGCGACCCCTTTCCCAGTCCATCACGTTCCAAGCCATGATGTTCTTCTCCTTATCGGTGAGGTCACTATCCCCAGGGACTGATGGCGGCTTCTCCGGGCTTCCATGGAGGCAGTCGACCATCAAAACGTGGACAGGGGGCAGCGTCTTCTCGAGTTGCTTGCGCTTGTACAACTGATCGAGGTGATTGACGTGCGTCAACAGCTTATCCTTCCACATAGCGAAACCTTTGCCGTTGAAGGCCTCCAGGCCGCCAGCGCTCTTCTTCTCGGTCGTCATCGACGTAGGTACTTGAAATGTTGCGTACAAGCAGTGTAGATGTAGTGTGTAGTTGCCGTCAGTTTCGGAAGTGATGGCAATGAAAGCCTGCTTCCTTCACATCCCTCGGCTTATCATATTGCTGCCAGCAGCGCTGACTTCTTTCCCTTTGAATGGCACTTATTGCCCTTTGTCTTATCCAATCAGATGCCCTAAAACATATCCTTTGATTCTTACTTCATTTCACTATTGCATACAATGCAGTAGTATATATGGCGCAACAGTGAATCCTATCAAAGTGAGCGCACCCGCCTTCTGTGCTGGGTACGGGTGCGTTCCTGAAAGCTTCTGTTCTATCTGATGCCCTGAGCGCCGCCTAGCACTCTACCGGCTAGAGCTCATGCGATATTCGCAAACGGAAAGAGGCGTTTAATGCTGCCAACAAAGGGCCAGCAGCGTGCGACCTGCCAAGGCTTAGTGTACTCTTCCGACATAGCGTTCGCTACCATGGCACCCGCACTCGCACTGCGACGCTTGCAGTGACGTTCGTCAGTATTTAGGAATGGCTTCATTTGTCGGAAAATGATTAAAAAATAGAGTTTGGGCTGAGGCATCAACTCCGCAAGGGTACCTACCCCTTGAAGACAGGTTAATTACTATGTGTCCTGTTTTAAATTTATTTTAAAGGATAATTGGTTACTAGCATTAACTTTGGTAAAAGTGCCCAGAAAGCTTTTCGATGAGATACACCCTAACGCCTTTTGGGGAATAATCTAAAGGGCGCTTTATGTAGCCTTTTGCCGCGAAATGGTCAATACGAAGTCGGCCTACTGCTTGTAGACCAGGGTGAGGGTTTAAATTGAGGTTTTTAACTTGTTACTTTTCCGGTTGTTCACCTAGGTCATCCAAGGCCAAGACAAATAAAGGTTTCCGCAATATACTAGGCTTACGTGCAAAAGGCGACAAGTAAAGCAAAAAAAGCATTAAACTAGTCCAATCCTTCACATAGCTATCCGTTAGGGACAACCGTAAGGCTTGTTAGCACAATAGACTAGCAAAAAGCGTTCATGTCGATATTCAAGTCTTTATGGCTAGCAAAATGCGTTAATACCGCTAAGTTTCTACGGATGTGAAGTCGCAGGTACCGCGAAGAGCAGTAACTCTAGCCCAAGGTTTGTAGCAGTAGTCGAGCTGAAAATCGCAGTAGCAACTCGAGTCGGTCGATCGGAGATCTTATAACCATGGTCCGGCGAAAATGGACCGACTTGTGCTACAATATGTGAAGCTTGAAGATTGAGCTGTAGCTGCACGCAGAGGCCGCGAGAGAAGATTGACCGCGATGCCCAAGTGTATAGATTGTTCGATGCAAACTGCAAAGTGCTATTAGCGGGTTGAGGCCTTTTTGCTGTCCGTCGGGGGAGTACCCAAGGCAGTGCTAAAGTAAATAAATTTGATGGGTCAATTCACTTCAAGTTGAAGCGAAGTGGGTTGACGTGCACCATACAAAAGTCAATGTGCCGTACAAAGGCAGTGCACCATGGTCATGTTTCCTCGCTTGTCTACTTGCTGGGTGAACGTGGCTAAGCACATAAGATGTTTACACCCCACAAGTTGTAGTTGAGCGGTTTCAGTCTCGACGTGCTCGTCGCATGTCTCGGTCCTGACATTTCCGCCGCCCACTGGAACTGGAATTATCGGCACGTTTGTGAGTCGGATAGCAAAAGACCGGAAATAATCTATTTAAGTCGATCGTTAAACCGCATCAGAATGTTTTGACCAAACGTGCAAAAACCGCCCAAATTGTTGCAGGTTGACGTCAAGTGCTGAAAGTGCTGACGTACCCTTAGAAAATTCGATCCGTGCGAAGCTTCGCGTGCATCTATGATTGCAGCGTATCTTCCAAGATTTTCGACATCGTCGACCTAGACAAGTCGTGGGACGAGGAATAACCGTTTGCATAGAGCATGTCACAGACCTGGAACTGGTCACTTTGCATAACCAGCCGTTTACTAAGTATGGACCTGCGTGCAACACTCTTTGAGCCCCGCTCAACTCTGGTAGCACTTGCGGGGAGAAAATCTCTCTGCTGCAAGGCATGTATTTGAACTCGGGGTGTAAGTGTCTCGTCAGCGTGACCAACCCAGCTGTTGGAGAGACATTTTTACATTGGTAGAGCAGCATATTAATTGTGCGCTGACCGTGAGAAAGAAATAGAGATCAGACGTGGTGGAAGTTCAGTTTGCGTCTGACCCCGGTGACATCCCAATTACCCAGTCTTGAAGCTGGTTAGCTTTTTTTCGGCTTAGCACAAACTTCGACTTGTGACGTCTCGCCTGAAGAGCTAGGTGTTGGCGGGAGCGTACGCCAACGTTCGTAAGGACAAGGTAACAAAGTTCGTTGGTCCGTTCTGCAGCTTGTTGGGAGGGGGGGCAACCCAGGCAATACGGGCAAGGCTTGGTGAGACCTCTACAACAACCTCTACAGCTTTATAGCGAAATCAAATCGGATTCTTGAGGCGTTGTTAAAAAGGGCAACATTAACGAGTCTGAGCACCCGGTGGAGAAAAATTTCATCATCAAGATTGCTGAGGCTTCGCCTAAAGATCCTCACAGGGCTTTGTCGCGTCCATCTAATAGCGTTTCTGTAATGGGCCTACCTTGGCTCACTACTACGGCTTACACGTATGCGCACGTGTATGAGGAAGCGTAGGTTTCTACTTGAGTTAAGTATACTCGAGATCCACGAGTATACTTTAAACAAGATAAAGACTACAAGTAGCGGGTTTTGGTAAAAGATGAGAACTGCTATTTTTGTTTTGTTTCTGATTTCCTCTAAATGTAATATTCTAAACTAGAAATATGTCAACGGCTGGTTGGCTGGATTCTGCTAACATGCAAGCCACTCATTGGCTAAAAGATGCTGCTTTCAGTCAATAGGAATCCTAAATGTGTATGGACCACCCGTCGTGGTGGTCATAAATGTATGTAGCCATTGGTGTACGTTACACCAAGGTCGAGGAAGTGTTCAAACCTCTAACAGACGTCGTGTCTGTTAGAGTTACAAGTGACTGTGGCCACTTGCGTATAACCCCGTTACACCATCCCCCCGTCAAGGTTAGACGTGCCGGTCCCGGCACGTCAACTACCATTGACCGCTTGGTCAATGCGTGACGTTGAAGAGAGCGCGCTCGTAATGGAACGAGCGTGTCGAAGTTGAAGACCGCTGGCGCAGCAGCGGAGAACCTCTCTGCTGCTGAGTAGCATGCGCGGCAACGTGCGAAGCACGTCGCTGCCGCGGGGGGCAGGTACCTATGTCTGCCCTCGAAGTGTCTTCGGGCGCTGCTGTTAACAGCAGCGCTCGCATTACGTTCCAGTGTGCAGCGCATGGTGGGCTTCGTACGCCCTCACCATGTCCGGGACGTCTTCGAGCAAGACGTTCCGCGGCTCCCATGTATCTTGGTTGGGAGGGAATCCTCTCCAACGGATACGAAAACGAACTGGTTGCCTGTTCGTTCTCGGGATACTGTGATCAACAATCCGCTCAACAATCCATCGAGTTGAGCCGTGTGCATCACGAATCGGCGGCGGCGGTGGCAGAAACACACCCCGTGTGTGGTCAACTTGGTGTTGACCCTGATCTCGTGTCTCCCCACAACCAAGTCCCAGTCGTGGAGTAGTTCCAGAGCGCTGCGTTCGGCGCTCTGAAGTATTCGCAGTTTGCGGCGGCCTCCCAGACCGCCTCGATCGTTCCGACCGAGCTGGACCATTAGCTGGACCCGCTGCTCCAGCGCGAAGTCGCGCTGGAGGGGACGATGGCTTCCGTCGAGTCTTCTGCTTCGGTTCAGCCGAGCTAGGTAGCTCGTGCTGCAGGTATGGCTTCAGCCTTCCGACGTAGAACGTTGGATGGAGACGCATGCTAGACGGAATGTCCAGTGTGTAGGCGTTGCCGTGCCGTGCCAGCACAGTGAACGGCCCGATGAAGCGCGGAGTGATCTTGCTCGCCCTGAAATCGGAAACGGCATGTTTAGGCAGGTTTTGAGTAGCTAACAAAACCAATGAACCCTTCTTGAAATCATTTGTGTTGCCCCTGCCAACGTTGTCTGCGTTCAGCTTCTGTCGATCAACAGAAGCTGCAATAGCGTCTTGGACAAACCAAATGACGGCTTGTCTGCGCTGCACGAAGTTGAATGCGTCCGAGTTGAACTCGTTCAGCTCGTTTCTAGCAGTAGGCCCGACCTCTGCGTTCGTCTTCGCGGTGTCTGTGCCCTGCACAGACCCGTTCTTCTTCTTCTTGCTCTTGCCGGCGTCTGTGCCCTGCACAGACGCGGTCTTCTTCTTAGATACACTCGGAACTTCGCGAGTGCGTACTTCATTGCAAGGAGCTCCTTGTCATGTACCGGGTAGTTGCGCTCAGCTGGCTTCAGCTGACGCGATTGGTAGTAGACGACACGATCACGGCCCTCGTGCTCGTGCTGCATCAACGCACATCCGATTGCGAAGTCGGATGCGTCACACACAACGTGGAATGGGCGATCTTGGTCGGCCACCGCCAAGATCGGCGCCTCAGTCAAGCCCCGCTTGACTGCATCGAAGGCCTGCTGACACTCAGCAGTCCAAACCCACTCGACGTCCTTCTTCAGGAGCTGTGACAGCAAGCGTATCATGCCCGCGTAGTCCTTCACGTACTTGCACAAGTACGTGGCCAAGCCAAGGAACTGCCGCAGTTCCTTGACGTTCGACGGCGTCGGTCACTCATTGATCACTCTGACCTTCTCAGGGTCAGGGCGGACACCATTCTTCCCAACGCGACACCCGAGCACGGGTATCTCGCTCGCCCCGAAGATGTACTTCTTCAGATTCGCATAGAGCTTGTCCTTGCGCATGAGCGCAAGCAGCTTCCGGAGATGCACCTTGTGCATCTCAACATCGCTCATCCCGTCCGCAGCCCGGCTGTGGACGAACACATCGTCGAAGTAGCTCGGTGCGAAGTCGCGCACCGAGCACAACAAGTGCGTCACGCACCTGTTGAAGGTCGCAGGGGCGTTATTCAGACCCTGCGGCATCACTAGCCACTCCCAGAGCATGCCGCTCGGCGTGCTCACTGCCGTGAGAGGGATGTCGCTCTCACGCATGAGGATCTGATAGAACCCATCGCGCACATCAAGAGCACTGTAGATAGTGCTCCTGGTCATCGAATCGATGATAACATCTTTTCGAGGTATCGGCGTCTGCGCCGGTATCGTCGCATCGGTCAGCTTGTTATACGCATGAACGATGCGCCAGCCGCCCTGTGGCTTCTTGACACCGAACGTCTGGGCACTGTGCGGGGACTTCGATTCCCGCACCTGTCCAGCTTTGCGACGCCTTTCGAAGAAGTCGTCGATCGCATTGACCTGCTCTCGCGGCAGTGGCCACTGCCGCGTGACACAGTACTTCGTGCCCGGCACGAGATCAATCTCGTGCTGGATTCCCTTGTCCTGCGGAAGCTCCGCAGGAATCTCTTCCGGAAGTACGTCCGCGTACTCCCGTAAGATCTCGTAGTAGGGACTCGTTTTCAACGAGTCCCAGCTTTGCTCTTCAAAGCGCTCCTTCTTAGTCTTCGCACTGAGAGTGTCCTCGCTCTCAGTGGTGGTCTCCATGAAGAACTGCCTCAGTTCTTCATTCTCGCTCTTCGTTCTCTCGGCGTCCGAGAGAATGCATAGTTGCTCGATGCGTTCATCGTGCAAGTCACGCGCGAAGCGCTTCCAGCTCATGACTGGAAGCGAAGTCAACTCCGACGCTTGCGTCGGAGGGTTAGCGAGAGTCATCTCCCTGTACCGGAACCCGGCACAGGTACGCGTCAAGACATTCAACGTCTCGACGTCCGGCTTTTCAGCCTCCGTCTGCCCGGCAGACATTCCTTGTAGCGTCTCGGCCCCAGGCCGAGACTTGCGCAGCGACCTTCGCATGCGCCGTCTTCTTGTTTTGCGGAGCCCGGCTCCGCTTGGTTCTTGACCTCGTCCAGGCCCAGCCGTGGACGGGTGTTCTTCTTTAGTACCGCCGGCGGGTTCATCCCGCGGGCGAGCGACTTCAAGCCCGGCTTGGTCGCCCGGCGCTTCGTCGTGCAGCCCGGCTGCACGACAGCATGCAAGTTTTTCCGGTGCGGAACGTTTGCAACCGTCCGCACCGCCAGCAGCGTCGGCCCCCGGAGCCGACACGTCGTCTTCACCTCGACGCCTGTTATTGGCGGAGCCCTTCGTTACAAAGGGTGCGTCGACTCCCGGAGTCGACGCGAAACTTCTTTTCGCAGCGCCGGTTCCCGGAACCGTCGCGACTTTAGTGCCTCGACGCCAAGCATTGGCGGAGACCCCCATTACGGAGGATACGTCGGCTCCCCGAGCCGACGAATCAAATTCACCCAAGCCATCGACTCCCGGAGTCGACGGCGTTACGTCACCTTGGCTCTTATTATTGGCCAGACCTGATCCAATCAGATTCGCGTCAGCCTCCACGGCTGAGGCGTGTGACTCGCCTGCGTCATCCGTGCCCCTTGAGGCCGGAGACTCTTCCTGATTCGCTGAAAAGCGGGTGTCGACCTCCGAGGTCAACACATTTCCTTCATTAGCTGTCGGCGGCAACGCCGACGCTAGCTGCTCTTGCGCGCGTGCTCGCGCGCGCCCAGGGCACTCCAGGACAGCGGCATTAGGCGCCGTCTCGAGTGGTGAGTCGCGCGTACCTGTCGGTGCGTGCGTAGCGGCAACAGGGCCATCGCTCACTGTTCCGCTGTCGCGACCGAAGCGCACGAGAGTGCGCTTCTCCCAATCGATGACCGGATCATGCCGTGCAAGCCACGGCACGCCAAATACAATGTCAAACTTATCGTCCAGATCCAGGACTATAAAGGTCTCGACAAACTCTTGATCTTCATGCGTGAAACGCACGCGTACCATGCGCTTCTTCGGTTTTAACGATGAAACCCGTTGCCAATCGAACTTCCAACATACTTCGAGGTATAATTACCTCCTCGAAGTCAAGCCTTGATAGACTTCGCAGTCGAACAAAGTTGTCCGACGCGCCCGAATCAACCAAAGCACGAAGAGAGTTGCTCTCTCTCTTCGAAGACACGTTCAAGATGACAAGGTTCGGTTTGTCATCATGCATTTTGCAGTGAGAAGGGTCCTCACTGGGGGCTGCAGTCCTCAGTGTCGCATGTCCGAGTTGGACATGCGTGACTGCTTCACCAGTAGGGCGCCCCGCGCCTATTGGGTTCCAGCGTTTTTTGTTCGTTCGCGACGATGCCCGGCATCGCCGCGTCGACCACCATCTCGGTGCACGGGTGCCGTGCACTCTCGGGCGTAGTGACCGATCCTTCCGCAACGGAAGCATCGTACATTACTTTCTTGTTCCTGTTGATAACCAACGGCCGTTGCATTCGAGAGGTCCATTGGTTCCGGACCTCCCGCTATCGCGACCGGAGGCGGTTGCAGCCTCGGCGCATTCGCATGCAGTTTAGCCTGCCTCAGACTAAACTCCTCCTGCATTGCAAGAGTAATCGCAGCTTCGAGAGTGCCTGGGTACTCACGGAAGAGATAGGTCTTTACAGGCCCATCTCTCGGACCCTTCATGAACGTGACGACCTTGGTCGCCTCGTCGATCGGATTGGTCACGATGTTCGAGACCAAGTACCGTGCTCTCTGCGTGTACGTATGGACATCGTGCTTACCCTGCTGTAGGTCGAGGAACTCTGCCCTCGACCCAAACGCATTTTGCGGGGGCTCAAATGCTTGTCTGAGCTCCTCCTTGAAATTCTTGTACGTGCTGAAGCACGTAGGATCAGAGAGTCGGCGTCCATACGCCCAACTTCTCGCTCGTCCGCCAAGGCATGACATGGCGAACGCAACCTTGGACAACGGGTCGACGATACGTCGAGCCGCAATAGCAGTGTCGAGTTCGACAAGCCACCGGAGGAGAGGCTCGTGTGGAGAAGTGCTGAATAAGAATTGATCTCCGAGAAGGGCGGTAGGGCCGATCGACTGGAAGTATGGGGGATCAGCGATCGAGCGACAGGCAGCGAGGATCTATGGATCAGAGGGAGTTCTTCGGGAGCTCTCAATTGGCCCGATGACGCCGGCGCGTGAGGCAGGACATGTGGCAAGCTAGATTGTGGATGATCGCGTTCGAACCGTGGCGTGATTCGAGGCCGACACAAGTCCGGATCGGCGACACATCTCGCAGATCTAGGACGGCCGAGGACGGAAGATGATGGATCGGCGGCGTAGGGCAACCGGCACAAGTCGGCGATCGAGAGGTGATCGCCGATCGGGATCGATCGCAGATCGGGAGTCGATCGTGGATCGGGAGCCGATTGTGGGATGATCTTGGATCGGGGATCGACTGCGATGGGATGCACATGGAAGACGAAGTCAGGACAAGAATCCAGTGGTTGTTTAGTTGTAGGATGGTAGATGAGATGGTAGTGGTAGAGAGACACCAGCTAAACACAAATCAGAGTCGAATTTGCACCGTGGAGCGCAAGTGGTCTGGAATCTCGAGGAGGAAGAGCATATTGGTCTCGATCGACTTGCGTTGTGGACAACATATTTGACCCCACGCGTGATCCAAGACCACCAAGCCCCGGCAGGTCGCTCTCGAGCAGAATTTGCACCGATGAGCACAAGTCCCCTCAAGTCGTCAAGTCCCAGGAACTACATTGGCCTCGGCAAGCATCGACACTTTGGACAGTGAGCTAGTGGTACGGTTAAGGCTGGATCAATACATTGGCCAGCTTGACCTACTCTAGCGATCTATTTCTTGTGTGCGAACCCTCGATCGACCGGATACTGCTTGGCCGGCGATCGTTTCTCCTCTCGGTCAACCTCGATCCCCCTATAGGAAGCCGCAAGCAACTCAGGAAAGGAAGGCACACACCCGGAAAGGCAACTACAGGCCTTGGATCTACTCCAGGCCGACCGATCGAAGCGAAGAACCGTCGATCGGAGCGTACACTCGGACGCAGAGCGAAGACTACCGCGCTGCTCCACAAACTATCCCTGCGTCACTCGATCTTCACCACGTGCTGCATCTTCGGAGCCCCGAGAGAGCGGATCCAGCCTGCCGACGGGTACACAAGGTGAGAACAAGTTCAGCTGATCACGGATCGTTGGGGGACCCCCTCCGTTAGTCGGTGTCTGGGCGCTGGTGGGAAGCGCGATCAGGCCTTAACCAGATTTTGGCCTATTTAGCTGCACCACACTCGCCCTCTCTTCCGACATAGTTGCTCACGTTTAGCTTCAACGATTGCTCGCACGGTGGCGTCGGGGATGCCACCGTGATAGAGGAAGCAGCATCAGGCTGCTCCTTCATGATGAATCCCAGAGCAACACCGTGTTGCTCCGTCGGCGATAGTGTGCACAGCATTGCAGCTACAGCCGCTTCTCCAATGACTGTTGACAGTCGTTGGAGTGCCTCCCACTCTGGATCCGACAGGTGGAGGCAGCCAGCGCGTGCAACATGAGTTACAGGCGAAGTGGAGCTTTCCATGGGCACTTCCGCGCTCATGAAAAGGTTCTCGGCTCCTCGTTGGTACAGCTCCGTACGAACGTTCGGGCTGTCCGTCGTTGGACGGACTAGAAAGTACTACCAGGTGTAGTGGGCCTACCTTGGCTCACTACTACGGCTTACACGTATGCGCACGTGTATGAGGAAGCGTAGGTTTCTACTTGAGTTAAGTACACTCGAGATCCACGAGTATACTTTAAACAAGATAAAGACTACAAGTAGCGGGTTTTGGTAAAAGATGAGAACTGCTATTTTTGTTTTATGTTTCTGACTTCCTCTAAATGTAATATTCTAAACTAGAAATATGTCAACGGCTGGTTGGCTGGATTCTGCTAACATGCAAGCCACTCATTGGCTAAAAGATGCTGCTTTCAGTCAATAGGAATCCTAAATGTGTATGGACCACCCGTCGTGGTGGTCGTAAATGTATGTAGCCTTTGGTGTGTCTACACCAAGGACGAGAAAGTCTTTCGAACCTCTAACACACGTCGTGTCTGTTAGAGTTACAAGTGACTGTAGCCACTTGTGCGTGTAACCCCGTTACAGTTTCTGTGAAATTGAGATTTCATGAATGGGCCGCCAGGACAACAAGCGTCGCCGCTTGATCCTAACTTCGCGCACAATTGGACCAATTTTAGGAAGTAGCGTAGACTATTTCGTTAACAGGATTTCCGGTTTGCACGGTTTTCAACAGTATACGTAGAATTAGATTGCTGTAAACGATATCAGGTTCCAAGACTGAACACACGATATTCGAAGGTTTGGCGGATTCGAAAAAGAGGATACGGTCGAATCGAAGCACAACCTGTTGGCGGTCATTGCGATGCGAACGGAATTAATCGGCGAGCTGCTCACCCGAGGCAGCTATCCAAACCCATCTAGATGGCATGAAGATGGTCAGTATGGGGGGACACTCAAGCCGTCGTTTCAACTGTACTGTACCGGGAGCAAGTGGAAGAGTTTATTTTAACTAGGGGCATAGAAAGGGACGAATAGTAAGTTGTGTGACCGTGTTGACAGTGTTGACCGGATCGCCGAAGGACTGTGCCGCCAGTGGTGTATCGTTAAGAAGGGTTACATGAGGAGCGTTGGGGTCATCCTTGCGAAGATGACTGAAGGTGTTGTGCCTCTGGATCTGCAAGAGCGTCTTTGAGGCTAGATGAGCGACTTGAAGGGGCGTTGAGACAAGGACTTGTTTAAGTACACCAGCGTTTTTAAAAAAGTTGGCCATTAAGACTAAGGAGATGAGCGACCTGAACAAAATCATGTATTTCCTACGTGGTTAGATGTCAAACATTAGGGAATTAGTCCAGTATCACAGATGGCATCGTTGACCAACACTATCACTGTAATGCTCGAGTATGAACGGCCTCACGGGCATCGCTCTCTTGGAGCACCTAAAGAAGTTCGACAGCATTTTTAAGCGGCTGCAGCGCGACGACCCGGACATGACCGAGATGCGTATCATGTTTGACGTGCTGGGCGTGGAGTATCGAGTTATGGCGGAACATCTGAGATCTACGGCTTAGATTGTCCACACTCCGGCGTTCGAGGCTGGAATCGTCAAGGTGATTTCTAAATCCGCGTTTCATCGGCGGAAGAAGCAGCCTTGAAGAGTTTTGAAGCGAGTCAAGTTACGGGGAAGAAGCACAAGGAGAGGGAAGAAAACTACGCGAAACAGCTACTTCGAGGCAGAGGAAAGAAGCGAACAACAAGTACAAGCTCGATGCAGTACAACCCACTCGTCAAAATGGTGTCGCCGACGTCCAACACAGTGGAACGACTGTTTTCGCAGTGCAAGCTGGTATTGGCACCACAGCTGCGCGGGACGTATCCCGCAAACTTTGAAGAGCTCGAATTTCTGCGGGTAAACCGCGGCATGTAGAACTTAAGTGCGGTTGCGGGCGTTGTCGCTGAATAGAAGTAGTAACATTGTCTAGTGACAAGCTCAATACATACACCTAATTTTTTTCTTCTACTTGAATCAAATTCTTGAAATTATTTCTTGTTCGTTGCGAAAAAGTAAATCATAGTTGTTTGGACCCATGCGTCAGCTTCACAATGCACGTTTGCTTACTTTTTCATGACCTGTAGTCATATACAACGCGTGAGTGCGGGAGGTTACCCCCCATTAAGCGCGTAGCTCCAGTAATGAAGGAGAAGAAGCACTTTGCCTATCACCCCCTGCCATTTGCAACCTAAATCCTTTCCAAGCAGATATAACAACCTAATCACTTTCGGTTAATTATCGCACCTAATTAATTCAGACTCTATAAAATAAAAATAAAGCTCACACATTCCAACCACTAGCAAATGTAGCAAGTAAATATAGCATACAAAACCCACCTATAATATTTTTATTGGTTTAGGCGGCTCCTGGTGTTCATGTTGCTAAAATTACTGCAAGCGATGCGGTTTATTGCGCTGTCATTTCCAAATTTCACGGAAATGCCACGCAAGAACAATCGCAACAAGCACCTCGCGGCAGCAAGTGACAGAAGAACGCTCAAGTGGCCAGATCTCACATTTTAACCGAACTGACCGATGAAGCTCGCCTGACGCCTAGGTGCCGTCCGACTATGGACATCGCAGAGATCAACACCAACTCCGAGGATGAGAGCCCTGATTTTGATGAAGGTCCGGATATGTTTGTTGTGGACACAGTATACGCTAAGAAGAGCAACACTGAGGGAAGAGACTTTTATCGAGATAGCTGGGTGAGCTTCGCCCGACTGATCTGGCAGCCAGCCCATATTCTACCGCAAAACCTTATTACCACTTTCAACCAGGAAGAGATTGGCTTCATTTGGCCAACCGATTGCCGAGCGATATTCCTCTTGTATGTACATACAAACTCCAAGGTTAAAGTTTTTGAGCTGATAAAATATCTGATAATTTCAAGTTTATAGGCGTGTACTATAAAAAAGTCTGGACTTTAATAGAGCGAGTACGTTATTAGCCAACGTCTTGCCCTGTATTCCCTTTACTTATTATCCAACTAGAAGTCACGATGGTAAGCCCTGACACCTGCACTTCGCCTAATGCGTTTTTTTTTCGCCGCATTTTTCAAGTGGTGCCAGATGCACCTTCGTAGCCATAGCTGGGACCGCCTAGATGAGGCGGTTGCACGCTATTTTTAAGGATGGGGGGGGCACATTCGACGAGGTAACACTACGACCGTCGGTGAGGCAATCATGCATCTCCTCAATGAGGTACTTAACACCGCCCATCTCATTGACACAGCTGCCCAAGTCAACGATGGAGGTGAGGCAGAGTGGGTGTAACAGATTATAGCAGTAGATCAGAATTAGAGCTAGAACAGATTAGAACGGATAATAATATTAGGGGCTCCAGCCACGTGTATGGCTGCAGGAGCTTAGGCTTGGGGAGAAGCCAGCACGTTTGGATTCTCCCCGCCAGCCCTTAGCGTGTCTTCCTGCTCCTACAGGTTGTCTTTGTAACGGGGTTACGCGCACAAGTGGCTACAGTCACTTGTTACTCTAACAGATGCGATGTCTGTTAGAGGTTTGAACACTTCCTCGACCTTGGTGTAACGTACACCAATGGCTACATACATTTACGACCACCACGACGGGTGGTCCATACACATTTAGGATTCCTATTGACTGAAAGCAGCATCTTTTAGCCAATGAGTGGCTTGCATGTTAGCAGAATCCAGCCAACCAGCCGTTGACAGATTTCTAGTTTAGAATATTACATTTAGAGGAAGTCAGAAACATAAAACAAAAATAGCAGTTCTCATCTTTTACCAAAACCCGCTACTTGTAGTCTTTATCTTGTTTAAAGTATACTCGTGGATCTCGAGTGTACTTAACTCAAGTAGAAACCTACGCTTCCTCATACACGTGCGCATACGTGTAAGCCGTAGTAGTGAGCCAAGGTAGGCCCACTACACCTGGTAGTACTTTCTAGTCCGTCCAACGACGGACAGCCCGAACGTTCGTACGGAGCTGTACCAACGAGGAGCCGAGAACCTTTTCATGAGCGCGGAAGTGCCCATGGAAAGCTCCACTTCGCCTGTAACTCATGTTGCACGCGCTGGCTGCCTCCACCTGTCGGATCCAGAGTGGGAGGCACTCCAACGACTGTCAACAGTCATTGGAGAAGCGGCTGTAGCTGCAATGCTGTGCACACTATCGCCGACGGAGCAACACGGTGTTGCTCTGGGATTCATCATGAAGGAGCAGCCTGATGCTGCTTCCTCTATCACGGTGGCATCCCCGACGCCACCGTGCGAGCAATCGTTGAAGCTAAACGTGAGCAACTATGTCGGAAGAGAGGGCGAGTGTGGTGCAGCTAAATAGGCCAAAATCTGGTTAAGGCCTGATCGCGCTTCCCACCAGCGCCCAGACACCGACTAACGGAGGGGGTCCCCCAACGATCCGTGATCAGCTGAACTTGTTCTCACCTTGTGTACCCGTCGGCAGGCTGGATCCGCTCTCTCGGGGCTCCGAAGATGCAGCACGTGGTGAAGATCGAGTGACGCAGGGATAGTTTGTGGAGCAGCGCGGTAGTCTTCGCTCTGCGTCCGAGTGTACGCTCCGATCGACGGTTCTTCGCTTCGATCGGTCGGCCTGGAGTAGATCCAAGGCCTGTAGTTGCCTTTCCGGGTGTGTGCCTTCCTTTCCTGAGTTGCTTGCGGCTTCCTATAGGGGGATCGAGGTTGACCGAGAGGAGAAACGATCGCCGGCCAAGCAGTATCCGGTCGATCGAGGGTTCGCACACAAGAAATAGATCGCTAGAGTAGGTCAAGCTGGCCAATGTATTGATCCAGCCTTAACCGTACCACTAGCTCACTGTCCAAAGTGTCGATGCTTGCCGAGGCCAATGTAGTTCCTGGGACTTGACGACTTGAGGGGACTTGTGCTCATCGGTGCAAATTCTGCTCGAGAGCGACCTGCCGGGGCTTGGTGGTCTTGGATCACGCGTGGGGTCAAATATGTTGTCCACAACGCAAGTCGATCGAGACCAATATGCTCTTCCTCCTCGAGATTCCAGACCACTTGCGCTCCACGGTGCAAATTCGACTCTGATTTGTGTTTAGCTGGTGTCTCTCTACCACTACCATCTCATCTACCATCCTACAACTAAACAACCACTGGATTCTTGTCCTGACTTCGTCTTCCATGTGCATCCCATCGCAGTCGATCCCCGATCCAAGATCATCCCACAATCGGCTCCCGATCCACGATCGACTCCCGATCTGCGATCGATCCCGATCGGCGATCACCTCTCGATCGCCGACTTGTGCCGGTTGCCCTACGCCGCCGATCCATCATCTTCCGTCCTCGGCCGTCCTAGATCTGCGAGATGTGTCGCCGATCCGGACTTGTGTCGGCCTCGAATCACGCCACGGTTCGAACGCGATCATCCACAATCTAGCTTGCCACATGTCCTGCCTCACGCGCCGGCGTCATCGGGCCAATTGAGAGCTCCCGAAGAACTCCCTCTGATCCATAGATCCTCGCTGCCTGTCGCTCGATCGCTGATCCCCCATACTTCCAGTCGATCGGCCCTACCGCCCTTCTCGGAGATCAATTCTTATTCAGCACTTCTCCACACGAGCCTCTCCTCCGGTGGCTTGTCGAACTCGACACTGCTATTGCGGCTCGACGTATCGTCGACCCGTTGTCCAAGGTTGCGTTCGCCATGTCATGCCTTGGCGGACGAGCGAGAAGTTGGGCGTATGGACGCCGACTCTCTGATCCTACGTGCTTCAGCACGTACAAGAATTTCAAGGAGGAGCTCAGACAAGCATTTGAGCCCCCGCAAAATGCGTTTGGGTCGAGGGCAGAGTTCCTCGACCTACAGCAGGGTAAGCACGATGTCCATACGTACACGCAGAGAGCACGGTACTTGGTCTCGAACATCGTGACCAATCCGATCGACGAGGCGACCAAGGTCGTCACGTTCATGAAGGGTCCGAGAGATGGGCCTGTAAAGACCTATCTCTTCCGTGAGTACCCAGGCACTCTCGAAGCTGCGATTACTCTTGCAATGCAGGAGGAGTTTAGTCTGAGGCAGGCTAAACTGCATGCGAATGCGCCGAGGCTGCAACCGCCTCCGGTCGCGATAGCGGGAGGTCCGGAACCAATGGACCTCTCGAATGCAACGGCCGTTGGTTATCAACAGGAACAAGAAAGTAATGTACGATGCTTCCGTTGCGGAAGGATCGGTCACTACGACCGAGAGTGCACGGCACCCGTGCACCGAGATGGTGGTCGACGCGGCGATGCCGGGCATCGTCGCGAACGAACAAAAAACGCTGGAACCCAATAGGCGCGGGGCGCCCTACTGGTGAAGCAGTCACGCATGTCCAACTCGGACATGCGACACTGAGGACTGCAGCCCCCAGTGAGGACCCTTCTCACTGCAAAATGCATGATGACAAACCGAACCTTGTCATCTTGAACGTGTCTTCGAAGAGAGAGAGCAACTCTCTTCGTGCTTTGGTTGATTCGGGCGCGTCGGACAACTTTGTTCGACTGCGAAGTCTATCAAGGCTTGACTTCGAGGAGGTAATTATACCTCGAAGTATGTTGGAAGTTCGATTGGCAACGGGTTTCATCGTTAAAACCGAAGAAGCGCATGGTACGCGTGCGTTTCACGCATGAAGATCAAGAGTTTGTCGAGACCTTTATAGTCCTGGATCTGGACGATAAGTTTGACATTGTATTTGGCGTGCCGTGGCTTGCACGGCATGATCCGGTCATCGATTGGGAGAAGCGCACTCTCGTGCGCTTCGGTCGCGACAGCGGAACAGTGAGCGATGGCCCTGTTGCCGCTACGCACGCACCGACAGGTACGCGCGACTCACCACTCGAGACGGCGCCTAATGCCGCTGTCCTGGAGTGCCCTGGGCGCGCGCGAGCACGCGCGCAAGAGCAGCTAGCGTCGGCGTTGCCGCCGACAGCTAATGAAGGAAATGTGTTGACCTCGGAGGTCGACACCCGCTTTTCAGCGAATCAGGAAGAGTCTCCGGCCTCAAGGGGCACGGATGACGCAGGCGAGTCACACGCCTCAGCCGTGGAGGCTGACGCGAATCTGATTGGATCAGGTCTGGCCAATAATAAGAGCCAAGGTGACGTAACGCCGTCGACTCCGGGAGTCGATGGCTTGGGTGAATTTGATTCGTCGGCTCGGGGAGCCGACGTATCCTCCGTAATGGGGGTCTCCGCCAATGCTTGGCGTCGAGGCACTAAAGTCGCGACGGTTCCGGGAACCGGCGCTGCGAAAAGAAGTTTCGCGTCGACTCCGGGAGTCGACGCACCCTTTGTAACGAAGGGCTCCGCCAATAACAGGCGTCGAGGTGAAGACGACGTGTCGGCTCCGGGGGCCGACGCTGCTGGCGGTGCGGACGGTTGCAAACGTTCCGCACCGGAAAAACTTGCATGCTGTCGTGCAGCCGGGCTGCACGACGAAGCGCCGGGCGACCAAGCCGGGCTTGAAGTCGCTCGCCCGCGGGATGAACCCGCCGGCGGTACTAAAGAAGAACACCCGTCCACGGCTGGGCCTGGACGAGGTCAAGAACCAAGCGGAGCCGGGCTCCGCAAAACAAGAAGACGGCGCATGCGAAGGTCGCTGCGCAAGTCTCGGCCTGGGGCCGAGACGCTACAAGGAATGTCTGCTGGGCAGACGGAGGCTGAAAAGCCGGACGTCGAGACGTTGAACGTCTTGACGCGTACCTGTGCCGGGTTCCGGTACAGGGAGATGACTCTCGCTAACCCTCCGACGCAAGCGTCGGAGTTGACTTCGCTTCCAGTCATGAGCTGGAAGCGCTTCGCGCGTGACTTGCACGATGAACGCATCGAGCAACTATGCATTCTCTCGGACGCCGAGAGAACGAAGAGCGAGAATGAAGAACTGAGGCAGTTCTTCATGGAGACCACCACTGAGAGCGAGGACACTCTCAGTGCGAAGACTAAGAAGGAGCGCTTTGAAGAGCAAAGCTGGGACTCGTTGAAAACGAGTCCCTACTACGAGATCTTACGGGAGTACGCGGACGTACTTCCGGAAGAGATTCCTGCGGAGCTTCCGCAGGACAAGGGAATCCAGCACGAGATTGATCTCGTGCCGGGCACGAAGTACTGTGTCACGCGGCAGTGGCCACTGCCGCGAGAGCAGGTCAATGCGATCGACGACTTCTTCGAAAGGCGTCGCAAAGCTGGACAGGTGCGGGAATCGAAGTCCCCGCACAGTGCCCAGACGTTCGGTGTCAAGAAGCCACAGGGCGGCTGGCGCATCGTTCATGCGTATAACAAGCTGACCGATGCGACGATACCGGCGCAGACGCCGATACCTCGAAAAGATGTTATCATCGATTCGATGACCAGGAGCACTATCTACAGTGCTCTTGATGTGCGCGATGGGTTCTATCAGATCCTCATGCGTGAGAGCGACATCCCTCTCACGGCAGTGAGCACGCCGAGCGGCATGCTCTGGGAGTGGCTAGTGATGCCGCAGGGTCTGAATAACGCCCCTGCGACCTTCAACAGGTGCGTGACGCACTTGTTGTGCTCGGTGCGCGACTTCGCACCGAGCTACTTCGACGATGTGTTCGTCCACAGCCGGGCTGCGGACGGGATGAGCGATGTTGAGATGCACAAGGTGCATCTCCGGAAGCTGCTTGCGCTCATGCGCAAGGACAAGCTCTATGCGAATCTGAAGAAGTACATCTTCGGGGCGAGCGAGATACCCGTGCTCGGGTGTCGCGTTGGGAAGAATGGTGTCCGCCCTGACCCTGAGAAGGTCAGAGTGATCAATGAGTGACCGACGCCGTCGAACGTCAAGGAACTGCGGCAGTTCCTTGGCTTGGCCACGTACTTGTGCAAGTACGTGAAGGACTACGCGGGCATGATACGCTTGCTGTCACAGCTCCTGAAGAAGGACGTCGAGTGGGTTTGGACTGCTGAGTGTCAGCAGGCCTTCGATGCAGTCAAGCGGGGCTTGACTGAGGCGCCGATCTTGGCGGTGGCCGACCAAGATCGCCCATTCCACGTTGTGTGTGACGCATCCGACTTCGCAATCGGATGTGCGTTGATGCAGCACGAGCACGAGGGCCGTGATCGTGTCGTCTACTACCAATCGCGTCAGCTGAAGCCAGCTGAGCGCAACTACCCGGTACATGACAAGGAGCTCCTTGCAATGAAGTACGCACTCGCGAAGTTCCGAGTGTATCTAAGAAGAAGACCGCGTCTGTGCAGGGCACAGACGCCGGCAAGAGCAAGAAGAAGAAGAACGGGTCTGTGCAGGGCACAGACACCGCGAAGACGAACGCAGAGGTCGGGCCTACTGCTAGAAACGAGCTGAACGAGTTCAACTCGGACGCATTCAACTTCGTGCAGCGCAGACAAGCCGTCATTTGGTTTGTCCAAGACGCTATTGCAGCTTCTGTTGATCGACAGAAGCTGAACGCAGACAACGTTGGCAGGGGCAACACAAATGATTTCAAGAAGGGTTCATTGGTTTTGTTAGCTACTCAAAACCTGCCTAAACATGCCGTTTCCGATTTCAGGGCGAGCAAGATCACTCCGCGCTTCATCGGGCCGTTCACTGTGCTGGCACGGCACGGCAACGCCTACACACTGGACATTCCGTCTAGCATGCGTCTCCATCCAACGTTCTACGTCGGAAGGCTGAAGCCATACCTGCAGCACGAGCTACCTAGCTCGGCTGAACCGAAGCAGAAGACTCGACGGAAGCCATCGTCCCCTCCAGCGCGACTTCGCGCTGGAGCAGCGGGTCCAGCTAATGGTCCAGCTCGGTCGGAACGATCGAGGCGGTCTGGGAGGCCGCCGCAAACTGCGAATACTTCAGAGCGCCGAACGCAGCGCTCTGGAACTACTCCACGACTGGGACTTGGTTGTGGGGAGACACGAGATCAGGGTCAACACCAAGTTGACCACACACGGGGTGTGTTTCTGCCACCGCCGCCACCGATTCGTGATGCACACGGCTCAACTCGATGGATTGTTGAGCGGATTGTTGATCACAGTATCCCGAGAACGAACAGGCAACCAGTTCGTTTTCGTATCCGTTGGAGAGGATTCCCTCCCAACCAAGATACATGGGAGCCGCGGAACGTCTTGCTCGAAGACGTCCCGGACATGGTGAGGGCGTACGAAGCCCACCATGCGCTGCACACTGGAACGTAATGCGAGCGCTGCTGTTAACAGCAGCGCCCGAAGACACTTCGAGGGCAGACATAGGTACCTGCCCCCCGCGGCAGCGACGTGCTTCGCACGTTGCCGCGCATGCTACTCAGCAGCAGAGAGGTTCTCCGCTGCTGTGCCAGCGGTCTTCAACTTCGACACGCTCGTTCCATTACGAGCGCGCTCTCTTCAACGTCACGCATTGACCAAGCGGTCAATGGTAGTTGACGTGCCGGGACCGGCACGTCTAACCTTGACGGGGGGATGGTGTAACGGGGTTATACGCACAAGTGGCCACAGTCACTTGTAACTCTAACAGATGCGATGTCTGTTAGAGGTTTGAACACTTCCTCGACCTTGGTGTAACGTACACCAATGGCTACATACATTTATGACCACCACGACGGGTGGTCCATACACATTTAGGATTCCTATTGACTGAAAGCAGCATCTTTTAGCCAATGAGTGGCTTGCATGTTAGCAGAATCCAGCCAACCAGCCGTTGACAGATTTCTAGTTTAGAATATTACATTTAGAGGAAGTCAGAAACAAAACAAAAATAGCAGTTCTCATCTTTTACCAAAACCCGCTACTTGTAGTCTTTATCTTGTTTAAAGTATACTCGTGGATCTCGAGTATACTTAACTCAAGTAGAAACCTACGCTTCCTCATACACGTGCGCATACGTGTAAGCCGTAGTAGTGAGCCAAGGTAGGCCCATTACAGAAACGCTATTAGATGGACGCGACAAAGCCCTGTGAGGATCTTTAGGCGAAGCCTCAGCAATCTTGATGATGAAATTTTTCTCCACCGGGTGCTCAGACTCGTTAATGTTGCCCTTTTTAACAACGCCTCAAGAATCCGATTTGATTTCGCTATAAAGCTGTAGAGGTTGTTGTAGAGGTCTCACCAAGCCTTGCCCGTATTGCCTGGGTTGCCCCCCCCCCTCCCAACAAGCTGCAGAACGGACCAACGAACTTTGTTACCTTGTCCTTACGAACGTTGGCGTACGCTCCCGCCAACACCTAGCTCTTCAGGCGAGACGTCACAAGTCGAAGTTTGTGCTAAGCCGAAAAAAAGCTAACCAGCTTCAAGACTGGGTAATTGGGATGTCACCGGGGTCAGACGCAAACTGAACTTCCACCACGTCTGATCTCTATTTCTTTCTCACGGTCAGCGCACAATTAATATGCTGCTCTACCAATGTAAAAATGTCTCTCCAACAGCTGGGTTGGTCACGCTGACGAGACACTTACACCCCGAGTTCAAATACATGCCTTGCAGCAGAGAGATTTTCTCCCCGCAAGTGCTACCAGAGTTGAGCGGGGCTCAAAGAGTGTTGCACGCAGGTCCATACTTAGTAAACGGCTGGTTATGCAAAGTGACCAGTTCCAGGTCTGTGACATGCTCTATGCAAACGGTTATTCCTCGTCCCACGACTTGTCTAGGTCGACGATGTCGAAAATCTTGGAAGATACGCTGCAATCATAGATGCACGCGAAGCTTCGCACGGATCGAATTTTCTAAGGGTACGTCAGCACTTTCAGCACTTGACGTCAACCTGCAACAATTTGGGCGGTTTTTGCACGTTTGGTCAAAACATTCTGATGCGGTTTAACGATCGACTTAAATAGATTATTTCCGGTCTTTTGCTATCCGACTCACAAACGTGCCGATAATTCCAGTTCCAGTGGGCGGCGGAAATGTCAGGACCGAGACATGCGACGAGCACGTCGAGACTGAAACCGCTCAACTACAACTTGTGGGGTGTAAACATCTTATGTGCTTAGCCACGTTCACCCAGCAAGTAGACAAGCGAGGAAACATGACCATGGTGCACTGCCTTTGTACGGCACATTGACTTTTGTATGGTGCACGTCAACCCACTTCGCTTCAACTTGAAGTGAATTGACCCATCAAATTTATTTACTTTAGCACTGCCTTGGGTACTCCCCCGACGGACAGCAAAAAGGCCTCAACCCGCTAATAGCACTTTGCAGTTTGCATCGAACAATCTATACACTTGGGCATCGCGGTCAATCTTCTCTCGCGGCCTCTGCGTGCAGCTACAGCTCAATCTTCAAGCTTCACATATTGTAGCACAAGTCGGTCCATTTTCGCCGGACCATGGTTATAAGATCTCCGATCGACCGACTCGAGTTGCTACTGCGATTTTCAGCTCGACTACTGCTACAAACCTTGGGCTAGAGTTACTGCTCTTCGCGGTACCTGCGACTTCACATCCGTAGAAACTTAGCGGCATTAACGCATTTTGCTAGCCATAAAGACTTGAATATCGACATGAACGCTTTTTGCTAGTCTATTGTGCTAACAAGCCTTACGGTTGTCCCTAACGGATAGCTATGTGAAGGATTGGACTAGTTTAATGCTTTTTTTGCTTTACTTGTCGCCTTTTGCACGTAAGCCTAGTATATTGCGGAAACCTTTATTTGTCTTGGCCTTGGATGACCTAGGTGAACAACCGGAAAAGTAACAAGTTAAAAACCTCAATTTAAACCCTCACCCTGGTCTACAAGCAGTAGGCCGACTTCGTATTGACCATTTCGCGGCAAAAGGCTACATAAAGCGCCCTTTAGATTATTCCCCAAAAGGCGTTAGGGTGTATCTCATCGAAAAGCTTTCTGGGCACTTTTACCAAAGTTAATGCTAGTAACCAATTATCCTTTAAAATAAATTTAAAACAGGACACATAGTAATTAACCTGTCTTCAAGGGGTAGGTACCCTTGCGGAGTTGATGCCTCAGCCCAAACTCTATTTTTTAATCATTTTCCGACAAATGAAGCCATTCCTAAATACTGACGAACGTCACTGCAAGCGTCGCAGTGCGAGTGCGGGTGCCATGGTAGCGAACGCTATGTCGGAAGAGTACACTAAGCCTTGGCAGGTCGCACGCTGCTGGCCCTTTGTTGGCAGCATTAAACGCCTCTTTCCGTTTGCGAATATCGCATGAGCTCTAGCCGGTAGAGTACTAGGCGGCGCTCAGGGCATCAGATAGAACAGAAGCTTTCAGGAACGCACCCGTACCCAGCACAGAAGGCGGGTGCGCTCACTTTGATAGGATTCACTGTTGCGCCATATATACTACTGCATTGTATGCAATAGTGAAATGAAGTAAGAATCAAAGGATATGTTTTAGGGCACGGCTATGGAAAACCCCGCGTCCGGATGGTTCCTGTTCTGGGCCTCGAGGACGCCAGCGGAGGATCAGACGTGGGGGCAGTTCTCCCGTGACGCGCTCTCGCACTTCGAAGACTCCAACTATTAAGCCATGCTGCAGCAGAAGCTTCGACAGCTGCGCCAGGTCGGAGACATCGAGGAGTACAATGGGAAATATACCTCCCTGATTTTCCGTGTCGAGAGCATGAGTGAAGTGGATCAAGTCAGCTAGTACTGCGACGGCCTCAACCGCGCGACCCAAGCTTACTTCAAACTTCAGAACCCGACAATGTTGAGCGAGGCGATGGACCAAGCGGACAAGTACGAGATGTCTCACTTCGGGGAGGAACGCAAGACGGAGCGTGAGAGATCGGAGCGTGAGCATTGCTTCCGTGGGCCACCAAGGTCGACCGCTATTCAAGACAGGAAGCCGTTCAACAAGCGCTCGTACAAGCCTGGTCACTACGCACCTGCTGAGCAGACCAAGGAAGGCCCTGTGTGCTACTACTGCAAGAAGCCTGGTCACCTCAAGCGCGACTGCAACAAGCTGAAGAAGGATCAGGGAAACGAGACGCCACGCCAGTTGATGAGGGACCTGGCGTGGCGAGAACCTGCGAGCAAGATTTACCCGTAAACGAGGCTACGTTGAATCTGCTTTGCGATGACCCTCTCCTCTACAATGTTGTTTTTGGTAGTTGGAGAAGTGCGACAATGTGAGCTGAAGCATGCGGCCAATCTCCTTCTGGACTGTGGAGCAACAACCATTTACGTGTCGCGTGGCTTCGGCTGGAAAAACAATTTGAGGACTCACGTGTACGCGGACCGAACCATCAAGGTTAAGCTTGGTGACAACAAGATTGGCGAGGCCGTACTGGAGTTGGTGAAGATTAAAGTCCAGCTTCGAGGTGACCTCAACTATCTGTGCGTTGCTGTCGTGTTCGACATTCCCGAGGAATGTGACTGTTCTCGGGATGCCGTTCTTCGTGGATGTACAACCCGATATCGACTCAGTCGGAGTGCGAAGCCGAAGTTGTTGAAAGACCGTCTGGAGATGTGGAGATTCTCTCTCGGAGAGAGAAGAAGAATGCCAAAGCGGAGGCAATGTTTACCCTTGGAGTCGTTGACTCGGATGGAGTCGAGACGAAGTACATCACCAGGCTGCGGAAGTTTTTGCGGTTACCAGCGAAGGACGCGCCCGAGCACGATTTCGTGATAGTGTTGTCGAACGATACGATCAAGAAGATTGAGCGAGACCTCAAGCGCAATGACGAGCTGGACAATGTTGGATCAGAGAAAGCCAAGCTATTCCTACCAACCGACTGGGAGTCGTTCAAGAATAATCCGGCGTATCCAGTGATCGTTGGGTACAAGGACAATGTGTTTCTACCGGGCGGATTACCAATGGAACGCGACATCGAGCATCGGATCGACGTGAAAGACCCGAACATCGCTATGTACCGACAGCAGTGGCGACTTTCACCGGAGCAACAGGCTGAGATCGACTAGTGGGTTCGTGAGGTGATTGCCAAGGGATTGATTCGACCCAGTATTAGTCCACACGCTGCACCAACATTTTGTGTGCGAAAACCAGTGGGATGGCGCATTGTGCATGACTACCGCTATCTCAACAGCAACACGATCCGACAGAGCGTGCCGATGACACGCAAGGAAGATCTTTTCGACAGTATCGCTGGCGCCTACTTCTTCTCGTGTATGGATTTGATGTCTGCGTACTACCAAGTGCGGATGAAGATGGACCATGTGAAGTACACAGTATCCCAAGCACCAACCGGGTTGTACGAGTATCTGGTGCTACCGATGGGTGTCAGCAATGCACCGGCGACAATGCACAGGCTGACGTCGTCGCTGTTCAAGGGACTTTTGCACACCAGATCTTTCTATGACGATATCTACGTGTTTACGAAGTCAAAGGACATCAACGAACACCTGCAAGCGCTTCGGGACGTTTTGGTGGTTCTGAAGAAGAACAAGCTGTACGTGAAACTGTCGAAGTGTGTGTTCTGTGCCGAAGCGATTCCGCGTCTCGGTGACTTCGTCGGCCGCAATGGAGTCCGCATTGACCCGGATAAGGTTCAGACAATTCGGGACTGGCCTGTTCCTCGAACGCAAGAACAACTTCACAGCTTTCTTGGGTTGATGGGATATGTGCAGCGGTTTTGTGAGCAATATGCGGAACTGACCGCACCTCTGTTTACTCTGCTGAAATACACACAGCAACAAGAACTGTTGGCTATCGTCAACGCCCTCGCCGCGTTTCATATCTACTGCTTGGACCAGCTCGTGATGATTGAAACAACCCTCTCGCACCAGTTGCTGATTCCCTTCAGCGTCCTCTCCGCGGCGGGCGTCGTCAAGGCGTGAAGTTCACCAAGCGTCCGGCCGCAGTACAGACCACGACGGTGAAAGACGCCACCACTTGGTGGAAATTTGTATGGGATTTTCGCACCACCGACAGACGACATGAAACGCGCCATCATTAAATAAAGCGATCGTATTGGCCAAACCAACATAAATAAACTGATTTAGGATATAAATCGACTAGTTTAAGCATATGATAAACATAAAAAGCATGTACGTGTATTGATGTTAGATCTTCATCGTCGGAAACTTCGGGATAGCTTTCTCGAACGCCGCAATAATTGTATCCGCGGACATCAGCACCCACGCAGCGATCGTGCGCTTGATTAACGCTAAGCGTTTCTCTTTGGCAGTTTCCTTGTCTTCATCAGCCTCGACCTTCTTGTCCTTCTTGCTCTTCTTGTCCTTCTTGTTCTTCTTGCTTTTCTTGCTCTTCTTGCCCTTGCCACTTTGCTTAACCTTCTTGCCGTCCTTGCCCTTGGCACACTTTCGGCCTGTCTTGCCCCTCGACTTCTTGACCACCTTCTTGCTCTTGCACTCGTCCGCCGGATCGTCCTCCGCTGCAGTCATCTCCTTCTGTTCCCCGAGCTCCTCCGTGCCTTCCTCCCCGCCGTCTTGCTTCCCCTTGTCTGGCTTCGTGTTCTGCGTCTCCTTCTCCTGCGTCTCCTTGTCCTGATCCTCTTTGTCCTGCTTGTCCTTGTCCTGCGTCTCCTTCTTGTCCTGATCCTTCTTGTCCTGTTTCTTCTTTCTCTTCACCGACTGCTCCTTGGGCCACAGTGCTCTCAAGCTCTTCTTGAGAGGCCCCATGACACCAACGTCAAGGGGCTGGCACACCGCGGTGCTGTTCACCGGAAGCGACACCACGGTGGCCCCGGTCTCATCTGCAACCATCCTCTGTCCCTCTTCTGAGACGTGGCAGTCGAAGTTGTCCAACAGAAGGACAGAGGGTGCGTCTACCTCAAACTTGAGGAGCTCTTTGCAATACCGTACCCAGAGATGGCGATCCATCCAGCCATTTTCTTGAAATGCGTACACATGTCCCGCATGGTAATTCTTTAGCTCTTCTTCCTCAATTTTCCCCCCTGGTTGAGCACGCACAATAAACAAAATAGGAAGTTTTTTGTCTAAACCTCAGTTAGTAAAAACAATTAAACCGTCGAAAAAGAAAAAATAATACTAAACGTACCATCAGCGCGAGCGGTTAGGACTGCCGTCATTCTGGCACTGTGCGTTGCAGTCTTGTGAATCTTTGCAGAGCCCTTGCGACCCTGAACGGCCCAAATCTTCTTAGGGGGCGTATCATAGTAGATGGCTGTTTCATCTACATTGTAGATTTCTGAAGCCGAGTGCTTCAATCCGTGTTTTTGCCAAAACTCTAAAGCAAACTCCACGTGAGTTAACTCCAAATCGGCCTCCTTGTTCTTTGTAGCTAAAGCCGTCTGCACTGAAAAACCATGGCTTATACAAAAGTTGATAGTTATTTATCAATACTACCCCCAGAAAAACAAAAACAAAAAAACATTTAGATCATCGTACCGTTTTGCAAACCTCTGCAGCTATCTCATTATTGCATTATACCCGCTTTGTTCGCTCTTCTTCGACTCTAAGTACTGTACAAGCCAATCTTGATAGTTGAGCTTGATATATTCAAGCATGTACTGCGTGCAAAGTGGCTTCATGACAATATAAAAACCCGATTAGTCTACAAGAGTGTGAATATTGTGATAAACGCTTAACCAACCTCTTCATCTCGTCTCATATCCTTCATAAACTTTACCAGTGCATGAGATAAGGGGATGATTTCTTTCCTACCCTGTCCCTTAAGCGTCTTGTTAGTCTGAGCGCCTCGGTAGCCGAAAACCTTGGCCAATTTGGCAGCCCAATCGCGCAGATAGCATCGAGGGTATCCTAACTGCCGCAGCGCAGCAGCTTCCCCAACAGCATCAATGAGCTGAAGCGCTTCCCGCTTCTCTGCTATGGTGTACGAGCGTTGCTTGCGCGGTGTTGTGACCATAATGGTGTCAAACCGGAAATGCAGCGAGCCAACACCGTAGAAGTCAAAGTTCAGCCTGAGTCCATTCGTTTTTGGCGCCAACTAACGTGATACTTATTGGTAGAAACAAAGGGAAATGACAGATTTGATTGGGTAACTCAAGTATCAAGTACCGCTACCTCATTCACGAAGCATCACGTGGCGGACGAATAGGAGCCCAGCGAGCCAGGACACGCCGTACTCGCGCAGCGCTTCGCGGTAAGCATCAGCGTCAGAAGCGAAATAGCCATCGGCAGTGACCTCCAGCAGGAAGCTGTGACCAAGGCGCAGTGGATACGGGTGGTACCCAGCAACGACGTACACACCAGCAGGTTAGTCCATGGACAAGAGGTGCGCTGTGGTGTTGGGGCCGGTTACGCTGTCCACGTGCAGGTTACGGCGCAGCGTATCCCCATCCAATTGCGGATCGCCACGTCGAGCTGCCCGCCGATTGGACCATTTCACGAAGCGCAACAGGATTGGCAAGACTGTCTCCGTCGACCCGTGGTGTGGTCGATTCACGCCAGTCACGAACGAGTCGATCAAGGTCGGAGAGGACCAGCCGAGCAGGCCCAGCGCGCGAGCAGCAGCGGCGAGAGCAGCAACGCCACACAGCCCACATTTATCGGCGTCGATGGACAGCGGGAGGCCACGATCGCGACAGAAACGGATGAAGCTGACGGACAGCCCGGAATCCTTCCAGTCGTCTACGAGCTGGATCGCTTCGCTGAAATCGGAGCGCTCGGCGAGTAACCACTCACGAGGCTCCCAGGTACGACTAGCCGAACCGGTGTAACCCGCCCAAATAACTCGATATTCGTAGGAACCTTCGACACCGCGGCGATTGACGATGGACCACACGGCGTAGCGGCGTTCGGCGGCGGCGGAAGCAGCAGCAGCGGCAGCGGCAGCTTGGCGACGAGCGAGCTCAAGTGGATGCTGGATCTGGCGAGCCGTCAAGTCGACATTCGCGCGCGCAACGACCGGCAAAGCTCAAACCATGGCAACCCGATGAGCGGATTCTACGCGCAAGGCTGGAGCGAGAAGGACGGCGAGCGCACAAAGGCGGCGGAGCGGCGCAAGTTGGCAAGTGGCGAGCACGAGAACCAAGGTCAAGGCGAACGCGTGCACCAAGGACAAGACCTGCGCACAAGACAAGAAGACGAGGCCAAAATAAGACAAGAATCGAAGACGTCCTAGATTACATATGCAGGCCCATCCAAGTATGAAGGGGTGAGTGTAACAGATTATAGCAGTAGATCAGAATTAGAGCTAGAACAGATTAGAACGGATATTAATATTAGGTGCTCCAGCCACGTGAATGGCTGCAGGAGCTTAGGCTTGGGGAGAAGCCAGCCCTTTTGGATTCTCCCCACCAGCCCCTAGCGCGTCTTCCTCCTCCTACAGGTTGTCTTGAAGTAGTGGGTACTTCCGGCTGGGGTTGACCTTAGCGGCCGGTAAACCTACCCGATGCGCGCCATTCTCGACGAAATGAAGTCAGATGGCCGGATCGTATTCCTCACTACATGGGAACCAACCTGACCACTCTCACGAATATCTGTGGTCGAGCGAGATCAAGAAGTACAGGTAGTGCAAGCGATGAAGCCTACATTGACCCAGAAGTCAAAGAAGAGTAAGAGCTAGAACGACAGAAAGTAGCACAGGAGGATCAAGATTACTTTGATTAACAATATAGTTTTTTCTCTACATTCGAAGTAATGCCAACCATGCCTGCAAGTAGACACATCACAAGGCTAAATCATGGTGAGCAGCCATCAGCTAGAGCGGTACCGGGCCAGACAAGTTTAATCCTTAAACTCGCCTGCGCAAGCCATGCGCAATTACTCAGCGGAGCAACATCTCCCAGCGCGCCGCGCTCTTGGTCTGGCCGCTGCTGGCCTGTACGAGGTTGCCGCCGAGCTAGCGCTGCCTGTCGTAGCATGCCGCGCCATTGATGCTTGTTGTCCCTGATGCCGACTTGCAACTGAGCTCAATGAGGCCGAGGGGCCTGCCGCTGAATGGATCGTCTTTGTCCTCCCGCTGGTTCGGTCACCTCTTTATGCATTATCTGTGTGGCATACAAACATGGTGTGTGCTGCACTTGTATGACTGTGTGTTTTTACTATTTTGGCGTGTGGAAGCCCCATCTCCTGGTAATCTTGGAAACACTACACACGGCAGCACGGAGGCAGAATGCATAGCCCTGTACCACTATTTGCAGGAACTCATGGTGTTAAACCTACTGTTGTTGGGCTGAACCATAACGGCATGCATGTTATCACAATATATGGAGACAAGCAAGTTGTATCTACCTCTCATACAATCCAGAATTGCATAATAGAAGCAAGCACATTCATATTTGTGACACGAGGCGGTTCTCAGTTTTTCGGCGACGACATGCCATTGTAGAAATGACTTGGAGTTTGTATCGGATGGTGATTGGTGGATGAGTTGGATACGGCGCGGCTGTACCCGTGTGACATGGATGGTGATTGTGGGAGAGAAGTGATTTCTCGGGATGAATCCAGCGCCTGACCACAGATGGGCCCAACTGGCTGGAAGTGTGAATCCTGGGAGTGCACGCCCAGGATTTCAGAGAACACTCAGTCCAGCCTACGATGAGTGCCTAAAGTCTGGCGGAAAGTGTCTCTGGCGAATGTATCCCAGAGTGAACCTCATCTTGCTGTGGCTCAGAGTGCCCCAGAGGATCAAATTACCCTGAGAATCAACCCACTACCACCATGATCATGCGCAGGAGGCCGCTAAACCCGCTAAAAGTGTGGCTTTGTGGAGATACACGCGAGCCTGCAATGCAGCAGACTTGTTACCCAGAGTGCCGTACGATGACCCAGAGTTCACCTCCCTGAGTGCAGGTGACCCAGAGTTCCAAAGATGATTCTCTGGGTTTGGACCATAAATCCAGACTCTCTATACTGAGCTTAAGTGTTTCCCAAGCCAACACCCAAGAATCCCTACAGTTCCCCAAGATTCCTCAGAATTCCCAGGATTTCAGAAGATGACCCTGAGTGTCACCTGATTCTCAGGGATTCGAGTCAGTTCGAAGTCAGTCTGCAATCAAAGTGATGCGTGACCTTGAAGAACCGTTGTGGATGCGCAGACTGAATACTTTCGAGGAGTCGAGAGGGAGTCCTGCACCATACTAAACCAAGTCCAAGGACCCACATTTGGCACTTTCGACGCCGTGCGACAATGAATTCGCAAGCCGATCGCAAGTTTGGACCGCTGAACCCAAGGTATACTCAAGACAAGACATTTGACCCCAAGCATAGTGAACAGAAGATATTTGCCCGAAGAAGTAAGAGAGAGAGAGAGAGAGAGAGAGAGAGAGAGAGAGAGAGAGAGAGAGAGAGAGAGAGAGAGAGAAGTAGCTGATAAAAGCCAAACAGAGTTCAATTTTCCCTGTACTGCGCAAGTGACTTCGGCCAAGCCTGCCGACGGAAATCCGGAGGACCCGAGACTACGACCGCGGGACGCTAAGGGCACATCAACGGCGAAGGACAGCCGTCTGTGTGGACTCCATCAACTCAAGTCCAGTTAGGTGGGGACCAGCGACGGCCTTGAGCTTCCTGGAGTGATCCATCTATTCCATATCCTCGTTGGGTCACTTGCTGTGCTCGTGGTAGCCCATTTCATATTATTCCAGAGGGTATTCTGGGGTGCTAGGTACTTCTCTGGGCCACCTAAGAAACAACATTGAGGTTTTTAGTTTAGCGAGGTTTTTTCAGGCTCACATTCATTTGTCAAAAATACGTTAGGGTTAGGTTACTTAGCGCGCGCTAAAACGTCGGGGGGCACCACACAAACCATGTTCCTGCCAAGCCCCGAGCACTCAACATCACAATGGGATGTCACCCCAAGCTCCTCTCAGAAGAAACTCGCCAACCTTCTCCACCTCTCGAACCTAGCCGTGGGTGGCCGGCTCCCCTTAGGCGCCAAGGCTGCCACCAGCCGTTACTTTTTGTGTCACCGGGACACGGTCGCGCGCATATGGGACTTGCGCCACACGCCAGACGTGCTGCTGCAGCCAAATCGCCGCCGATCAAGCGGCATCCACCACCCCGGCATCGCCACCAAGGTGGCAGCAGTGCCGTTGCCTCTTCGGCAGAACCAGCGGTCCCTTGCTGCCGCCGTGAAGGTCTCCCGCACCACCCTTCGGTGCTACCTTAAAATGGGGTTATTGCGCCGGAGTTTTTCAACTGTCAAGCCTCGTCTCACGCCTGAGCACAAGAAACGACGTCTGGCATTCGCACTACGCCACGTTCGGCAACCCCCAGGTATGAGCATTTTTTTTATTTTGTACAAGCGGTTGGATATCTAATAACCTTGTTGCTGTATTATTATTTTATTTTGTACAGGTCTTAGACGGCCAATTTTCGTCGATATGTACGATGTCGTACATATCGACGAAAAGTGGTTCAATATGTACAAAGGATCAACCCACTACTACATGGCACCTTGCGAAGATCTACCCCACAACACATCGGTCAACAAACGGTATATAGGTAAAGTAATGTTCTTGGCGGCAGTCGCTAGGCCCCGCTATGATTTTTCCGCCGTAAGTTTTTCGATGGAAAAATAGGCATTTGACCTGTGGTTGAGCGCGTACAAGCAAAACGGACTTCGGTTAACCGTTTAGCTGGTACCTGGGAGACTAAAAATGTTTCAATGACCTCGAACGAGTACGAAAATATTTTGGTGACAAAATTATTTCCAGCAATTCACGCGAAGTGGCCAGGTTTGTCATTATTTTTGTATTTGAGTGTTTATTGTTAAAGCTAACGACATGTACATTAATTCTATTTCATGCAGGAGGCAGAAGTCGGCGAATTCGTGTGCAGCACGACAATGCGAGTCCTCACGCAGCGGCTTCGAGGGCAGCAGTTCAACTAGCCGGGCAAGAACGTCCATGGGATATCCGCATGGAGTATCAGCCGCCCAAGTCGCCGGACCTCAATGTTTTAGACCTCTCAGTCTTCTCCGCGATCCAGTCGGTGCAATATCAACAGCCTACCTACAAGGTGGACGCCCTCATTGGGGTAGTACTAGCTGCGTTCGGGCAGTTGCCGAGTCGAACGCTGGACAAAAGCTTCGTAACGCTCCAAAAGGTGATGGAGTGTATCATCAAGGCTGCGGGTGACAACAATTTCCAGCTACCTCGCGTGAGCAAGCTGTACATCAAGAGAGGAATCATACCAAGCTCAATTGCATGTGATTCCACTGTCTACGAAGCCGGCAAAGTAACATTAAAACAGTTGCAATAAAATCTAAAATAATTCGCCCCCATCAACTGTTTAATTCTTGGTTTAATTCGGAGCCCACCTTGATTGGTTGAAATTGGAGCGCGTTAAATGTTTTTCGTGACATATCTACTTATCAGGGTAAAAACCTCACTTCTTTAGCCGCTTGTACGATGCTATCCCTACCTCGCCAGCGTTCAGATAAGCATTGAATGCAATCGCCCAGTCGTGTAGATTGACCACGTATGCGCTTTGGCTATTATCGCCAAATATTGACGAAGATGCGCAAAAAAAACTTATTCACTGCGTATGAGCGTGTTCAAAGTTAGTGTTATTTCGCTCAAATCGCTTGTTATTGAGCTTTAAAAAATACAGTGGGGTGCAGCGTGAGCCCGGCTTTATTTAAGGCCCTGCTTGCGTATAAGATGCAAGAACAGACTGAGATACGACGTCGGGAACGAGTTGTTGTTTCTTCGGTGGCCCAGAGAAGTAGTCGCCTCCAGGATTTTGTATTGACTGCTTGTGTGAAGGGAAGGTAACTAATAGTGATTGTATTTTCCTCCTTTATTGGAGGTGGTGCGCGTTTGTGTGAGTCTCAGGGGAGCTAGGCCCCTGAATTTCAGACTCGAGTGAGCCTAGTGTGTGTCTGACCCACCGTCCAAGGGTCCAAAAGAATAAGTGACGGCTAGTTGTAGTGTTTGTATACTCTGTATTTGCTGGTTTTATCGAGCTAGGAGGGCATTTGGGTAAGGTGTCTTCTGAGTTCCAGGTCCCGGAGTTGACTGAAATCCTGGACCCTAAATTCGTGATATTCTGGGTTTCGGGGGATCTGATTCTCTGGGTTTGCCTTTGGTGTGGAGGTGTGCTCTGAAGTAGACGTGCACTCCCGCACTTCTTCGAGGCTACATTTACAACCGGTGGAGTACCGTTCCGTCGAAGACAAACGAGCCGGCAGGGATTACACAAGGTACCTGTAATGGGCCTACTTTGGCTCACTACTTTAGCTTACACGTGTGCGCGTGTATGTGAGGAAGCGTAGCTTAGTTTAAATTAGAGTTAATTATACTCGGGCCTCCGAGTATAGATTAATCTAAATAAACGATCCAAATAATGTTTTTGGGTTAAAATGAGAACTGCTATTTTTGTTTTATGTTTCTGACTTCCTCTAAATGTAATATTCTAAGATAGGAATCTGCCAACGGCTGGTTGGCAGAATTCCAATGCTATGCATGTCGCTCATTGGCTAAGAGATGCTGCTCTCAGCCTATAGGAATCCTAAGTCTCTATGGACCACCCGTCGTGGTGGTCGTAAATGTATGTAGCCTTTGGTGTGTCTACACCAAGGTCGAGAAAGTCTTCTAACAGACGTCGTATCTGTTAGAGTTACAAGTGACTGTAGCCACTTGTGCGTGTAACCCTGTTACAGTACCCACGCCAACCAAGGAGTGTGATTTTCAGGGTTTAAAGCTTCGCGGCTGCGAATCTATGGGTCTATCTTCTTGCTGTTGACTCTCAAGTCGATTCGCTGGGTCTACACCCTGGGGAACAGTCTTGGGCTTCGCTATACGAACCCCTGGGCGACAAAGATTTCATCGGCCTCGCCTCATTTGCTACTGTTTTGTGCAAGAAAAAGTGGAATCGAAATAAGATAATGACAGACCAAAGAAAAGGTAGCAGATATCTTCACGAAGTCACTGACGTAGCCCATGTTTTGTAAGTTGCGATAACGTATTTGTCAACTAACTAACATAGTGTGAATAAAAATAGAGCGGTTTAGTGCAGTGCACGAAAGTCCCCACAAATGCACTAAAGTACTTTAGTGCACTTTTGGGGCACCTGCACACACTGATGCTGGACATTAGTACGTGCACTAAAGTACGTTAGTGCATTTGTGGGGGCTTTCGTGCACTGCACTAAACAGGTCTAAATAAAAACAAAATGATCGAAAATTCTCTCAATTTAACCCTCAAACGTTTTCTAGACTTTCTTCATAGCACACTTTCAATGGTTCCGGTAAAAATACAAAACTAATATTTAAGCGTTAAGTTACAAATTAAATGATAAACCATAAAAAACGTACAAAAAGCGCTAAAATGTCTGCAAGAGTTTGGCAAACTACTTTAATTATTTTGATAACATGATCATTTACTGGGGAAAAAACTAATTGACAACCAAGAAATGCAAAATTCGTGATTTTCATCAAAGTGTTATCTACGTATCTACCTTTAAACTTATTTTTAATGATTCAGTTGTTCTTGATAACGTAGACGCCGTCAATGTGCTAGAACTAGACACTCGGCTTCTCCACAACGTTAGCAAAGTATTTGTAGTGGTGGTGCTCAATGAAGAGTCACCAAGTACCAATCCGAGCACGGACAATGTAGTTCCAGGCGCTGGGTTGCTGTCTGGACCGCTGACCGATGGTGAGCAGGGTTGACCGGCGGGAGCCGACGAACCGCGATGCTCGACCGCGCGGCCTACCGCGAAAGCGCTTGCTCAAATAAAATAGCCACGTGTCCATTTGCTGGAGGCCGATGTGCAGTGCATGCGTCGATTAGGCACCGTCCCGCACATGACCATGGCCGACGGCCGGCTCGCTCTCCTTGAGCTTGAGCACGATGTGCCTGATGGAGGCCCGCCTGAGGAAGTCGCGTTGGTGAAGGGCATTGTTCACCGAGATCATCCCACAAAACGACGCACACTCACGCAGGGAATCTTGGTGTTGGCACACGATGAAGACGCGCGGCGTTTGAGGCATCTACAATAGTGATTTGCGTCGATAGTTTAGTATCAATTAAAATAGTGCAAAACCAAAGTAATATCACTATCATAACAGCACACCAGTACAGGTCGCCATCCATCAACTGCACCGATTCGATAAACGGACAAAGTCTGCCACCTAGCTAGGCAAAGTTGGCCGGACGGAGTGCAATGAGAAGTAACCTAGCACTAGTATACTGCTAGAGTAAACGGCACAAGTCTAGGTTAGAAGCTACAAATTTAGATATTGAGCTACAAAGGCAACAATCTTTTGATTACAGATTACATGTATGCTGCCTTGCCAACTATGTATCAGTAGTAGTACTTCACGATGCCCGTCACCAGCGAGCGCAGCAAATCCGTCGGCGTGGCCTGCGGCGGGGTGAACGAGCTCCGCCACAGATACTCGTTCAAGTACATGGGAAGAAGGGTCTTTTTCATGCCACGCATTGCCTACAGAAAAACAGTCAGCGCTAAACAACAATACAGTTGATATGTAGTATAGAGTCACACCTTAACGTGGTGCTTCACCCGGATCTCCCAGCGCCCTCAATCCGGTTCGTGTGGGCGCCTGTGACCGGGTCCACGTAGGTCTCGCTGTGGTTAACCCACAGGTGCTTGTAGTTCTTGTCACGGAGCAGGCGGTTGTTGGCAAGGGTGTGCTTGCCAATGACGGAGACGTACGATGCGAATTGATCACTTATAATTGTCGTTCTACAATAAAACAAATTATTGAAAATTAGCAAATAGATAATAAAAGTAAATAATTACACCAGAAAAAAGTGACGTACCCGGCCTTGATGTGCTTCTTGATCAGCGCGGACAACGTGGGCTTCGTGCGATCCTCGTACGTCACGATGCCGAACCAGCGGTTCGTTGTGCGGTCGACGCCGCCGAACAGCTAGTAGTCGGGGAAGCGGCGGCCCCTGTTATACTTCGACTTTTTCTTGAGCGAGGTTTCGTCGATCTCCACGACGTGACCCTCGCCCCCAACCTCCATCGGGATGGAGAGCGTTTCCTTCGAGCAGATGTCTCTGCAATAAGTGTACCATTGCATCGCTGCCTGCTCGTTCACCCCCACCATGTGCGCGGCGGAGGTGACGGCCGTACGCGCACACCAGTGGAGGAGCAGGCGGACGAGCTTACGCAGCGGGAGCTTGTTCTTCGCAAAGAAGGAGCCCGTGCGGACGCTCCGTTCCGTGCGGCACGCCGCGCGCGAGCAGCGCCAACGCTCGTGCGTGACGTCCAACCGCATCGCGTGTGTGCACTTGGGGCACAGGAGTGACGAGGGCACCAGATGCACGGACATGCACCACGCCAACGTGTCTGGCGCGTTGGACGTGATGACCATCACACCGTCGAACGTGGTGCGCTGCAAGCCGCGCGCCGCGTGGACGTCCACCGGACGTGGCAGCTGCGGGCAAGGGGCCGCCAATGGCTTGGCTTTCGAGGATGGGGCTCTGCTGGAGGGCATGGCTGGTGGGCTGGTGGGTTGGGGTCTGGGGTGGCTTGGGCGGCTTGAGCTGGATGCGGAGAGTCTGCAAATGAAAGCTCCGCGGTCGCGGCTTTTTGATTTTCTCGCCCCTTTGTGGGGCTATACATTTTGCGCGGTGTTGTTTGCATAGATTGGCAATGGGTACAACTTGAACTTTAGACCTCTAATGTGGGGCTTTGACTGCATCCTGACAATGAGAACCACATGGTTGTAAGCCAGTAGGAATGCTGTCATCTATAAAGAAAGCTAGATAATCTAGAAAGCGAATGCTCAAGCTGTGTGTATCTGCAGTGTGCGTAGCACGTCAGCCCACACCGCCGCGTGAGTACCCTTAATCTCGTCCCGGCTTGGGACTGAGAGAGGCTGTGAAGGGGAAAATCCCAAGGTCGGGACATCCCACCAAAGAGAGTACACATTCTGTTCAATATTTGGTGTGCTGCACACAAATATCTCTTTTTTCCTGCGCACAGCTTTGGTAGGACTAACACGTACTCAGCAGCGGAGCCAACACTTAACCACCGGTCCAACCATCTCGCTTTGAATCGTTGCTGTCAAAAACAATTGCTAAAGTGACTTGGCTGGGAAACTGCAGACAATTAATAGTACCCCCTTTCTCTGGATGCTTACAGCAAGCAAACCCACGGTCATTCAGAAATCGTTGGGGGCCTTCGTCCCGTTTCTGGATAGAGCCTTCTTTTGTAAACTTAATACACTTTACTATAAAATTCAATGAATTAAACTATATTATCAACAATCCACAACCTCCACAATTCATTCCACTGCAAAATTCACCATTGAATCGCCGCCGGCCTCCGCGATTCGATGTCATCGCACCTAGCGCCGGGCACTCCAACTTCCGCCCTCTATGCGGACTCCGCGGCCGAGCAGGTCGTCGACATGACGCTGGCCATCGACGCGTCCAAGGACGACGAGGAGGCGCTGGCGCTACTCACCACCGCCGAGGCCCCGCTCAGACACGCCCCCGAGCTCCTCGCCGCCCCCGACGCAGCGTCAGCGGCCGCCACTCCCCTCGACAGCAGCGCCAGCTCCCAGCCAGCAACAGCAACAACAGGATCAGTCCCAACAGCTGCAGGAGCCGCCGCCGCCACCGCCGGCCCGAAGCCCAAAGCCGCAGGCTCCAGCAACGTGTCGGCCGTGTACCGCTGGTACGAGGTGGAGGAGAGCTTCAGCGCCAAGAAGCGGGAGGAGTCGTCCATCGCCAAGTGCAAGCTGTGCCGGCAGCAGGGCAAACTCGAGCGCAAGACGTGCGTGCGCTTCAGCAAGAGCGTGACGTCCAATCTGTGGCGCCACCTGAAGGAGAACCACCCGGACGTGTACGCGAAGCACGCGGGCGAGAAGAAGAGCGTGCAGATGCACCGCGTGATGGGCATCAAGAAGAGAGGCAGGAAGAAGAAGGTGGTAGCGCAGGCTCTGCCCACTGGTGCTGATGTTGCGGTGTCAGCTGATGCTACGGCTGTCAACGGTGAGCAAGATGTGGCCAAGGTGCAGACACAATTTGAAGACGGCGGTGCGCAGTCAACGACTACAATTCGCACGCCTGTGGCGAAGAAGGCGAAGCGAGGAGAGCACCAGACGCACTTGTTCGCGGACTATTCGCTGGCTACAGTGGGGAGCTCATTGCATCAGCAGCATCAAGCAGCGAGTCGACCGGCGGCGGCAGCTGTAGCTGGAGTTGGGGCTGCTGGGGTCTCGAGCGTCGCTGGATCTGGCAACTTTAACCCCGAGAAGGTGCGCGAGGCGTTGGGGTACCTCTGTCTGTACGAAATGCTGCCATTCGAGTTGTGCTCGAGCCATGCGTTTCGAAATCTTATGGTGGAGTGCTCTGGAGGCGAGGGTGGATACATGGACGACTCCAACAGCTTTGCCATGTTTGCGAAGGAGATCGCGTTTGGCTACGCGAAGAAGCTGGCTGCGGAGGTCAAGGTGCGCACTGTCATGCAGATGAAGATGACGGACTTCTCGCACCTCATGATATCTGAATGGCGATCATCGAATTCAACTGGTGAACAATCTAGATCTGCGCTAGAATCTGCGTCGCCCGCAGGATATTCTCCTCGCGGCGACAATGACATGGTGTTTCTTGCGCTGTTTGCGGTTGGGCTGGACCAAGAGTTCAATCCTTTCCGGCGGTGTCTGCACGTCTCGTCGATAGGCAGCTACCGCATAGGCCAAGGCAAATCGGTTGCGGCGGAGCTGGCAGGAGACAAAGAGCTGAAGAAGGCGATGTGTCGTGTCCAACCTTGTCGATACATGCCCCAACTTCTCGCTGTGGAACCCCCGTGTAGCGGATACGACCCCTCTTGGACGGACCATAAGCTGCATCTCTTGGAGAGTGTCCCAACGGTGCTACAACAAATCATGATTGCAACGATTAATGGAGTTGACGTATGTGGCAGCTACTGCCTAGGTAGCAACGTAGTCGCCGACGCAGACATTGCTGGTTCTACGGGTTTCCAATGTCGGCGACTAGATCAAGGTGAATACGTCGAGAGCAGCTCTGCGGCAATGGCGGTGGGTTCGTCAAGTGACGCTTTTTGCGGCGTGTCGGCAGTGGAGACTACTTCCAGTATTTTGGAAGAACTGCCTACGAGTCTTACGGGGCATACGTACCGCGACCTCATGAACAAAGTCATGTACTTGGTAGCGCATTTCAAGCAAGCACCAAAGTCGCGAGTGGTGCTGCGGAGGTTAGCGGTGGAACAATCGACTATGAGCGCTGACTCGTTTGAACGTTTGTTCACCGACCGCTTGCGAGAAATGGCGATATCGGTGGGCGGGATTCATTCCGTACTCGCGTTTGTTGAAGACATGAGAGCGGCACTCAAGAAGTATTTCTTGTTGCACAAGGACAATGACTCGGACTTCTCTAAGCTCATCCAGTTGTCATCGTTAACTCGGTACGAGTGGGCCCGAGTTCGCTACCTCACGGTGATACTGAAGCCATTCGCCGAGGCCACTGCGAAGTTGGATGGCGAGAAGTATGTTGTGTCGTCGCTGATCGTTCCCTCAGTTTTTACGCTGATTGAAAAGCTACGTGACTCTAATACAGTCGGTATTGGCCCCTCCAACGCCGCATCTGGAAGCAACCTTGCCAAAAAGAGCAACACGGAGGCATTGGAAGAAGTACCAGAAGACATCGAGGCGCTGAGAGATTTAGCGTTTGCCAACTTGTCTGCGTGCTTCGGGCATTTGTTCTCGGTTCCAGATGATAGCTGGAGCGTGGAGAAGCGTCAAACCTTCAACCTGTTGTGGTCTGCTACAATTTTGGACCCTCGGACGCGGTCGTTCATTATCAAGGGTTCGCTACCCCAACACGAGTTCTGGGATATCGTCAAATCGGAGGCTGCAAACATTGCTGGCACCAAGATGAAAGACAAGGAGAGCGGAAATGATATTGGTGACAGCTCGATCTCTTTGGACGAAGACAACAGCCACTTGGATGGGAGCGGTGTGGGGAAAAGCACCGACCTGTGGGATGATCTCCAAGCGAACCTAGCATCGTGCGCACAAGAAGAAATGCTGCTGAGCTCTAAATCCTCGTTGGAGATCACCAAGTCGAGCAACCTGCTGGAGGTGGAGGTATCGTTTTTCCAAGAAGAAGGTCGTATCGTGTTGCGTGCCAACCCGTTGGAGTGGTGGCAAAATATGCGCATGAAGTACCCTTTCCTGGCGCGGCTGGCCCGCTACGTGCTATCCATCCCTTGCACCGTGAAGGTGGACGACAACCCGGTCCTGTGTGACGGAGGTCTTGTGAAGCGTGGGCCGTCCCAAATGAGTATGTCAGACCTGTGCGACCTACTGGCAGCCTCCATGAACCTTCGTACGGAGAAGAATTCTCACTTCGAGGCGGCAAGCAAGCAAATGTGGTCGACGGTTTAAATGGACGGCAGCGTAGTCCTTTACTACTTCTATTATCTTATTGTTTCCTCCGTCGCGCTGCCATCTTTGCGCGCAAGCGTTCTTTTTGGGCCAACAGCGCTTGCTTCTTGGCGTCTAATGGGTCTGCTGTCTTACTATTATCCGTTGCGGGCGCTTGCGATGGTAACACTGGTGCCTCTCGTTGCGGCTTTATCGGCACCGCATCAGGACTCAACACGTGATTTCCAGTGTGCTGCTGATCTGCTGTCGGTGCTGGCGGTGGTCTTGGCGGCAAAGGTTGCGACAATGACTTTGTGGGCGGTGCACCAGTTTGCAATGGCATCCTTGGTTTTTGGTGCTCCGTCGGCCGAAGGGAAGTTTGGTCGCGCGAAGGTTTTGTTACCCCTGTTGCTTTTCTGAAAGCTTGCTTCGTTTTGGAGCGAGGTCCCTCCTGCCATACCCCACCGAAGTTCGGTAGCCAATCTGGGCCGTACTCCGACTTCGATTGGAGCTCCGAGAAGATATCTCGCCGCTTGGTGGTTGTTGCTTCAGCTCTGTCGTCTGCCGTCTTGGTCAGTGAAGACGATGTTGGTGCAGCTTGCTCGCGGAGGTTGCACTTCTTGTACTCCTCCTCTGTCTGCACCATCCAGGGTGGCACCGCCGCCGTGTGTACATTCCCCACACCAGCTCCCCACGACACCGACGCAATTGAGCTCAGTCCTTCGCCTCGCGCAAGCTCAGTCACGCGATGCACAAACGCGGGGCCGTCCTTCCCGGCGTGCTGCGTTTCCGGGTGGTCAGCCTGCTCCTCCTTTACGAGTTGATCTATCGCCCACGGTATCCACTCGCTCTTCCGCAGCTTTACAATGCCGCCTCCCCACACACGCTTGCCTTCGTGCCGACCAAGAGGGTTCTGCAGCACTCCTTCAGCCGACGAGACGGTTTTGGAGCGACTCGGTGCCGTGGCCAGCGCCAACTGTGGTCCCAACAGAGCCTCCTGCTGATGTTTTCGGGTCGCCGGCCCCACCGCAGCATTAGTATCCTCCACAGTCCACCGTCTCTCCATCTGCACTTCTTGCAGCCTGGAGGCAGCGGACGACAAAAACGCCTCGACCCGTTCACTCGCTGCCTGGTCCACCGGCTCCAGCTCCTGCTTCTGCTCTGCAGCCTGTTGTTCCTCTGCAGCTCGTCCATTGTTCAGGGCCGCCTCAAGCTGCTCCACGCAGAGCAACAGCCGTGAGACTCCACCGGTTCACTCCACCGGTTCACTCCACCTTGAGGAGAGCAGCAGCGTACCTCTCGCCGCTTGGCCGCCTGCAGCCAGAGCTGGGGCCTCGTCTGGCGGTCCGCATCGCAGCGGTGGTGGCGGCAGAACGCCTCCACCTGCGCCCTGTGCCCGTCTCCACCGAAGTGCGCCACTGCGTCGGCCGTGGCCAGCGCTACGTCGCAGAAGACGCAGCGCCACCAGTTCACATCGGACGCGAGTGCTGTGGTGGTCGCGGCATCGCAGAGCTCCTGCAGTTTGCCCGCGTGCCGCAGAAGGAACTGCTGCGCCGCGCGCTGGTGGCCGCGAGAGAAGACGTGCTTCCGCCACTTGACGGCGCTCGAGCGGCGGCACGCGACGCAGAACGGCGCCTCGGCCACAGCGTCGTCGCCGGCCATGGACCGCCGCCACTGCAACGAGGTGAGCCTCAGCTGAGCTGCTCGGATTGTGTGTTGATTGTGTGGTGCGTTCGACTAATCTTCGGGCATACGTTGCACAAGACAGATGCTCGGAAAGACTGCCGCAGTTGCGGTTGTCCGCTCGGATGCCCGCTGCAGCACAGCTGCTGAGCCCGCGCGACTCGCTCGTCTTGCCGTGTTTGCAGAGAGTGCTCCGTTCTTGGTGTGGAGGCGCGCCAGTTGCCTTGTCGCCACGAACTCAGTCGCCAGAGGCGGCGGTCACTGCGGTGAGCAACCAACGTGCGCCTGCAGAGCACCGCCCCGAAATGTACAATGCGTCGAATGCATCAAGCAAGGGGCTCACCTCAAACGGTGTAGGACCGTCGATCTCGGCGAGCTGGCGGCGGTGCGTTGTAAGGGCGGTTCGTTGGCTGTGTGCGTCTTGTAAGTGCTCGCTGGTGGTCAGCATGGCCGTTGCGGTGCGTTAGCGGCTCGCTCCATCGGCACCAGCGCCGCTTGACCCGTTACAAGTGATGATCTCTGAAAATATCCAGTGGTTTCGTTCGATCAGCGAGGGCTTCAACGCGCTTGAACGCCGGCTCGCGGCACCAAAATGCCAGCGAAATGAGCGTTGCGGCAGCAGGTTAGGAAGAGCTGTCGGGCACACACCTAGAAATCCGCGATTGCGCCCCGCAGGTCGCCGTGTTGCTTGCTCCGGCATCATCCTCCACGTCATGCTGCGGCGGAACTTGGCTGCTGCCTGGTATGCTACGTTAGCTGTGTCGATCCACTGTGGCAAGGGATTGTGGGCTAAAACCTCTCGGCTGTTTCATCAATCAGCCGGGTGTCCCAGAAAGAGTATCGTTCTGAAACAGCACTTATCGACGTGAGTATGTGGACGTCCCCACTTATTACGGAACGTCGCCTATTTTCTGCCCCGTCTCGACCGTGCACATCCTTCATCTTGATTAAAGTATACGGATCTGGCGCTCAGTATGTCAGACTAGGCTTCACTATGCTCCTGGCGAAAGTGCCAGAGAGCGGAACGCACAGAGATGACACAAGTCGCACACAGCTGCACCATCGCCAAAGCCAGATCAGCCCTCGGTCTCTGAGACCGGAGAGAGCGAGGGAGAACAGCTCGAGCTCCACGGACGGACGGCGCCCTGCCTCGTCCTGCCGTCACTCGCACCGTCGAGTACTCGCGCGCTTGCTCGCCGTGTAGGCCTCTCCGCCCATTGTGGGGTCCTCCTCTTCCTCGGCGATGGACGCCGCGTACGAGCGGCCGGCGTCCAGCTCGTCGTACTTCGCCCGCCCGCCCAAGCCGTGCCGCCTGCTGCTCCGCGTGCACGCGGCCGAGGACCTGCGCCATGTGTCCAGCCACGGCACCTACTGCAAGCTCTACGTGGGCGGCACCGAGATGGTGCGCGGCAGCGGCGCCTTCGCGCGCCACACGCTCCGACTCACGTCGTCCGGCTCAAGCCACAGTCTCGGCGGCCTACTGCACTCGCCGTTCGGGGGCAACACGGCCGTACCCCCGACCACGCCGCTGCCTCCCACGTCCTCGTCCGAAGGGGACCTGGGCGCCAGCGGCGGGGGCAGCCGCATACGCGTGCTCAAGACGCAGGTGCAGAAGGGCAAGAACTCCAACCCCGTCTGGAACGAGAAGTTCGACATCCCCGTGCTGGACCCGAGCGAGGACGTGCTGAGCATCCGCGTCAAGTCGGCGCGGCTCATGTCGTCCCCCGCCATCGGCGCGTGCTGGATCTCGCTCAAGCACCTGGCGCTGCAGGGACCGGCGACCGTCGACAAGTGGGTCGATCTCAAGCTCGGCAAGAAGGACGCGGGCCGCATCCGACTACAGATGAGACTCGTTGACCCCTCCAAGCCCAGGATACAGAGCCGACACCCCGAGCAGGGTGAGGGTGAAGACACCACCAACCGACCGCGTAACCACCAGATGAGCGACTCGTACCTGAGTCTCCCGGCTGAGGAATCCCCCGAGGAGATCGCAGCGCGGGCGTTCAAGAAGGCCTCGCGTCGCGACCACAAGTACCACAGATCTGCTAGGCGCTTTGACGGACGACCGGTGAATTCAACTGTTCTGGGCAGCAGCGGCGGCAGTAACCGTTCGGGAAGTGACAAGGACGATGACCAGAAGCGGTCCCCCACCACGCCCAAGACGCCCCGGGACAATAGTGCTAGCGCGACGTCAAACGAGTCCATCGATGACTCGGAACCTGCCAGTGATGTGTCCGCCTCCCCCGTGACCTCGCCACTGCCGAAGCGAGCGTCGAACGAAGACGCCGCGGCCTTCAGCGACCTAGAGTCGCCGTCGGCAGTGGCCAGACCGCCCCCGGCGACTGCAGTGCCTCCCCCAGTGGCAGTTGCAAATGGAATGGATGCATCGTACGCAAATCGCGGCACCATGATGAGGTCAGAGCTCGGTAAGTGAAGTTGGTTGATTGTCTCTGGTAGCGCGCTATACTGTGAGGCTGACGTTTTGTGCTTATGTGACGATTTCAGAACGCTCAAAGATGAAGATGGCGGAGATCTCGAGAACGTCAAGAATATCGCGGTCATCAAGGTCCTCGATGTCGTCGTGGTCGTCGAACCCCCAGGCTCCGCAGGAAGGTGATGATGATGATCTGGATGAGTACGACAACCGACAGCGGGTAAGTAAGCGCTGGACCGGTAATGATTCGAAGTTGAGCGTCTTGTCGAGCCACTTGGATCCTCGTGAGAGTTCACGCATGGATTTCGACGATGATGAGAGAGACTCGCTGGACAAGAGGAAAAAGTCTGCGAACAACTCGGTCGCGCTTTCGAGCACGGCTTCCAGCACTCTTGACCAGCGCGAGAACTCGCGATTTAGCTTCAGCGACAGTGAAAGCGACGAGGAGGAGGAGGAGGCCAAATCGGACAAGGCTCGCGAGCAGCAACGGCAGCAGTGGCAGATGGAGCAGCGAAAGAGGCAGCTCGCCGGCATCAAGGAGGTTTCTCAATCCATGTCGGACAGTGAGAGCGACGACGATTTTGAGTCGGACGACGAGTTTGATGAGGAGCTCGAGCGGGAGTCGACCCGAATCCAGTTCACTCCGACTATCGCAAAACTTCTGTGCCGCGAGAGCATGAACGTCCTGATCGAGGAGGAGGACGATGATGAAGAAGAAGGAGTGGGCCAGCAGACCCTCAAGATGAGCGACGATTTCGTGCCTATTCTCGAAGCTACGTCACCGTCGTCAGTGGACTCGATGGACTGCGCGCTGCGCCGGTCAAGTTTTGATTGAGGCCGCCCTCAACCTTATTTACTAGCCCAACACCCCAACGAGAGCAAGGATGAAGTTGACGCCTCGCATCGAAGGAGTACTCAAATAGCCCAGTGAAGCTCGAAGCTATTCGTGCTGCAGTACAGCAGCATACCGAGACCCCAGCTAGTTGTCATAGCCCGGTGCGTCAATTTTGGTGTATGTGTGTCACCTGGCGGACGACGGTGAGCTCGCGAGAAGCTTGCGCTCCTCGCCCACTTATTATTTCATAGATAGTAGTATCTAACAGCCACCAGCGAGCAAGCGAGCAACTTGAGCTCGAACGCGAGCGAGGGCTGCAATTGCCAGTCGTAGTCGGTCCGAATAATATTATGATGACCACAACGCTGTAGCCATCTTCCGTCCTTAGTTCAGCAGGCGCGTCGTTTCAAGATTCAGAGCTCTCGTGCAGCTCACAAGCCAAGTAGGTGTCGATGTCAACGGAGAACCAAGCGGCAACTTGCATCCAGGCGCGATTCCGAGGCTTTCGATGGCGGCGGCAGCAACGTCGAGGCATTGTGAGAAACTTTTGATTGCCTCAGTGCTGGTAACGGGACCTGTTGTCACTCACCTCGTGCGTTGGAATCATCGGACAGAGAGCCGTCACCAAGATTCAGGCTCTGCAGCGTGGCCGCTTCTCGCGTCGAGAGTTTGCTGAACTGCGAAAGTTCTCTCGAGAGCAGGTACAGTAAGACCAAGCTCCAAATGCTTTTGTTCCTTGCGATGTCTAACAAGTCTGCTGAAATTGGTATTGGTAACACCGTGTAGGAAAGCTTCCAGCAAGCCACCAGGCGTCGGCAGATCCGGATCTGGCGCAACGAGCAGGAACTTTACTTCTTGCAGCATACCAGTGCAGCAGACCTAGAGAGGGTGCGAGTTTTCCAACAGCAGCACTCCGCAAGGGTGCTTCAACGAGCTTGGCGCGCTACGACCCAGTCGGCATCCCCCTTAAATGATGACAACACTGTGATCCTTGATCCAAGCGACCGTATCTACACGTTCAACCCTTTGGAGCTCGAAACTTCGGGCGCTAAAGCCCAGTTTAGTCGATGGAAACATGACGAGAAGGCCACTAATAGATCGCAACGCTCGCTCTCACTTTTCTTGAGCAAGGAGCAGTCTGCATCTGCTGCAGCCCACACGGCTCCATCGGCTGATGATGAAGCATTTGTGTCAAGACGCAAGGCAATCCAGGAACGGTATGTGCATTGTGTACTTCCTATGGTCTACTTCACGTTAAATTCATCGGTGATCTCACTTGTGCTATTTGCTGTGGCAGCATCAAGCGGAAGGCAGCACAGGAGAAAGCCAAACTCGAGTCTACCACCAAACAGAAGCGTAGTGGTGTGACGGAGGGCTCAAAGCTAGCCATTAACCGGCGGCGGGAATTGTACGAGCAGGTGGTAGCCATGAAGCTCGCCACTGCGCAGCGTGTGCATCGCCACGAGCGCGAAGCTCGTGCTTCTCGTCCAGAACGAGATCTCTTGTCAGCTCAACTCATAGCAAGCTGTGATAATCGTCTGAAGCACCTTCAAAGTGAAGCACCCGAACAAATGACAGCCCCGAAAGAGGACAACCAGCAAGCTGCAAGTCAAGTGGAGAAGTGGGATCCAGCGAGACGGATTCAGGCTTGGAATCACCACCGCCGAGCAGTGTGCTCGGTTCTAGACAAACAGCATTGGTGGCAGACCCAGCTTGCTGGTGACGAGCGCGATATTCGATGCATGGTGGTAGCAAAAAGTCCTTGGGAGGACGAGAACAGCATTTGGGTGTGGCCTCGCAGTGGACACGACAACCAAAAGGAGGACGGATCTACAAGTTCAACAGACAGTTCCTGTTTGGCTTCCTTGTGGCCCTCCGAAGAAATCCAGCGTTTCCTAGTAGGAGCCAAAAGCACAGAACAGCATCATCAACCGATTAAGCCTGTTACCGACGACGAGGCGTCTGAATGGTGGCGTGCTCATTGTACGCAGTCACACTTGGTTACCAGCGGGGCTCTGTTCATTGAGAACCTTTATAGAGCAGAGTTCCGCAGTAATTTCAGGAACGAGGGCGACGTCTTCCCAGTGTGCACGTCAGAGGTGGTCGCTAATCGCGATTTGTACGAGCTACAGCAGCGAGCGAAGCGTGCTGCACGCACGAAGAGTCTAGAGCAGGACATTGAGCAGCGAATTAAAGCTTTGACCGCGCAAGTTGAGCGCCGCGTCCACGAAATGGAGTCTCAGGTCGAGGCAAACACTCAGTTGGCACTAGAAATCGCCCAACGAAAGGTGGAACAGCGAGCTCGCATCACACGCGAGCAGCAAGCAACAATGACGATACAACGCTATGCACGGGGAATGCAAGGACGGAAGTGTGCGCGTGAGCTGAGGGCCGAGTTCTTTGTGATGGTTCGTGGTCGTGCAATTCGTCGCGGACGGTGCGAGGAGTGTGGGGATCAGCGTGCTGTACTCGAGTGCCAGCAGTGTGAGGAAAGCTTACACTTCTGTCCGATCTGTTGGGTCCACGTGCACTCCACGCGAAGGCGAAAAACTCACGTAGCGATACCAATGACGGCTGTTGTCGCTCCGGTACCGATGCTGGAGGCTGAATCTGCCAAGACTCCAAAATTACTGAAGCCAACGGAGAACGTGAAGATCGTCGGCGTTGAAGAAAACACCAGGCCGCGGCTGCGATCCCTTCCATCTCCACCCAAGCAAATTGCCACTCGATCGGCCCTACATGCACATGGTTCAAGTAAGGACCGCAATAGCAAACCCGCCAAGCAAGACGCCGTTCAAAGTGCAACACCAGCCGAAACACAAAAGAAAACAACACTGGAACTGACTGAAGCATGTGCGCTAGCACGTCGCGTAAGAGCGGAGACGACGGAGCGACCTACTGTAAAAAATGACGTCGAGCTCACTCCTGCTCAAAACCACAACGCCACACAAGAACCAAATGGCGTTACTGAATACCCCGGCAGTTTGCCCAATGAAGATGCCTCGCTGGGTGGCGAGATCGACTTCTCAACTGCTGCCGATGGCGACGGTGCCGTTGTCAGCGAGACTGATTCTAACGAAGCAGCACCCAAGTCTGCCCAGCATTCGGAGACCCAAGTAGTTACTTCAACATGTATAACGCCTGGCCCTGAAGACAAGGCAACCCACCATGAGCTGCCATCGGATGCATCACCATCGAATGAAATCAACAACATCGATGTGTCCACTATGGAGCCCGCAGAGGAGCCCACTGCAGTACCCACCAATACTTCTGCAGGCAAATCTGGGGGCAGCACGGCTGATGAAAACGCAAATGCAAGCGTTCCCATCAGCTCCACGATTCCTGAGGCCCAAGTAGCGGAATCCGCATCGCGAAGCGAGCAACCAGAACCGAGTGAAAAACACAAACTCCAAGAGGTTCCCCCGGCCACAGAGCAAATCAGAGATACAAGTCCTGTCGAAAGAGTTGAAGTGCCCACATCTAGCGATACTTCAGGGGAAACAACTAAGGAGTTAGCATCACAGGAAGCTGAAGGGTAGCTTCACACTCGTCCATACACTGTTAAGGTACTACTACCATGGCAGGTGAGATCAAATACTCGCAGCTCAGAAACAAAACAAAAGGGCTGGGCCGGTCAGCTGCTAAATATCTACGTTAGCCATCGATCACCCTTGCCGTATCCTCCTCCTCAGCAGCACTATTGCGTCTAACAGGTCGCCACCATTTCAGTGCGCCACTTATCTTTCCGCCGCACGCAGCCTGGTGCTGCGCAATTAAGCAGAAGCCTCCTTGAGAGCCTTGGCCTCCTTCTCGCCATCCTTCTCCGCCAGCACCTTCTTGAAGCGGTTGACCTGCGAAGCGAACGCCTGGTTGCACTTCTCCGTGAACGGCATGCGCATGTCGTAGGCGTCCTCTCCGTCGGCGTAGTATCCCTTCTCAATGTCGTAAACCCTGCAGCAACAGAGCAAGCATAATCCAAGTCAGCGCCCCACTCCAGCTACCATCCATGTTATCGCTTCACGTACTGGTACTTGAGCGTCTTGCGGTACAGGTGGATAGCCGCCACGTTGCCCTCACGCACGTGGAGCGACACGTACTCGGCGCCAAAGCTCTCCACCATGGCGCGCTCTGTAGAATAGCAAACGACACCATCAACCTGTCAGACATCCTCATTCCCTCCTTCCTTCTCAGCAGAACAGCTACGTACGGGCAGCCTGCATGAGCTTGGTGGCCAGGCCGCACTTGCGGTGCGTGCGCAGCACCGCCAGCGACGTGATGTGGCCGTGCGGCACCGACGCCTCCTCCTCCCTGCAGCAGCAACAGCCGTCACGTCAGTCCAAAGCTTCCTCCCTGTGTTGATGGCTGGCTTAGAGGACGCACATCTTGGCCAGGACGTAGCCGACGATCTTGCCGCCGCGCTCCTCAGCCACGTAGAGCAGCTGAGGCCACGTCATGATGTGGTAGTAGTAGTACTTCATCTGGTAGTTCTCGGGCAGGCACCAGAGGTTGGAGTTCTGCACCTGCAGCAGGTCGTCCGCCTACAATGACACACCGAGAGGGGGGGCCACCACGTCAGTTCACGATATTGCGCAGCCTGTAGGGGGCTTCGAGCTTCTCCGTTCTGCGTTCTGGTAGATCTGCGTGTGGGGAACGCAGCTACGCAACGCTCGAGCCCCCACGTGGAGCACAGCGCACGCACCGTCGCGTTCCGGATCGACACCATGTTGCCCCGCGTTTCTGGTCTTGCTCAATACAGATCGCGCTTTGGATGGCCGGGTGTGCATTGCGCAGTGCGCACTCAGCTTAAGTACGAATAGACCAGCCGCTTCATCCCCCTTACAAACGTCAAGTCTAAACAATCACTCTGCACTTCCGCACTGGGCGTCCGCTTAGTATTGAATTTCCCCTCTCCTCCACAAGTCCAAGCCAGTCGCCAGCGTCAGTCCAAGGCCCCGCTCCAAGGCTCCAAGGCTCCAGCTCCAGCTCTTGCTCCCCCAGACGAACCCCATAGTGCAGAGCAGTATGAGCGAGGCGGCAGGCGACGCCCTGAAGCTGCGGCTCAAGCTCAAGCTGCCGCGCTCCATGTCCGTGTCCTCGGCGACCGAGGAGGCTCAGAAGAAGCTGCTGATCGGTGCGCGGGGCGGCGCCGCCGTCAAGGAGCTGCTGAGTACAGCACCCAACATCGAGGTGGCCATCCGCGACTTCCAGGCGGCCCACGGCGTCGCGGAAGCCCACGCGCAGCTATTTGTGCGCAAGAAGGAGAAGAGGAAGGAGAAACCAACGACCTTCGCTCCTGCTGTGCAGCTGCTGGATCTGCTGCAGGTGCCTCGCTCCAGTGTGTACCAGTCGCTGCTGGAGCAGATGAAGAAAGAGATGCTGCTACGTATTGCCGATTTGCCTCAGAGCGAGCTGCCCCGCGTGCTGGAGCAGACGTTCCCATACATTGAATTCCGAGAGCTCCGAGCGATTCCGATTGCGGTGCTGGCGAGACAGGAGGACACACCCGAGCTGTACCTGCGCGAGCTGACGGAGAACCGGCGTATCCTGTCCGAATTGCCCGTGCACGTCAGGAGAAAAATCTTGCAGGTGGACAGAAGAGAGCTGCAGCTCCTGGTGGAGGAGTGCACGCGCGAATACGTGGCTGACCAGCTCGAGTGGTATCTCAACCATCCGACGTCGGGGTCAGCGACGACCCATCGGTCGTTATCGAGGAGAAACAGCAATAATAGTATGCGAACGGGAAACCAGAACAGGAAACGCAGCTTGGATGAATCGGCCGGCGGGAGTCTGTGGAATGTCTCGAGTCACGTTCCGTCTTCTGCGGATGCTGCTGGCTCGTCAGCATCAGCGTCTGGATTTAGCAGTGAACGGAGACCGTCGTATTCACCCGATGAACGTCGTAGGGATAACCCTGCGCTGGTGAAGCTGGTGGAGATGCTTGGCGACTCAGAGCCATTGTATTTGGCAACTTTGGAGATCTGGCGGAATTACATTGTGACTGCGAACATTCCCGGTAGCGCTACAAATAACCACCCTAAAGAGTATGTGGACTATGTATCCCTGCTGGGTGCGATGCGCAGTGACCTTGCTAACCTTCAGCGTGACAAGACAACGCCACTCCTTCGGACGGACCCACTGCACAAGTTTATCTGGTTTTTGGATCGCGCGTTGAAGAACCAGACGCTCGAAATCACTCAGCTCCACGAACTGCTAGGCTTCATTGGCCGACTACGTACAGCGGACCTTCCGCCGAACAAGAAGTTTCGCAAGAAAGGTGGTGCAGAAGAAGAAGAGGAGAATTTTGAAGTGGTGTTGGGGCCGCCTCCTGTGGACGAGCTGCTTGCTGTATTGGACAAGATTGCAAAGATCGATGCTCGCTTAATTTTTGCGGAACCAGTGCCAGATGACGTGCCCAAGTATCGAGAAATCATCAAGGATCCAATGGACCTATCAACGATGCGAAAGAAAGCGAAGCGGGGCAAGTACAAAACCCTCGATTCCTTTGTGGCGGACTTCAACCTCATGATTCGGAATTGCATGACGTTTAACCCGGACACGACTATCTTCTACAAAGAGGGAAAGCGCATCGGGAAGCGTGGCAATGAGCTGATTGAGCGACATGCTACGTCGTTGCGCGGTGAACCCCAGCGTATTCGCACGAAAAAACGCCGCAAGACTGCAACTGGTCCCACCAGCGAAGCACTCAGCATGCTTACGAGCTCGGGCGTCGTGACAATCAAGGATTTCGGAGATGTGGACCAGTCAGGAATGATCCCGGAGGGCATGTGCAACGAAATGCTGGCGGATGTAGCGCTGATTTTGTCGGACCCGCTCGTGAAGCAGCTTATTTGTGACGCTCTTATGAAAAACCTGGTGCTGTGCTGGCAAAAGAGAGAGCTTCCCACGGACAATCTTATCTGCCGCGCACTCGTACAGCTTCTTCAAATTGGAAACCCCTCCAGCGTGCGCCGCATGATTCGGAAGCAGGACTTCGTGCTGCGCGCTCCGCAGGTGGTTACGATGCGCGTTGTATTACCGCTTCTCTTGCGTACGATGGTCGGTTTCCGTGTGTATTACGCATTCCCGGCGGGGCTGCAGCGCGACTTGAAGACAAAGGCGAAGGAGGACGTCCTTGGGGCCATGCTCTGGGACAACGTCTTGCGTGCGAGCTCGGCGATTCGTGCCATGGCTAAGTCATTTGTTGTGCAGTGTCTAGTCGACAACCAGATCGATGCGGGGGCCCAGCTGCTTCATCACTTGGTATCAGCTGAGGACGAATCGCTTCTACGTGATCGCGTACTTCTCCATGCAGTGGCAGAAGTATTACTCGAGCAGGTGAAGGCGGTGGCAGCTAGTAGCAACAGCTCCAACAGTAACGATGGTGGATCGAACTCTGCAGAAAATGGCGAGGTGACGATGACGCTAAGCGAGCAGCTGCAAGCACTGGCAGCGTGGAAGCAGATTTTCGACAAGTTTTTCGTGGAAGTTTTGTCAAATCGCATCCTAGCTGCTAAGAAGGTGACAGGGTCGGTCGTGCATTTCGCCGATGGTGAAATCGATGCTGCCGAGGAAGAGAACGAGGGGGAAACATCCTCAAAGAAGCTCAAACGACAGCATGTGGTAAATAGCTTCCCGATTCAAGTTTTCCATGAGAAGACAGCAATGGTGCTGTCGTCGCTGTTCGCTATGGTTGAGAAGGGAGGTGCTGGAGCTGGTGTTGACGCAATGCTCTCCTCATATCTCAGAAAAACTCTAGGTGTGTTGCGCGAGTGCTGCTCTTCATTTGAGATATTTGAAGCGCTTTGGAATAGTCCGGTATTTGCCGGTTGTCGGCTATTCTACGAGCCCCTGCTGTCCAAGTGCCCCGTCGTTCAAAAAGAGTTGTTCGTTGTACTGCCATCCGACGTCAAGGCTGAAGCTATCGATGAACAGAAGAAGGTTGCCGCTGACGTCAAGGTAAAGGCTGTCTCAAGCGTCAAGCTGGAAGCTGAAACGAGCGTCGGTAAAGCTGATGACGCTGATATGGCTGCGAAGTCGGAGAATGTTAAAACTGAAGACAGAAACGCGAGTGCACACGACGAGACCGCAGACGGTAGATCAAGTGTACAGGAGGAAAGCAATGGCGCTAGTGACAAAGCTGGCCCTGCTGAAACAGATCCCAAGTCGGTATCAACAGAGGTCGAGGCGAACGAAGAGAGCAACGATACCGACGTCAAGATGGAGGATGTTGAAGAGGAAGCTAAGCCCTGTGCTAGTGGTTCAGAACATTGCACCAGCGAGGCTGCACCGGAGCCGTTGGGTGAAGTCTCCCCGGATGTCACGACTGAGACCAACGCAAGCAGCGAGGCCACGGCTGAAGTCTCAAAGAAAGAAAGCGAGGCCGTGAGATCAGAGAATGTGACTGATGAGGATGTGAATAGCAAAGAGGCACTCAAGGTGGAGTCTACAGAGGAGCCAAAAGAAGACGTCGTTGAACCACACGCACGGTCGACGGAGGAAAAGACGAAAGCGGAGTCGTAGCGGGTGGAGTGGTCTAAAATATCAAACTCCCATTTTGTTACATGTATGTGTGCTGAAGTTCTTGTTTATTGTGTAGCACAGCCGATTCCATCTACAGCTCCTTGATTTACTCAAGCAGCTAGTCTAGTAAGTTACTAGACTAGCTGCTTGAGTACTAGTAGTAACCTACAGACAAGGACCGGCATCTACGCCCCTTTAGATTTACTAGTAGTTTCCACGAGTCGTTGCGTCACGCCGTTGCCACTAGCGAAATCGAGCATCGAAAGTATCCGTAACGTCAGTGTTTCGTTGTGGCAAATGAGAATAGGAAAAGTGCACGGCGTGATGCAGTGCGCCTGTAGGTGTTTCAAAATGCTTGCTGAAAACGAAGGGAACCAAAACGGAATACATTTTCAAAACAACTTACAAACTACTGAGCGTTCGCACCAAACAAGCCAGATTGACGGGTGCGGCAGCGGCTCCTCATTGCCGGTGGCGGCGACGGAGCCCGGCTTGGGAGACGCGTGGAGTTCGTAGCCGGGAGTGCCGGCCTCAATGTCCTTCATGGTGCTGTTAACAGTCCTCGGGCGCTTCAGACGGGGGTCGAGTGGAGGAGGAGGCTTTGCTGTAGAAAGCAAATTGAGGAATGAGCTGCTGCTTCAGACGCGTCGGCGGTGTTGGTTGTTGCAGGGACAGAGCGGAGACAAAAGAGACCTTGCTTCGTAGATTTATGTGCAACGCCATTGGTGCGCTGGCATCTGTGCCACAGACTGTATAACTCGCGTCATTTTGTTGGTTAATTTGCCAAGTGTACGTTTGCAGTTAAAACATGCATGAATTGCGAGCGACTGCACATTTATAGCAAGCTACTAGCTCGGAGCTCGGCCATTGTTGCGCCGCTTCGACGCCTTTTACCCAAGCAGACTTTGCTTCAGATTTGAGGGGGAGGAGCTGAGCAGGGCTCCTATTTCTGAACCATCTGGGCTGCTGCTTGGCTTTCCTGAGCAAAACGCGAAAGCTCTGTAACATTTTGCTTCAACCACGGCGATCTTGGCTCAGTTTGGGTCAGCTGTGGGGTAATTTAGGGGAAAACGTCAAAAGGTGTATACGTTGGGAAAACTTTGTCAATAGGTGTAGTGGTCGTGGGCGTCACGTCGCGTCATATCTCATCACACACGTACTGACACACGTTTTGGTTGCCGCGGTATTTCGGCCGAGGTCGACCCAGGATCGAGCTTCCAAGCACAGTAGCTTATTAACGACACGCTCGTAGCGAACACGGTCAACTAATAATAGCATATAGAGCAACTGTACTCGACAACTTCGCTATTGTGGCTTCAAGGAACTACCAACGCAAACCGCAAGCGTCTATAGCATGGCTGTACTAGGTAGCTTTTGCATCTGAATTTCGGAGGTGAAGGAGCTCTAGTGAGAGCCCCCAACCGGAAGAGAGTGTAGGTATTGTAGAACTGTGGCAACGCTGAGGCCTGGCTACGATGGATAACGACGTTCATTGTAGTCCCTCAGCCGTACAATTCGCTATCAAAGTCATGGACACCACGAACCGGGCTAGTTGCATCAGGTAGAAGCCTTCCTAACCCCGGGTTTTATGGATTTGGATCTAAGCCCACACACCAGTCACCGCATTCGTTGCTGATGCAGCTTTATCATGCTCCTTAGTGCGCTTGGAACCACATACACATACTATCATACCGACAACCTAGCATACACCTAATGACACGAGTTAACCGCTTTTGACAAAATGTTTCAAATTCATACACCTTTTGACGTTTTCCCGTAATTTAGGGTTCGCGACCGGAAGTGCGGACAAACCACAAGGCAATCAGATTTGAGTGGAAGCGCTTGGACGCTTCAAGTTGAAGTAATCGCTCACGTTCAGGCAAATCCGGCGGGCTCGCCCCCACGGCGAAGTCGAGTCGACTTCTGTGAACCGGCCCGGCAGTCTTCTATCCCTGTGAGCCTCACAGCAGTCGCCCTCACAGTGTGAGGGCGACTGCTGGAATCCCTCGTCCACGTAGCGAGTGTGGGAAGAGCGTGTGGTGAACAGCATCCAGTGCATTCGATGCAATCTGCCGCATTATTACTACCAAGGGCATGGCTAAAGTGTTCTGCAGTTGGGCAAAGTAGACTTGCAGCGCTAGGGAGAACGGCCAAGCGCTACAGAATCCAGCAGAAGTTAAACACTGCCGCACACAGCCTCGTTGCTTTTACATGCTGTGCATGTATTAATACATGTACATGGATTGCGATTGTCTGACGGCAGGATAGTGCTCAGCACGCTGCCCCCATCGGCAGGTTGAATTGAGGAGATGTGTTCTGACTTCATTCCGGCAGGCCTCGCGGTGATGCATCAACAAATGTCAACTCGGAAGGTCCGATGGGCATGATCTCCATTTGCTCTCGACCGGGCCTGTGTCAGAGGATCCAAGCATCATGGGTGAGGTTCTTGATTTAGGGCTTGTTGCCATCAAGTTGGTGGTCAGAATCGACGATGCTTCGTCGAAGTACACTGGAAAAGCAGGCAGATTTGAAAATGGTCCTAAAATTGTCCTTTTCGCGTGGCCGATCACGGGGGGGGGGGGGGGGTATGTACGTACATGTATAGACAAACCGTTCAGCGCTTCACATGTACACTCGTGGCAAGAATCTTCGGTATGTGATACAGCGCATGTACTGCAGCGCCCAAACAAGTCTCGAGAGTCGAGACCCGCGCTGTGGCTCTGGGTAAAGTTTGTCCGTTCCGGGGGAAGTCGTTACCTCAACATAAGCAGGGGAATAGGGTTTTGGGGAGGGGTGAAACCAAACCCATGATACCAAACCAAATGAATCTTGCTCATGGCAAGCCCCAACAAGTAGCGGGGTCAAAGGGGTGCATCATTAAGATGAAGCATATTCTAAGCTTTTCGGGGTGGTGTCGTGGGCAACAGGCTATTTGTTCTAGGCGCCATGGCATCTCTAACCCGAGCTTGGCACTATCTTTCAAGGATTTGAGGCCGTCCCGGCCATTATTTCTCAAGTCGCTTTATAGAGTGTATTGTGTTGCTTTGGGCTGTTCTGGGAGTGATATGTTGCTCTCGTGTCGCTGTAAGAGCCGTCATGTTGTCGAAATTATGTTGCAGTAACGCCGTCCGTTCCGGTGACCGGTACTTGCGCATCAGGCGTACATTTGCGGCCAACTTCAACAGCGCGGTACACACCGTACACGGCGAGCGCGTCGGCATTTCCAGTTCACAAATCGCCCAACTCTGCAGAAAGGCACAGAGACGAATTGAAGAGACCTCCATCCTGAACTGCAGTGACTTGCAGAGTGCAATATGCATTCTCCATGACACGAGAGCAATGTACGCACTCGGCTGGCAACCACTAGGGTCTTGTCATGCACGAGCAGTGACAGCTACCACAGCCCTTGGCGGCGTTGAGCAAGAGTTCTTCTGAGCTAGCCAATCATATCCCTTCCGGGAAGCAGAGAGCAATCGACTTCAGCAATCGGATATGCGTGGAGGCGTTTTTGAGGGGAAGTTGAAGTTGGATGATCGTTTAACAGCACTCGAAACTATGTGCACACCCTCGGACTCGGAGGCTCCGGGATCCGAGTCGAAGAGCGCGGATCCGAATCGGACTGATGGGGCATCCACAGAGTCTGTCGAAATCAGCGCCAATGCGCAGCTCGCATTGCGCGCTGCAAGATGTACTGTAGTACAGTGCTATAGTTCGACGAATGCAATAAATAAATAAATACTGAGCTGGAGGCTAACGCTAAATAGGCAAGGGTTGCATGTCATTCTGCTAGTCGCCTTCTTGTCAATGCGCTGAAGCACGCAGCCAGCGCCTGCCTGACATCAGTGGTGGCGATACATGCATAAGAGATCGGGGTAGGCCGGCTCAAGACCCTCAACAGCGGCCGGGCTCGGCCATTTCCTGCAATGCCACTTTCACGAGCACCTCTGCTCTACAGGAGCAGGGTGCAGTGCAGCTCCGCATCTCCTTCGAAGACCCTTGGCGCATATACATGGCAGGCTGGACTGCTCTATCTGCACGTCGCTTCAGGATCCAAACTCTCGCCTGTGAAACATCACGCGATCCAGCGTGTTTACCTGCACAAAGCTGGGGGGGGAGGCCTGCACGGCGAAGTTCAAGCCAAAGTGCAAGTGCAAGCCTCCACACAACAATGATTGCCATCCGGTGAAGCGCTACGCCGAGACCGTCTGTCAGTTTTGATCCCACTCACGATTAATCTATCGTCGTCGCCGCGTGATGGCTCCTGCAAAAAAGACTCTGGTCCTGTTCAAGGATTTGCTATATCGTTCCTTCCTGCCACAGTCCTACAGGCTGGACATGTTAGGCTACTGCAGGACCAAAGTGCAGCTCGGCGCTGCCGAGTCTCGGCGGAATCCCGGCGATCGACTTGACATGTGCTAGGCCGGAAGGCTGCAAGTCCTGGCGACTTGCCCGGTGCCGTAGCTATTCTAGCTAGGATCTAACGAATGTATCGAGACTTCAACTCAACTGAGACCGAGCCTAACAAGACGCTTGGCTTTAGCCCTTGACCGATTTGATTTGCCGAACGGCAGAACGGCTTCCTGGTCGACTCGCACTCCTCAACTTGCTTCCTCCCAAGCACCGCCCTCCAGTCGGAACCATGAAGGACATCGAAGCCGGCACCCCGGGCTACGAACTCCACGCCTCGCCCAAGCCGGGCTCGGTCCAAGGCGACGAGCCGCCGCTCACCCACCCGTCGATCTGGCTGCTGCTCGCGGTGTCGATGCCGCGTATGGCGATCAACATGGCCTGGTCGGCGCAGTGGGCCGCTCTGGGCCCGTACTTGTCGACCATGCTGTCGAACTCCGCCGTGCAAGCGACGCAGTTCATCGGCCCCATTGTCGGCGTCATCGTCGGCCCCAGTGTCGGCGTCTTCAGCGATCGCACCACCTCCCGCTTCGGCCGTCGCCGTCCGTACCTTGTCGTTGCTGGCATCCTCAGCGTTATCTGCTGGATCGCCATGGGCTACACGAGTGAGATCGGCGAAGCTCTCGGCGACTCTGGCACCGACAACCGCACGTGGACGTCGGTGTTCACGATCATTTTCTACGCCTGGATGGACATCACCGTCAACATCGTGCAGACGCCGGCCATGCTGCTCGTCGCCGACTTTGCCGGTGACCGGCAGACGACCGGTGCCGCTCTCGGCCAGGCCTGGTCGACGCTGGGATCGATCGTCGTGGCTGTCTACATCCGCGCATTTGGAGCTGCCTACCTCACTATGCACTGGTTCATGGGCACGCTGTCCGTCATTATGATCGTGTGCGTTGCCGTCGCGACCATTTTCGCCCACGAGACGCCGTTGGACCCCAGCAAGTTGGCCCAGTCCACTGCTTGGGCCCAGGTCAAAGGCGCGTTCTACTCGGTTTGGCTTGGTATCAAGACCCTGCCCCCGGTGCTGGTGGTGTACGCTATCGGCTTCTTCTTCGTGCAGTACGGCTACACGGCCTACAACGGCAACAAGGGGCAGTTCTTTGGCCTTGAGGTGTACGGCGGAACGTCGGAGAACGCCGACAAATGCGACCCCTGCTCGGACGAGCAGAACGCCTACAACGACGGTGTCAGTCTTGCCGGCGGCGACGCCGACCTGGCCTACAACATTGTCGGCTACGTGTACTCGTGGTGCCTGCCCTTCCTTGTAAGCAAGATCGGCCTCAAGTGGGTGCTCACGCTGTCCACCGTGCCGCAGATGTTCCTGCTCATCATGGCCTGGGTCAGCAACAAGGGCTTCGACGTGTTCGTCGTCGCTATCTGTGGCATGACCTCCGCCGTCTGGTTCTCTTGCATCGTGCCGGTCATTATCCACGTGATGGGCGACGACATCGAGATCGGCATGTACGTGGGTGCCCTGAACTCGGCCAACTGCTTCGGCCAGCTGCTCAACTTCGCTATCGGCACGGCCATCGTGGACACATCGCTCGGCTACAAGCTGCCGGTGTTCCTCGGCGGCATCATGACCACGCTGGGCTTCCTCACGGCCGCCATCTTCATGAAGATCAAGATGTACAGCTTGTAAGTAGTCGGTGCCGGCAACCGTACGCACGTATTTTGTATGCGTAGTTAAGCAGCCTTAGCGTTTGAAACTCGTTCTTAGTTAGCACGGATAACAACGGAATAGGCTTGAAGTTTGTTCAGAGAGTGTCACCTTCGTTGACAACTTGTGTTCAACTTAACCTCCGGAAAAAGCTCGACGCTCGAGCGGCTCGAGACGACTGTGGGAATGTTTTGATTGCCTGAGGGTGTGTCTGGACCTTCCACTTGATTCATCGTGAGGAGCTCTCTGACTTCTGATGCGGGGGGCTTCGACCGAGTTGGCCCCACTCTCGAAGGGCGACGGCAGGAAAGTCGTTCGGAGGAAAACTTCCCGACCGTGAGCTGTTGTGAGCCTCGCGCCGCGCACGTCCTATCGGATACATTGTAGTTCTTATAGATCCAGGGCACGCGACTAGTGCAGAGTACGCAGTCGCAGTTCACGATCGTACACTAGTGCCGAGCTGTACAAGACCAAGATCCAAACTTTCGGCAGTCTTTTTGGCATTTTGCTAACTCAAAGGCCCGTAATCCGCACACTTGAGTGGTACAGTACCATCATTTTTTGACTCAGAAGTACTTCTGAGTCAGAAGTTAGCAAAACTTTCAAGTCACCACGATGCATTTACAGGTATCATACCTGTAAATGCATCTGAGGTATGTGCTGCAGTGGTATGACACAGACAACTGCCTCTTTACTTGACACGGCGGAGAATAATGGAATCCCGATTCAGGGTTCAGGATTCCTGAACCAGGATACTTTCCTGATAACCTATAAGAAATAGGATTCATTGAATCCTAAAAAAGCTAGGATTCATTGTTTCCTAAAACCAAAGCTGCAGTGTTCACGTCGAAAGACAACTAGTAAAATAAAAATTAACCGCACGACCTCGTCTCGGGGGCCTTGCAGGCTGGTCGGATGCATTGGCTGCCTCTGTGGTAGTCATTGAGAGACCCAGTTGACTGCCGAACCGCCGGTTTTGGTGCGAGAGCTCCTCGGCTCTTGTTCCCGGAAGCGATCCTCAGCAGCGCTGCCACTTCAACGTATCCTCCAGCGACTGCGCGAGACAGCGGCGTCTCCCCCGCTGCATTCTTGACTGTCGGTACAGCGCCACTGGCAAGGAGGACTCGCACGACTTCCAGTCGCCCTTGAGTGGCAGCAAGAAGCAACGGCGTGTCCCCGTTGCTGCTTTGGGCCTTGACATTCGCCCCGTGACTCAAAAGCAGGTGAACCACCTCGATTCGACCACGCAGAGCTGCGGTGAAGAGTGCAGTGTATCCGCGCGTTTTGTTGGGCGCGTCGACGAACGCTCCGTTCTCCAGCAAGAGTCGGGCCACTGCAGCTCGTCCGTTGCGAGCCGCGATCTCCAGCGCCCTGTTGCCGTCACCATTGACCGCCTCGACAGTCGCCCCGCGACTCAAAAGCACATCGACAACGTCCACGAACCCTCGCTTGGCAGCAGCCATCAGGGGCGTGTCCCCCCTCCACTCGGCACAATCTACGTCAGCTCCGCCGACATCCAGCAGCAGTTGACACACCGCTACGTGGCGCTTCACCGCCGCCAGGTACAGAGCTGTGCACCCTTTCTTGCTCTTCGTCTCGATGGCGTCGTCTCCGAACTGGAACAAATAGGGCAGCAGGTCCTTGACAATGTAGGCGTGGCCATGCACCGCCGCGTACATGAGCGGCGTCAAGCCTTTGACGCTGTCACGCGCCATGAGATCCGCCCCGGCACTCAGCAGCTCTCGAACGACCTCCAGTCGTCCATGTCCAGCTGCGAAGTGGAGAGCAGAGTACCCAGACTTGCAGAACTTCTCGAGACTCGCCCCTCGAGCGACCAGAAGCTCCACCAGCGCCAATTGGCCGTTCCTCGAGGCGAACATGAGCGGCGTCATCCCGTCAGCATCCACCGTATCCACCCTCGCACCGGCACTAAGCAGCAGCCGAGTGACTGCCAGTTGACCACACTGCACTGCAACACTGAGAGCAGTCTCCCCTTTTGTGTTCTGCACTTCAAGAGCTGCACGTCGACCCACTAAAGCCTGCACAATGTCTGCATGGCCCTGTCTTGTGGCGAGTATCAACGACGTGCATGAGCTCCCGTCTGTGCGGTTGACTGCGGCCCCAGCGTTCAGTAGCAGCTCGCAGATCTCCAGTCGACCGAAGGTCGCAACCACGTGCAGTGCAGAACTCCCGTCCTTATCCATGGCGTCGACGCCGACGCCTCGATCCAGAAGACAGCGCACGTTGCTGGTGTGACCCCTCTTTGCTGCCAGAACCAAGGCGGAAGCGTACGTTTTGGCGTCCCTGGCGTCGACTGCAGCCAGCCCCTCCTCCTTCAGCACTCGGAGCACGTCCAACTGCGTTCGAGCCACGGCAAGTTGCTGCGGAGAGCGGCAGCTTTTGGCGCTGAGGCCGCAGCTCAGCTTGGTGTACTTCAGCGTCATGTTCATGGATAGCGGCGTCCAGCCGTCTCCGACTACGGCCTGTCGAGTTCCGACCATGAAGCGAACGGGTGTAGTTAGCGGCCACAAGGCGGTGGATTGAGTTGTGAACGAGGTGGAGCTGGTGGTGGAGTGAACACTTCGACATGCGCTGGGTTCCAGTATCGTGGGGTCGCGGAGACGGATGACGCGTGAAATCCCTCCATCGAAGGAAGGAGCTCCAAGGACAACAGTCCAGAGCAATCGGTTGTTGACTGGGAAGCTCCGCTTGGAACTTGGGCATGTGTGAGGGTGGTGTGGGGTGCTGAACGTGCTCCGGCCTCAACGGTCGAAATCGTCGCGTTAGTGACGGGAAGTCGCGTGTGTGATCTGCATTGAGGCCGTCAAAAGGCTTCCTGATGGTGATCGGCCTTGAATGCAATTGTGTGCAATGCTTCGAGAGGCATCGCACGACAGCTTCGAAAGTCGGATACATGTAGAGATGGATGTGCCCACCTCGGGTAAGCATCGGCAGCTGGGGGCACTCTAGGTGTGCAACTACCGAGCGATACTTCACCAAAGGTGTGGATGACATACAACTAAGCTTATAACAAGCGCTTAGCGATCTCGTCTTCAAGTCTTGAGGTCACTGAGCGCTCGTTATTTCAGTTGTAGCGACCGTGTAGCAAACCCTGCGCGGTGATAGTGGAGCGAAGAGCGTCATCGAAAGTCCTGCCGTCTTTACAGCGGTTGCATTTTGCTGCTCCTCCCCAACAACTCAAGGTAATCCTGGTCCATGTGTGACACTCACGTCCTGCTTGATGCTGCAGTCGAAGCTGTGACGGTGCCTTTAGTACGGCGCACAAAGAGCAAGACGCCCCCTGACGGTTGACGAGCGATGGTTTTGGTGAAGCGCCACGACAGCCGACAAAATGAACGCGGTTGACAGTGAACTGGCGAAAAGTGTGAAGACGTGGGCTTGGGATAGGATGATGAAGGTTCAATTCAAAGCATGGGCGACGACGGAAGTGGCCTCTGTACAGGTTTGATGCACATCCTAGACTCAAAAAGCACAACGACTGCATCCGGTGGCGCAGCTAGGAAGAGTATTGGATCCACTCACCTAAGCTTAAAACGCGATAGCCCACAGTGTTCGTCAAGCAGTGCCTATGAGCACGATGCTTGAAGCGACAGCGGGCAGCTTGTAGTCAAGTGTATCCATACACGTCTCCATAACGTCGGTCGAATATAATGGTGCCTTCAGCTCGCTCCAGCATGCGCTGATAGTATGGAGAGAAAAGGCATTCGATTCGGAACGCGTGACGCACAAACTGTAGAAGAGATGCAGTTGGGTCCGAGGCCACGACGAATGTCGAGGTAGTATTCCGATGCGTCCAGGCCAACCAAGCGAGTCATGCTCAACAGGACAAAAATCACGTTGCCGCTAGGATATAACCAGATACATTGAGCAACGAGCGCATCGCCCTTCTCCGTATGAACCCCTGGATCGGTAGCTGTACTCTCTGGTGCCGTAAGTCTTGTCGTATAAGTAAAGAGTATAAGTACCAGTAGATAAACGAGAGATACTTAATGCAGGAGTGCACCAGAACAGGAGATACGGGAGTGGATCACCGTGAAAACATCCCCGCGAGGGTTCAAAATCAATGTCACTGCCCGCCGACACGACCTACCAGGTCCAGCAAAATCGAGAAGCAGCACATACCTAGAAACACCGCGCTCGTCGTACCAACTCACAAGATCCTAACACATGATGACGAAGAGAGCCACTCCCCGACGTCCAATAGTTTTTGATGAAGGGGGCGCTCGATAACACTGCAGACCTTTGCAGGAGCTTGGCTTCTCGACAAAAGTTTCTGTATCAAAGAGATACTTAGCACCCAACACAGCGCGAGCTCCCCAAGATCGGTACAAACCCTACCATATCCACCGTCCTTCCAGGTAACGCAGGTCGCATGAATAAGGGTCCTCCATGCTTGTCGGTGTTGGACGGGATGGCGAGATGCGGTGAAGGAATGGGAAACGATGCCACGCTGAACGAACTGTTCTACCTACCCGTTGCCTGTGCGATTGGGGAGTGGCAGCAACGAACAGACACGGCGGTCGCAAATTAGCACAACAACCTTATGCTAACAGCGTTACCTATTTACAGCCACCACCACCTCGTCCAACCACCATGAACTGATCGACTAGGCTCCACCCACCACTTCTTGCAGTCACACTGGGGTCGGGCACCTCTCTCTGAGACTCGGCCTCGCATTTTCGTCAGCTGCACCACAGATCCACCCAACCTTCGAGCGCGCACCCGTTCACTGATCATTTTTATTGAAGTTTCAAGTAGGTACAGTAACCCTCCCAGTTGGTCGTATCACGACCACCGCTGAGACTGGACTCAAGCCCTTGTGTCGGGAACGTGCGGCGCCCGTCGTGCGCTACAACTTACCAGTCACTGCCCGTACAGCCCACGATGTAGTCCCGGGCCTAAGCTGTGGTTCATTTACTCCATCAACACCTGAGTGCAAGCACGAAAAAAAACGAGGGACTGTGGCATGAGTAAGTGCGTAGACCCAAGATATCTGAGCAAACGACTACATGCGATAGATTATATCGAGGTCACGTCTTCATTACATCTACACCCACACAGCGAGTCATGCCAGGACTACTCCTTTTCCCTTGCGGGCTGCTGCTTGTGCCACTCCACGCCGAAGAATGACGACACGTCGAAGCTCAAGTCTCGAGGGTCCAGTCCGTCCAAGCGGCTCAGGATGTTCCGGTAGCACAGCGCCTTGCGCGCCAGCTGTGCGTTCTTGGAGGGGGAGCTGGCGTCGTCCAGTGCGGCGACCAGGAGCCGCTGAGCATTCGTGCAGAAGCGGTGGCGCACGCCTTCGTCGCTGTAGTGCAGTCGCAGTCGAGGACGCTCCTCCGAGATCTGGTTGGTACCGTATCGTGTTGAGAGTCGGACGCCTGCTCGTCCAAGTTGAGCAGCCACTGCAGGTAGTCGATGTCGTCGTCTTCTTCCTCTGGGATCCGCGCAGACGTAGCACGTCGGCGCCGTGGAGGAAGACATTGTCTACACGAGCTGCTGTGCTTTTGGGAGATGTGTGCGCTAACCGAAGAGTCTGGAAGTGATCCCCCCGGCGGGCATTGGGTGTGGCCGAGTTTTGGTTTAGACGACACAGACAGAGAGAGCAAAAAATCTTTGCAATACAGATGCCCGACCCCTTTCGTCGTGATACTACACCATTTCCGGGTCGTTCTGCACAAATGCTCGATTCAAAACGATCACGTAGAAAAAAGGGCAGTATACTTATGGCGTATACTTGGCCGACTTCTGATCAAATTCTCGATTCAAAATGACCACAGCCATTTTCAAAACGATCAGCTGCCCTTTCTGTGATACCACAGAGGGAAGCAGATCAACAATTGTCCTTTTCGAGAAAATTCTGGCTGATCTCAGTATTAATTTGAGAACATAAATACGACGCAGTGTCAATTGTTGATCAGTCTTTCCCACAACGTACCAGAAAAATGGCACATGTTCATTTAGAAAATGAAAGTGATTGTTTTGAATCCGTGTACTGTTCTGGTCGGAGTCGGACGTGTATACTGCCCTTTGTTCTACGTGATTGTTTTGAATCGAGCATTTGTGCAGAACGACCCGGAAATGGTGTAGAGCCGTCCGAATGGATGTCCATTTGCTCGCAGTACCCCGTGCACCGGCGAATCGCGAGCTCCGAGGCTGGTTGGCCGTTTAGCAGGATCTGTCCGCGGATGTTGCCACCAGTTTTCCGTCCTGCGATCACGTCCATGAGCGTCGTCTTGCCCGCTCCTGAAGACCCCATCAGCGCCGTCATGGTCCTGAGTAACGCGAAGCCACTGATGCCCTTCAGCAGGTCAGTAGTTGCGTTGGGCTGGGCGGGGTCAGGCACGGAGTACCATACATCTCGGAAAGCTATCGCCACAGGCACAAACGATCTCTCAGGGGTTTGTACGATGGGGATCGTCACGTCCGCCCCCTTTGGAGTCGCCACCAACGCATAATCGGCCGTCGACGATGAAGTTTCGTCGCGAATGGAGGCATCATTCACCGCCACCGCAACATGTTCGGGGCTCTCGTAGCGCCAGTACTCCAAGATCAACCAGGAGACTACCATGAAGAGAAGGTAGACCCCCACCACGTAGACAATACCAAGCCACAGCCACACCCGTCCCGTCTGAACATCGTACGAAGTCAATGCGTAGTCACTCATCGTCATGCCGTAGGTCTCGCAGTAGTCCACGCCGCGATACACGCACACAGTAAACCTCGCATCCATGTACTGGTTCATTGCTAGTGTAGCTAGTTCCCGAACCACCACGCCAATTCCATTGCACGTCGGCTGGTTCAGCAGCCAGAGAGAGAGTAGTGCGTCCACCTAGGTAGCCCGGTGGACGTAGCGACAGAGATCAAAGTGCGAGGCAGACACGTCAACACTACCAGACAGCTACTGGCCGTCGGACCAGACGTCCTTCGGATAGGAACGGTGGGGAGGACACATTATCGGCGACCGTCACCCCCGGATAGGGTCTTTGGGCTGTGTCCCGCAGGTAATCCGTATTTCTCTATCTACTTCGAGTTCAGGAGCTCAAGCCCGAGTGCGGCGAGCGAACTCCTTCGCCCTTACGATCATGGCAGGCTTCGCACTTCCTGCCACGACCCCTGTGGTCTCTAGCCACAGTCCCCACCACCCTACTGTGTTACGCCCTCATCGTGCACCAATCGTCCTAATCTCTGCCTCACCTTAGCTTTACTGGAACCCGCGTACGGCGCCACTCTCTTGCTGTATTTAGTCTTAACTGCTCACCAACCGGGAACAATCTTAACTGAAGGTCGAGCGGCCAGCCGCGCGCTCGTTGCCCCCACCTACGAGGCCTCCTATTCTCTACCTACGAGAGGGCCCTTCCTAACCTATCTGCTCTCGCTGTCTCTCAGCCGCACGCCACTCGCTCTGTCGTCGCCTCTCCTCTCTGCATACTACTTGTCCTTCACTCTTCTCCGTGTCCGCCCTCCTGCGATCTTTTGCATGGCCGACATCTGGCCTTGAAGTTGTAGGATACCGCCCGTAGCCGGTGTCTCCAGCCCACTGGCTCACCTCCGCCACCATCCAACTGCCGCTGCCACACTTCGCGCCCCGACTGGCTGATCGTCCTCTTCGTCACTCGTTCGTCAAGTCGATGACGACTCGAGTGCGCGGCTGTCGCCGTCTGTCGGCCACGTGACAGGCCGCACTACTACACTGGGCGCCTTCCAAAACCTATATAAAACGGTTTGGTCATTAGGGGTAGGGGGGATAAAACCGGTCATTAAACGGAGCGATTAAACGGAATTGTTTGGAGGATAAAAAAAGTCTCCGTTCAAACAATTCGAAAATGAGTTTGGTCGTCCTTTTAATCACCCCCCTATTTGGCAACTCGATTAAAAAATATCTTAAAGAATGTATGGGTCCAAACAGCTCCCTCATTTAGAGATTTCGTTTGAATTGAAGTTGCGCGCGATCTTAGAGGGCTTTAAGGCGCGAAAGCGCGCGCGCTCGCACAGCCCACGCCTCATTTCGAATCTCACCTCGTCGTGCCGAAGCCCCCGCCTGCTGCAAACGTGTACGTACACTGTATGAGTTGCTGTGGTTGTGCATACCAGCTAGAAGATTGTTGATTCACTGCCTAGGCAACCATGCACCCGTCTCCCCCGAGCAAACGCCGCCACGCGACAAGCTGTGCTCACGAGACTTTGAGTGCTCTCGTCTCCAAGCGCCGCAAGCTCAGCGCCGTGGCGTTTGACGCCGCTGCAATCGAGTCAAACCGCTGCGAACCGCCATCAGCAGAGCCACGCAGCGAGGTCGCTGCTGATGTACCAGTCAACCCACTTCCTTCGGCCATCTTGCTGTCACGCCCACGGGACCACCGGCGGGACTTTGCGCCGGCGCGAAGGTCAAGAAGACCACGGTGCTGACGGTCGTCAAGACCGTGACGACCGTGAAGACTACTGTCACGACCCGAGTGTCGCCACGCGCGACGCCCTCCGCCGAGGAGGAACTGTCCAGAGAGATCTCCGAGCACTCGGCCTCGTTGCCCTCCGGCGTAGGAGCCCCCGCTGCTTCTGACCACCAACGGTCGGCGTCGCCAAGGACGCGATCCGGTCGGGTGGTGCTGCCCGAAGGCGTCAATGCGTCTGTGACGATGCAGGTGGCTCCACTTCCGGAGTTTCGGCTCTCCCCGCCTGCCTCGTCGGGTGATGGCCCCTTCAAGCCTCGTTCCAGCCAGAGCACTGAGACGGAACCATCGCCCCCGGTCACACCTGCGCGCTCAGCTCCGAGTCCAGATGCTGCATACTCGCCTGCGACGGCAAGTTCCCAAACAAGAACCGCGACTCCCCCGTCGCCACCCCAAAGCCCCTTCCGGTCGCGCCTGCACAAACGTGCAGAGGTTCTTCCTGCTTGGTATACCGAGGCGGTCGCCTCCGACAGCGACGAACCCGAGACGGCGCGGCTCATCGGCTCCCCACTTCCAGCTGCACGCCCGTCGTTCACCGCCTCGTGCATGAGCTCCCCGGGCTTTACTGTTGTCGAAGGCGGTGCCGTGAACCCACCCCGCGACGAGTGGCAGCTCGAGACGTGGCCGGATGACGTGCAGTTCACGTCAGCGCAGCTGAATCCGCGCCGCTGGAAGTTCCCAGCCGTCAGTGTGGGGGTGAGAGGGGGGCTTGGCTGTGGGTGCGAGGAGCGCTGCAAGGCAAGCACTTGCCTCAACGCTCGAAGCAGCAGATTCTGCACGGAGTACAACTGCACCTTCGCTGCCGAGTGCGGCAACGGGCTTCACAAAAGCCGCGCACTCGCAATTGGTCGCAACCTGCGCACCGGAATGCGCGGCTTGGTGGCGCAAGCTGCGATTCCTGCTGGAGGAGTCATCGGACAGTATTTTGGCCACATGGACTTGTTCGGGCCGCCCTGCAAGAACGGCCCAGTCAACGACGGCTACAGAATGCACCTACGGACCCGCACTACGGGCAACAAGTTCATCGGCATCGACGCCTTGAAAGTGGGCGGCAACCTCCGCTTCATGAACCACACCTGCAATCCAAGCGCCCGGTTCCACGAAGTTCAAACGGGCCAGCGCCTGACGGTGGTCGCCGTCAGCATTCGTGATATCTACCCGGGCGAGGAGGTGACGGTCTCCTACGGCAACAAGTTGTGGTTTGTCTGTCGCTGCGGGTGGTCGGGGTGCCAGCATCGCCACCTGCAACACTTGCACCAGGACTCGGACTCTGCTTGAATCCACCTCCCGGGAGCGGCTTTAAGGCAGCTTTGCATTGAAAATTGTGTACATGTTGTGTAATGAAATCTTTTGAAATTCGTCGTATCTTACGTGTCTATCTACAGCGAGGCCGGCAGCAAGGATACCAGAACTACGGTGCTAACGAGGAGCTTCTCCTTTGCGACCTGGCCGCAAAAATCCTTCCGACTGGAAGGAACATGTGGATGGCGCTAGCGGCCGAGTACAATGGCTCCAGGGACCTACCTGGTGGGAACGCGACTTTGACTCACTGCGGAGAAAGTTTCGCAAGCTCTACGGGAAGGCCAAGCCCACGGGCAATCAGGGTGACCGCCTGACGCTCAAACAGCGAGCTATCCTCATGGCTCATGCGACTCAATATGAGATAGAGAAGAAGGGAGGGACGCACACCTCGCACGACGGGCGCGACAACGGAGAGGACGACGAGAACCTCATGGATGAGGTCAACATGGCCCTCTTCGCGGACGAGGTGGGCAAGACCTTCAACGTGAAACCGAACTCGGTCTCGACCAAGGACGGTGGAGACAGCAACCGTGCTCGGATCGACAAGCAGCAGGAGGATGACGAGGAGGAGGTGGCGGAGGAGGACGACGAGTCGGTCTCCTCTGTCAACTCGGTCGACGACGAAAAAAGCTCGGAGGAGGGTACGTCCGAAGAGGCTGACGCCAACCAGCCTCGTGACCCCCCTCTTCCTCCCGTTGCCGAGCTTCACGGCAGCGATACGCGGCTTGCTGGGGTCGTGATGACCCAGCAGGGCCTCGTTCCGGTCGAGTTCGCTGCTGACTTCCAGCAGGCTGAGTCCAAATTTGGCGACGGAGAGGTGCGTGATGCGCAAGACGGCCAAACTACAGCTAATGGTGCACGGAGCGATCGAAGTGCGGCCTCTGCAACGACCATTGACGCTCGATCAACGTCAAATGCGTTGGCGAGGCCCACGCCGGTGACACCGAGAGCTGTGGGCCGCCCGAAGCGCGACTGCCAACCTCTGGCTTCGGTGGCTTCGCCCAACGGGCCCACCCTAACGCGAAACCCGGATCGTGCTGCTTCCGATGCAGCAGAGGCCGAAAAACACAAACGGCTGCACAACACCAGTGATTGCCTAGGTGGGCGAGATCTACGAGTTCTTCGGGACAACTTTGAGGTGATGGGTGGGCGCGATCCAGGAGCTAAAGCCAAAAGCCCCGCGTCTGAGAGCTCGGTGACGACGACGTACGCTGCGTCGAAGAGAAACCAAGCCAAGAACCGCATGGATTCTATTGACAAAGAATTGAAAGAAGCAGAGGCTGCCCACGCTGCAATGGGATCGGAAATGAAGGAGCTACTGCTCTTCTTTCGCGAAGACGCCGATCGCAGAGCCGAAGCCGAGGGGAAGCGGCGACGAGAGGAACGCGACGAGCGGCGCGCAGAGGATAAACGAGAGCGAGATGAGCGAGAGCGGAAAACCGGTTGCAAAGCACAATATCATGGAGCACATATATATCATAGAGCACACTTTCGATTATCCAATGAAAGCCATATAATTCACACTTGAAATAAGACATTCAATCTCGGAGCCTGATAGCCGCGCTCGTTGCGTTACGCCATTTTGAATGGCGCGAACAGGTAGAACACGCTTAAAAAGTGAAGGTGACGCGCGGCCAAAGCACTACGAGCGCTCGTTGCGATTACTTAAGTACGTACGAGTTCAAGCTGTGTGTGCTTCGATTCCTAGACACTACACCGATGGCAAAAACGGTAGCTAACGGACAACGCCAATTTGTATACCGCATACTATTGAATTGAACACTTGTCAAATCTAGAAAGATATACAAATAGGAAGGGGGTTATACTACCAAAGTAGCTCCGACGCATTCAAGTCTGAAATATTGTGTGTAGAGCTAGCTACGTTCTGCAAAACCTCTTTGATGGCATCCTGCCAACGTATGTACCAGTCTTCAAACCATGGAGACATCCATAGATTGCGCAGAGTTGGTTCACAACGTCTCTCATGCCGTTAGATGCAAGCAGAACTTAGACCAACAACCAAAACCATTTTTCTTTGGGTACCTTACGGTAATTTTGCGTAAAGTTACACAAAATGCAAACAGTACCGAATACAAGTGTCAGTTTTTAAACTGTGGTCTTTAAAAAGATAAAAAAATAACCGGATCTTGCTTGCCGTATTTGACAAAGTAATACTTATACGGAAAATAAAGGGTGATTTTCAATTTTAAGACATCTCTTAGCCAATCAAAAGATGTTTACATGCTAAACTTCACATAAATTTCAAGAAAATTATAAGCACTCAACGTTCTATACGGTTTGGTTGAGGTATACAAATTGGCGTAGGTACAATAGCTTTGTATACTGAGCACATTCTATCAGATTTGAGAGGCGGTATTCAATTCGGGAAGGGTACGCTATTTGGCGCTATCCGTTAAGTATTTTCCTGACGGGAAGGTGATTCCCTTCATTTCATTTTCATCCGGGCTTCAGGAACAAACTTTGCCAGGAGGTCTTTCACCGTCTTGGCCGCGATAGTTTCCGCCAGATCGAAGGTCACTCCAGGAATCTCGTACACGTCCATGATCTTCGTGAATATTAACCCTATCGTTAACGCCATACATTTCTGTTTGAAGGGACACCATACAAACTTTAAGTAAAACGGGGTAAAATGATGCATGAGGTATCATTTTGCTGTATTAGGTTTGCGAGGCCAACTGATCAAAAGTATACGTGATGGGAGGTTTGAAGCGACCTTTCGATCAAAAAGATACGTGAGGCATCATTTTACTGCTTCTCTGGGATTCGCTGCGAATCGACAAAAGTATCAGTGGAAGCAGTACCGTGAGAACAGCACCCTAACAAAACTTTAGTAAGAGCAGTACCGTGGATCACAGCGCCATCTTGTGGATTATGTGGGGCTTTTCCTAGTTGTGAAGCGGTGGCGCCGTGGTCTCCGATGCGACGTTGGCGAATATGGCGGCTGTCCTGGACCTGGCCGGAGCGTCTCCGACGGCGGCGACAAGCACGCGATGACTGCGGGCATCTCGGGCAGCGGGCGAAATGGCTACGGGAGCGCCGTCAGCACCGTCAACAGCATGGTCTCGGAGGCTTCCGCGGCGACCGTGGCCGTGTTGGACGTGATCGGGGGCGTCTCCGCTGGCATGGTCACGAACGCGACGGTGGCATTCGGCTCGGGCAGCGAGCGCAACGACAGCGGCAGTCCGCACGCAGGTTGCCGCCGGTAGTAGCGTCAGCGGCGTCGCCAGCGACATCGACAGCAGGTTTTCAGGCGCGATGGAGGTGACTCTGACCTTGGGGGATGCGGTCAGAGCTACGATGTCCGTGCAAGACGTTGATGTAGATGTGTACAATGGCTGATATATGTTATTGGCTCTACAGGTAAAGAACAATGGGATGAACATGTCTGACAAACGAAGTAAATTGAATGTCCCTTTCCATTCTGCGCGAGGTACTGAGATGTAGGGCTCTACAACCCTGGTGTACCAGTATGCGTGATGAAGCTGGGAAGACCAAGACACGTGAACGTCGATACGCTGCGGAGCGTCCAGACAGAGCAGAAGTTGCGCGGGCAGGTTGGGCGGTGCCCGCCGCAAATTGTTGCCATGACAACGACGTGGACCAAACCTGCTGCTGAAGATGCAAAGTCCTCCAGCGCCGCAAAAATTGTAGGCTCGAAAACGATATTGTTCGCAAATAAAACACTGCACCCGTCAATATCCTCGCGTACGGCTGGGCTCATCGCTCTGAGGTCGGCCTCGTGAATCGTGACCTTGGATAAATTCGGGAAATCCACGCGTGCGCCACGAATCAGCAGTTTGGACATGTTTGCCAAGTTGTCCTGGAACTCAATCCCGATGCATCTCCCAACACAAGTCTCCAATGCCACTTGTGCAACCACGTTGCCGATCCCAGATCCAAAGTCAACAAAAGCGTCGGCGATTGTAAGCGTTGGAATGACTGCCAGTATTGCTGAAACCCCAGTTGGCGAAATCTCACCAGCATGACAATCCGGCGCATGGACGGGTTGACGCAAGGCCGAGGCATACAAACTTGACACAGCGTCATGAACGTTGCCAATATTATCGGGAGCGCTCACCTTGTGGCCACCACTAAGCGCGTCCGTGCCGATTTTTGATCCCGAAATCTCCTTGGGAAAGAATCTAAGCTCACGCCGTGTGTCCTCTTCAGCGTCTTTAGACGAATCTGCAGCTGTCGCTGTGTCTTCCCGCAGTATGGCATCCCCAACCAGACAGTCCGCCAGTTAATTCGGCGGCCTGCATCAACCTGCTCCTTTGCCAGCCGATAAAGCAGCAAGTCCTCTTCGTCCGAGAAGTCTGCCATCGGGTTGCCACGAGATCTAGAAATCTATAATGCCATACATACCATAAGATATTTGGTCTCATACTTCTTCGCCTGATAACCTACCGACCTTTCACAAAGGTCCCATCCCCATCAATGTACTCAACACCAGGTTCAAGACGCTCCTACCGCCAGCAAGGCAACTAAGCCCGGCTATCGATGCCGCTGCTATAAACGCTCTCGTGGCGCTGCCCAGCCAACACGAAAGCACCCCTATTAGCCTCATCGACCGCGCCGAATGCCACCGTCACGTTCGTGACCATGCCAGCGGAGACGCCCCCGATCACATCCAACACGGCCACGGTCGCCGCGGAAGCCTCCGAGACCATGCTGTTGACGGCACACACGGCGGCGCTGCGGCCGCCGTTGTGCTTGCTGCCCGAGTCGCCCGCCACCATCGCATCCGTGTCGCCGACGGCGGAGACGCTCCGACCAGGTCCATCAAGACCATGATTGGGGGAATGCCGATGGTAGGGCGTTTCGGCGAGGGAGAACGGGTAGAGCGGTCGCGATACATAATGTCACATAAATAGGCTATTGGTATTTGAAGTGGTTTACACAACATGTAAAGGCTCGCCTTTTTGGTGCCCATTTTGCTTTGGTTCATCTTTTCGAGCTTTCCCGCGCTGACATTTTTTCCCATGTCTTCGCTTTGACCAATCAAAGCCTGTCTTCGAAAATTCGATGACAGTGATTGGCTGCCAAAGTTCAACAAGAAGTGTGATTGGCGGAATTAGTTCAAATCGATCCACTGTTGTTTGGTCGGCTTGCTCCGAATCAAAATGACCTTCTCGCATCGGAGCTCATTTCCGATTTTGCAAGCTCGATCCCAAGTGTCCCTGGCTGACCACGCTCCGTTCTTCCGGTTTCCACGCCTCGGACGACGGTGGTACACATATGCTGGCCGTACCCATCGTTTACGGCGCGTGGCTGCCCGTGATACTGTGCACGCTGCGGTCAAGTCCAGCCTGCCAGTTCGCCCCTCACTCTCCAAGTCCAGCGTCGTTGGAGTCGCCACACGCTCAGCTCCTGTGTGTCGACGCATCTGCTGCTGCTGACCGCCTGTGCTACTTGACGCGCTGACCTCGGGACGCACCGGGCATGAAGTTGGACTCGCTGTCCGTCGTGTACCCACCCGACGACCACGTCCCGCACAACCGCCGCAACAGCGCATTTGTTGTCGATAACGCAGTGCTACTAGAACTGGCGCTGGGATGGTGTCGTTTGTCCCGTAGTCCCCAACTCTCCTCACGGCATTGCCGCCGGGTGTGGCTGTCAACCACGTTCAGCTGCGAGACGCCGAGATTCCGCTACAGGACCCCGAGATGGAGCGTCGGAGGCGGCACTGGACGACTGCCCACTAGACCTGCAGGTGGACGGCGTTCTCCCGCCCTTTTCGCTTCCAGCGATCCTCATCGACGGACAACCGCACGTAGATGCCTCAGGAGGGAGCGGGGTGCCACCGGCGACAAAGATCAAGAGAGGCTACCGCTAGAAATGGAGCGTTCGAGTCCCATCGGGGGTCAAGATGGAGCCTGAAGTCGCCATGACGACGACGTCGCAAGCGCCCAATTTGCCCAGCGACAGGGACACGCAGGCGGCATTGGCACTTGGCAGCAGTGTATCTACGATGGGCGTCACCACTGTCGCCGTGTACCGTAGTTCGGACCGTCACTATGGGGCTTGCATGGGTCAACGTAACTCTGGAGACGATGCCGAAGCCGCTACAGCACTTATATTTGGTAGCAATACTGGAGTAAATCTAAGTACCGTATGTTACCGTTGAACGCTTTGAGTACTCGTACTATTCATGACTCTGTGTAATTACACTGTATTCATCCCGCACTCGATATCCGATGCATTTTGCACGGTACCTTGTCAGCACAGCTACGCTGCATTCCGCATGGCGGGCATTGAACCTGCACCGGTGGGTTCAAACTCCACCATACTAACATCACATACAACGATGAGTCGAACCACCCCATACAAAGCCTAGTACGTTCGGTCCCTTTGAACACTTCGAACATGGCCATACAAATAACAATATATTCGGTCCAATGGCTCAAGCGAGACCGATGCATGCAAACCAGTTAGAGATCTTTGCCGTGAAGGAGCCACTGGTACGCTAGCTGAGCTCGTCCACCACCACATACCCAATGCCACGAAAGCGGAAGCAGCGGTCGAGCACCTGCGAGCCCACAGCTAAGCGACAACAATCACGACGCTCGGGTCGTATCTCACCTTCAGCTCCCACCGGTCTAGGTACGATCCGTTGCTTACCTAGCGCTCGAGCAAGGTATCATATTGACGCGTGTCCACCGGCATACAGACCTCGCGGATGACCATGCGATGCTTGGATCTGTTTGGCGAGTTCTAAGTGCGGCTGGTTGGAATTCAAAGCGTCCAACAGGGCGAAGCTTGAGTGATCTGTACCGCTATATCCCTCCCGGTGATGACTCGAATGGAACAGAGGGTATCGACTATTTTCTGGGTGAACGAGCGCTTTTGGAGCACTATCGGCGGACATTGGTAGTGGAGGATGGTGATACGGATGGTGCCCTGTCCAAGCGACCCGATGACGAAATTGATGTCGACCAAAACAACGTTAATATATGTGGGGCTGGCGATGTTGGTCTCAACGCGGCAGATGATGTACGTGGTAGTAGCGGCGGAGTTCCTGGAGCGAGTGCAAACGACGTTGATTGTGAGAAAGCCGCGCTTCCGGGAGTAAATTGGTGTTTGATGGTGCTGCCAGCACCTCTCAGGATTATGATGGTGCTGCCTCTGCTGTATCTACACCGCCAACATCAGCGCGCGTCGTACCCGTATATGCAGCAGCTACGCGAGACCATTTACTCCAGCTAGATCACCACGCACCCACCGCATCGTCTGGTACATGTGCGCAATGTGCAGTCTGCAATATGGAGTGTTCAACCGAGCGCAGTTGTACCTGGTGCAAAAAATTTCTCCATCACTTCTGCTCTCATGATGTCTGCGTTTCGTTGAATATCCCAGACCCTAATGGTGGATTCGCCAAGGATTTCGGTGGTAGCAGCTATTGCAGCACACAAACGCTACAAAAATGAACTTGGTGGACCAAGGGAGAAGTGATGAACGACCCAATGCCCTACTTGACCTCCCCGCGAGTGTTTTGACGCCAAGTGTGGCTCCGTCGGAACCTGCAGAGACCAACGCCGCCACACATCCTGCTACAAATTGCTCGGGGGCAGCAAAACCTAAGCGAAAAAAGCGCGGTCCTGCCGAACAATCAGCTCCAAAGGCACCTCGAAGCGAAAACCAAGCTGCGCAACGGAAAACGAAAAGCAAGAAGGCACCTACCAAGGCCAGTAAACCCAAGGCTGTGGCAATGAAAGAAGAGTTGATTCGCCGAGCACATGCGGCTGCCGAAAAATTTGTTGATGCTAGCGTAGCATTTTCACCGGCTGATGAGGAGTGGATGCCGCTCAGTTTGTAACGCGACGTTGGCGCAGCATTTTTGATTAGTGTGGTGACTCGCTACAGCCTGGCAAGCGAAAAAAATGCTGACAATGTTAGCGTTCCTCACGACAAATTTCAGGTTCAATGGACGTGTACTGCTTTTCAAATAAAAGATCACGTTCACCACGTTTCCGAAGCCATCATCACCCGTGGTATCCGCCAGTTTGCCAACATGGAAAAAGACAAACTTCAATTTGGAGAGTCTTGGACGTCCCTGTGCAACATGGTCCCCAAACTATCAAACATTCCTGCACTGACAGATGAATTTGAGGAGATGGACGAGCGTGGTTATCGTGAGTGGTTTGCGTTTCGCGGGCGGAAAGAATTGCAGCGCCCTTTGTGCCCTGGTGAAGTCGAAGAGATAGCGTCAATGACATTTTCACCCACAGCATCGCTTGGCCAACCGTCAGGGCTATTTACACATCCGGATGGGTCTTCAACTACCAGACTACGCCCGAAAAGTCATGGGTTGTTTGGGCATTCCGCAACCTCATCGTTCTTCGCGTTTATTCCGTTGTCGTTCTGGATCCAAGTGGTCGTCTTTACCAACGAGTATGCAGACGCATCTGGCAGCCCATCGGCAACTCCTGTAAGTTTAGAGGAACTGATGAAATTCCTTGGGATCCTCTGGTACATGACTCTGTTCGACAAGGGTGAGATGAGAAATTACTGGGTGGACGACGAGGAAGCAACTATTTTTTCCTGGAGCGCGTACTACTAGTTTGAAGTCAATTATGACATGGCGAAGATTCCTGTACATCCGTAAGAATTTGAGTTTTCGTTCCAAGGTGTCTACCTCCGACATCAAGCGCGGTCCTGTAGCTAGAATACGACCACTCATGAGCATTCTGAAATCGCGATGCCTGCGCCATGTTGAAGTCGGTCGAAACGTGGCTGTTGATGAGGCCACAATTGCCTGCCGATCCCAGTACGCCCGCCACATTATAGTCTTCAACCCACAAAAACCCACCGGAAAGCATCATTTCAAGTTATACGTGTGTTGCTGTTCTACCTCGTGGTACGCGGTGAGTTTCAAGTTGCACTGCTCCAGTGAACTTGATGATCGGCTGGACGGTGTAATTTCACGCTCAGAAGTGCAGAAATTCGCTGATCTAACCGCGAAGTCGTCTGAAATCCGCTCTCACGTCATGGGGGGATCC